>NC_052506.1:67281397-67620233 GCF_014356525.2 Nilaparvata lugens
ATCTCAGCAATCTACCGAGATTATCTTTTAAACCCGAGTTGATCTACGCTTGAACTCAGCAATCCACCGAGATTAAGTTTAGGCCTAGACTGGAACTCAGCAAACCGATTTTTAGACCGCAGGTTTTTCCCTGCGATAATTGCCGGTCGGCAACTTTTGCGCTTGAGTGTGTAATCCCGATCTCAGCAAACCGATTTTTGATCTGCAGCGCAAAAACCGGTTTTTAGCCGAGCGCAAGAGATAAACCCGATCTCAGCAATCGCCCCTTATTGTTTTATTTTGGCCTCCAGCTTGAGCATTGTTATGATCACGGGGCATTTGTCTGTTTACTTTGTAAGTGTCAGTATTGTCAAATCATTAAACAAAACAAATAAATTCATCACTAGTCTTAATGTACGAATAATAGCAGCTGTAGATATGGTTTCATCAAAATGACCTTTCAAAAATTTGAAAATAGTCTAAGGCTGGAATTAGATTCTTAGCAATGTTGAAACGAGAAATATAATACTCAGTAAGATCTTAGATAAGTTGGCTTATATTTTCCAAATCCAAATCATTTCTAGCAGATGACTGAATGTTGTCTGACCACATTTAGCAATGAATTTCTCTTTAAATTCTTCAAAGTTATTTACATCAAAACGGATGAAAATCCACCAATCACGATGAGCAAAATTTGAATTAAAATTGTTTTCCAAAATACCTTAATTTTGATCCAGTTTGTGATTTCATTTCTCTCAAGATACTCGGTCAAGTTTACTAAAAAATGCATTGGATTCTTTTTGTCAATTTGCATTTGGAATTCAAACCTATCGAAATTACTATGTTACCAGTATGATTACACATCGGTTTGGTTGACATGTTAATTTTATTTATGTTTTTTCTAACCTCAGTTATAGCGCTGTATTTTCTTGACAATCTATTTTCAAAGAGGATAATACTTGATTTCTTGTCTACTTTTCGTTTAATTCTACAACCTCTTTTTCAACATGCTTAATACTTTCATTATTTTCTACATTGATAGCATTTTGTGTCATATTTGTTGCTCAACAATGATCTTATTTTTATTCACTCTTTCATTAACCTCATTGACCCTATCTGAAACTTGAATGATTTTGTTTTGCATTGATTTTTCTACATCTAACATTGATGTTTCAAGATCATTAGTTTTCTGCTGTAGATAACCTATTTCTTTGTGATTTTTACTTAATGTATCATTTATCTCTTTTATTTCCTGCTTTGTACTAACCTGATCTAGTCTTAGGCTAGCAAATTCTTGCTTCATATCATCAAACCTAGCATTTTGCTCATCAAACCTTTGTGTTAGGAATGCTATAAGATTTATATCATTTTAGCTCCTACCATACTTGTTTCATTTGATATTTCTACTACTTCCTTATGAATTGTTACATTTGAAACGTTTTCACTTACAGCTACACTATCGTTTGAGTCATTGTTTAAGGTTAGGTCTAAATCTTGAGATTCTTCATCTAAGTTTTGAATGTTTTCACTGGATAAAACTTCATTATTTTTATTGTTCTCCATCTTGCTACTGCGTAAAAAATATCTACTCATTAGAACTTGAACTTTCTCGAACCGATTTCCCACTCAGCAGCATCTCCATTCATAATTCATCAAGATATCTATCCTACCAATAATTTTTTATAACCAGGGATATACTATGTAGTTTGGGTCCCACACCAGGGCGTACCATTTGGGACATATTTATTTTGTAATTCGGTCCCACCACAGGGGTAACATTTGCCGTGCTACCAATTTCTCCTAAATCGGTTTGATAGCAAATTTTCACCTATTAACCTAAGGATGGTTATCGGCTCCAACGTAATAGATTCTTGATAAACTATGAATGGATCTATCGCCTATGAATGAGAAATCCAGTTTTCAGAGCAAACCAACTTATAATCTTCAAAAGAATTTTGGCAATACACTACACAAATACACAGAGAACAATATCTTACATGCTTAAGCATCTAAGTCGTTACGAGCTAATACTTATCCAGTTTATATAGTTGAAAACAATGGCTATAGGCTGTATACATACAATCAAAATACACAAACTTAGAACACCATAAAACTGTTCAAAACTCAATTTAAAACATTGATAATTCACTTAAACAGAAAAATATTCAGAGAGCACAAATTACAACACACATAGCCAGCCATATTTTTAGAGAGAAGAAGGAAGCCAAGCTACAAGTCAGGACTAAAACCACATCTCAAAATCAGTGTCGATGTCACAGACACGTCACCAAAAAATTTATAAATTACAAGATTAGAATTCACATTTTATATTTGTTCTCAATAAAATTATTTTGAAACTGTTATTTTAAATTTTATATATCATCTATATTATCTTTAATTCTGTTAACTCTGTTTACAGAGTTTGTTTTTTCAGTGATACCCATGATATGCAACACAATCATTTACGATAAATTCTCAGTCAAAAAGTTGTCCGTATATCGATGACTCTGATATTTACTATAAAGTTTTATAGATCTCGAATTGAAGATTCAATTCCAATCGAGAAAAAATGTAATATTACACCCCGTATGACACAAGGGGCCCAGTTTATGTAAAATCTGACAAAGCATTTATTGGAACGGTTCCACTTCGATACTTGTTCCGTTACTACGTAGACGTCATTTCGTCATTTTGTCCGTCTGCGTTGTCCGGTGATGTCACAGTCACGGTTCCACATCACTGTCATAATCAAGTTTGTTTTCTAATATTATTCGTCGTTTCAATTTTAATATTTGTATTATTCAATTTTTTGGAATTTATTTCGTCTTTAAGGCATCTTACTTTCTTGATAATTGCTACTTTCTCATCAAAAGTTTGCGAACGTTTGCTTACGTGTCTGGCATTTCCAGCTTCTTCTTTGTTAGTAGAGTGTCGGTCTGGCTTCTTGTTTTTCTATCGTTTCTTGTTGGTGAGTGCACACCGCTTCGGTGTACTTTCCCTTCATCCAAATTCATCTGGTTTAATGAACGTTTTTAAATGTGAATTATTCCTTCAAATTAATTCGTTAAATCTATTCATCAATTGTGATTCAATTATTCATCAATTTCTTTGTGTATTTATGTTGATAAACTTTGTCAAAGTTCCATAGCATTGTTAGCATCTATCGCCATTCTTCTATCAACATGTTTTAGAGATTTGAAATTCAAACTTTCAATTTCATCATCTCTACCGTTTGGAAATCATCCTGAAAATTCCACAACTTGAAATTCGGATTATTTGTTTGGAATTCTACATGTTCCTGCTCACATTTCCATTGTTGGAATTGCCTACTGTGTTGGACGCTTCCATTCTTGTCATCACATGGCCATCATATCGTCGCTTGCTGATGTCCTGTTCCTTGGGGTACCGTGGATTCCTTGCCTGTCTGCCTGGCTGCATCTCTTCCTCAAAATTTTATTCAGGTTACGTAAATTGTTCTATTCAACTTTCATTTACGGTACTCATGTATTGCATAACTGTTCATGAAAATACTAACAGCGTGTCGATACTGGACCACGTTTTTCTCTATTTCTAATTCAAACATTTTAATGTGAATTCATATGATTTTTGTAGCTATCATTCAACTTTTACAGCAATTAAAAACATTTAATTCTCCATACTTTCGGCAATCGAGCCTATGTACATGAATTCAATATGTTACAGTGTATGCCTCATTCAGAGCACTGTCCTACATTATTTCAAAGTTATAATATGTATTCATTGTATTTGATAGCTACCCTTGGCTTGCAAGTGTAATCTCATATCTGAGTTGTTCAATTGATGTCTAACTTGACATTCGATTCATTGAAGGCCTATGTCGCCTGTATTCAACATTGACAATTATTACATTGTATTTGATAGCTACCCTTGGCTTGCAAGCGTAATCTCATATTTGAGTTGTTCAATTGATGTCTAACTTGATATTAAATTCATTGAAGGCCTATGTTGCCTGTATTCAACATTGACAATTATTACATTGTATTTGATAGCTACCCTTGGCTTGCAAGCATAATCTCATATCTGAGTTGTTCAATTGATGTCTAACTTGACATTCAATTCATTGAAAGCCTATGTTGTCTGTATTCAACATTGACAATTATTTCATTGTATTTGATAGCTACCCTTGGCTTGCAAGTGTAATCTCATATTTGTGTTGTTCAATTGATGTCTAACTTGACATTCAATTCATTGAAGGCCTATTTCGCCTGTATTCAACATTGACAATTATTACATTGTATTTGATAGCTACCCTTGGCTTGCAAGCGTAATCTCATATTTAAGTTGTTCAATTGATGTTCAACTTGACATTCAATTCATTGAAGGCCTATGCCGCCTGTATTCAACATTGACAATTATTACATTGTATTTGATAGCTACCCTGGGTTGCAGCATAATCTTCATTCTGAGTTGTTCAATTGATGTCTAACTTGACATTCAATTCATTGAAGGCCTATGTAGCCTGTATTCAACATTGACAATTATTACATTGTATTTGATAGCTACCCTTGGCTTGCAAGTGTAATCTCATATTTGTGTTGTTCAATTGATGTCTAACTTGACATTCAATTCATTGAAGGCTATTTCGCCTGTATTCAACATGACAATTATTACATTGTATTTGATAGCTACCCTTGGCTTGCAAGCGTAATCTCATATTTAAGTTGTTCAATTGATGTTCAACTTGACATTCAATTCATTGAAGGCCTATGCCGCCTGTATTCAACATTGACAATTATTACATTGTATTTGATAGCTACCCTTGGCTTGCAAGCATAATCTCATATCTGAGTTGTTCAATTGATGTCTAACTTGACATTCAATTCATTGAAGGCCTATGTAGCCTGTATTCAACATTGACAATTATTACATGTATTTGATAGCTACCCGTGGCTTGCAAGTGTAATCTCATATTTGTGTGTTCAATTGATGTCTAACTTGACATTCAATTCATTGAGGCCTATTTCGCCTGTATTCAACATTGACAATTATTACATTGTATTGATAGCTACCCTTGGCTTGCAAGCGTAATCTCATATTTGAGTTGTTCAATTGATGTCTAATTTGACATTCAATTCATTGAAGGCCTATGTCGCCTGTATTCAACATTGACAATTATTACATCATATTTGATAGCTACCCTTGGCTTGCAAGCGTAATCTCATATTTGAGTTGTTCAATTGATGTTCAACTTGACATTCAATTCATTGAAGGCCTATGCCGCCTGTATTCAACATTGACAATTATACATGTATTTGATAGCTACCCTTGGCTTGCAAGTGTAATCTCATTTTGTGTTGTTCAATTGATGTCTAACTTGACATTCAATTCATTGAAGGCTATTTCGCCTGTATTCAACATGACAATTATTACATTGTATTTGATAGCTACCCTTGGCTTGCAAGCGTAATCTCATATTTGAGTTGTTCAATTGATGTTCAACTTGACATTCAATTCATTGAAGGCCTATGCCGCCTGTATTCAACATTGACAATTATTACATTGTATTTGATAGCTACCCTTGGCTTGCAAGCGTAATCTCATATCTGAGTTGTTCAATTGATGTCTAACTTGACATTCAATTCATTGAAGGCCTATGTAGCCTGTATTCAACATTGACAATTATTACATGTATTTGATAGCTACCCGTGGCTTGCAAGTGTAATCTCATATTTGTGTGTTCAATTGATGTCTAACTTGACATTCAATTCATTGAGGCCTATTTCGCCTGTATTCAACATTGACAATTATTACATTGTATTGATAGCTACCCTTGGCTTGCAAGCGTAATCTCATATTTGAGTTGTTCAATTGATGTCTAATTTGACATTCAATTCATTGAAGGCCTATGTCGCCTGTATTCAACATTGACAATTATTACATCATATTTGATAGCTACCCTTGGCTTGCAAGCGTAATCTCATATTTGAGTTGTTCAATTGATGTTCAACTTGACATTCAATTCATTGAAGGCCTATGCCGCCTGTATTCAACATTGACAATTATTACATTGTATTTGATAGCTACCCTTGGCTTGCAAGCGTAATCTCATATCTGAGTTGTTCAATTAATGTTTAACTTGACATTCAATTCATTGAAGGCCTATGTCACCCATATTAATATACTCAATATTAACAATTATTACATTGTATTTGACAGCTACCCTTATCTCACAAGCATTATTTTAAGGATACTGATGCCTATTTCAATCTGTATGACATTGACCTTAAAACTTGCTTTTGAAACTTGAAAAGCATTACACAACCACTACCACGCGTCTTGAAGACGGACCGTTTATGGTCACTCTTCCCAAAAAGGATAGTTTCCACTGATTGGGTCTGTCCCGATTTCATTGAACCGATTTCATTCATTAGAAAAACGGTTATCATCAAATATTGAATTAAAAAATCAATACACAGCCTTCATGGAAGAATATCAACAGTTTGAATCACATGTCACCAGTACCTTCAGCACAGGATAATGAAAAAAGACGAATTCCTCCACCATTCAGAAAAAAGACCCATTCCTCCACCACTCTTCAGAAAAAAGGCAAATGGTTAAACAATTGTAAAAATTTGAAGGTCGGTACGGTTGTCATCTTGAAGGATCCTGGTTCCGCGCAGTCCACTTTGAAACTGGTGCGCATTACTGAAGTTCATCCCGGTAAGGACGACAAGGTTCGAGTTGTCACTGTTCTCACTCCCTCCAGCACTTTTAAGAGAGCTATTTCGAGTTTAGCACCTCTTCCCATTGATGAGGATTCTAGTTGATCCCCTTTTTCTTATGGTTCATTTCGTTTTTTCAGGTTTTATTGTTTTTTCCTCTGGTTTTCACATGGAGCCCAGTTTTCAAGTTCCAATTGCTTTGCCAGATTTGACATATTTTTTACTTTCTCTTATTGTGCCATACCCCCCATATGACACAAGGGGCCCAGTTTATGTAAAATCTGACAAAGCATTTATTGGAACAGGTCCACTTCGATACTCGTTCCATTACTACGTAGATGTCATTTTGTCCGTTTGCACTATCCGGTGACGTCACAGTCACAGTTACACGTCACTGTCATACTCAAGATTGTTTTCTAATATTATTTGTTGTTTCAATTTTAATATTTGTATTATTCAATTTTTTGGAATTTATTTCGTCTTTGAGGCATCTTACTTTCTTGATATTTGCTACTTTTTCATCAAATGTTTGCTTATGTGTCTGGCATTTCTGGCTTCTTCTTTGTTAGTAGAGCGTCAGTCTAGCCTCTTGTCTTTGATCAAGTCTAGTCGGTGAGTGCACATTCGCTCCTGGTCTAACCTTTTTCATTCAAATTCATCTGGTTTACTGAACGTTTTTAAATGTGAATTATTCCTTCAAATTAATTCTTTAAATCTATTCATCAACTGTGATTCAATTATTCATAAATTTCTTCATGTATTTACATTGATAAACTTTGTCAAAGTTCCATAGTATTGTGTTAGCATCTATCGCCATTCTTCTATCAACATGTTTTCGACATTTGAAATTCAAACTTTCAATTTCATCATCTCTACCATTTGGAAATTGTTCTGAAAATTCCACAACTTGAAATTCGGATTATTTGTTTGGAATTCTACATGGTCCTGCTCACATTCCCATTGTTGGAATTGTCTACTGTGTTGGACGCTTCCATTCTCGTCATCACGTGGCCATCATATTGTCGCTTGCTGATGTCCTGTTCCTTGGGGTACCGTGGATTCCTTGCCTGTCTGCCTGGCTGCATCTCTTCCTCAAAATTTAATTCAGGTTGCATAAATCGTTTTATTCAATTTTCATTTTACTCATGTATTGCATAATTGTTCATGAAAATACTAACAGCGTGTCAAAACTGGACCACGTTGTTCTCTATTTTTAATACAAACATTTTAATGTGCATTCATATTATTTTTGTAGCTATCATTCAGCTTTTATGGCAATTAAAAACATTTAATTGTCCGTACTTATTCGGCATTCAAGACTATGTTCATGAATTCAATATGTTACAGTGTATGTCTCATTGAGAGCACTGTCCTACATTATTTCAAGATTTTAATATGTATTACATTCAATTTTGATAGCTACCCTTGGCTCACAAGCGTATTTTCATATCTAAATTATTGTATTAATGTTGACCGACACCTTCTATTTTGATAGCTACCCTTGGCTTGCAAGCGTATTCTCATATCTGAGTTGTTCTATTGATGTCTAACTTGACATTCAATTCATTGAAGGCCTATGTCGCCTGTATTAATATATTCAACATTGACAATTATTCCATTGTATTTGATAGCTACCCTTGGCTTGCAAGCGTATTCTCATATCTGAGTTGTTCTATTGATGTTTAACTTGACATTCAATTCATTGACGGCCTATGTCACCTATATTAATGTACTCAATATTAACAATTATTTTATTGTATTTGACAGCTACCCTTAGCTCACAAGCGTTATTTTAAGGACACTGACGCCTATTTCAATGTGTATGACATTGATTTTGGAACTTGCTTATGTTAATGTCAGCCAAGACATTCTCATTCTTGAACTTATTTGTAATAGTGTCAATCAAAACATTTAACCATTTCAATATATAGAGCATTATCTAATCTCATTGTCATTGTTATTATTCTTTTAAAATCATTAAGATTGAATTTTTCAGCAGTAACTTATTATTGTATCATTTAAAATTTTCTATTCTCAATTCAGGTATCATTGACAGTACCTTATCAATTGTTGTCAGTCTTTAATGGTCATTAGTGTCATTGACCTAAATTCATTTAGATTTTGTAATCGCTTTTTTTCTAACGGTTTTATTACATGTTGTAATAAAATTCATCTAAAGATTTTATTAGATTTAATCTACTTACACTTGTTTTTGCATGTGGCCATCTGCCTATTATTTTATTAATATTAAATCTCATCTTGTTGACTCATTTTGTCCTTTTTTGGCGTACTCACCACACTTCAAGCTAACAGTTTTTTATGCACAGAATTCAGAGATTAATACCAGTAGGTAATAATACCAACTATCATTCACAGTTCACTGCCCTGACTTTGGATTCTGTCACAATGAAACAACGTGAATTGAGTATGAGGTTAAGAACACTTTGAATCAGCAAACAGGGGAACACTGCCCACTGCTGTTTGGCAGTAAGCGATGGGTGAGGAAAGGAAGACACAATGATCAGAAGGAGCACTGCGTATCATCAGAGGGATACAGAACACCTTGCTTGTGATCACAGAATTGACGGAAATGATCACAGAAATCACGGAATAGGACTTTCTGTTCATGCGTAATCTGGGTAGTTCCTTTGCCAGATTGTAGATAGCACGCAGAACCCTACTCCGGTCTCGCTCACCCCCCTTCCGCACTCCGTCCTCACAACAATTCTATCACCCACTCCACTGACAGGTAGTCGCCCCTCACTCCTTCAACACTATCACACACAACACACACACACACACACACACACACACACACACACACACACACACACACACCACACAGATGCACACACACAGTCAACTCGGCACCAGACACCTGTCAACATGTGAAGCAATTATAGCAATTATAGGACTATTGTGATAATAATATTATTCAACCGCCTTCTGTTTTCTTTGCATTTCATCCCAACATTCTCACAGCTGAATCATGACTGTATCATTTATATTACTCTGTGTTCTGTAAGAATGAGAATTCTATGTAAAGAAGAAGTAAAGGAATAAGAAAAAGAGAAGAAGAAGAAGAAAATATGAAGTTTTCAGTTCATCATCTTCTAAATATTTATTATTTTCTATCACTATTGTATAGTATATCTTCATCTTTCTTATCCTCTTCTCCTCCTTCATGATCCAATAATTCTTATTTCTCTCATATGCTACTCCTTCTTCTTCTTCTTTTTCTCTTCCTCCTCGTAGAAGAAGAAGAAGAAGATTTCTTCCTTCTTCTTCCACTATCCAATCTTCTTCATGTTCTACCACTTCTTATTTCTATCTTGCTACTCCTTCTCATTCTTCTCTTTCTTCAATGAGAAGAAGAAAAAATAAAAAGAAGAAGGAGAAGAAGAGGAAGAATAGAATGATGGAGAAGAGGAGAAGAAAAAGAAGGAGATGAGTAGATGATAAGAATAAAATGACGATTTTGAGTAGAAGAAGAAGAATAAATAATAGAACATGATGACAAAAAGATAATAGTAAGAAGCAGAAGAAGGAGAAAAAGAAGAAGAGCTACAACATGATGATGAAGAAAAATAAGTAGGAGATGAAGAGAATAAGATAACATGAGAAAAGAAGAAGAAGCTGATGTATTACTATTATTACATTCATTTAAACTACATAAGTCACCCTATCCATAATATTTGGTGAAGCTGAATTTTTGCAGGATGTTAGTATACATAATTAATAGCCTGGAATCACAATATACTCATTTTTCTCTCACTTGCTCTATAAGGTCAACTTTTGTAAAGATATCCAATACTCCAGAATCATTACCCGAAAAATGTTGCGTTTTCGGAACTAATTATCAAAACTGCCCTTTTTCACTATCTCGTAACTGGACTATTATTAACTAATGAGCTGTTTAACATGCATTTGAACATGAAGATTCTGAATTTATCACTTTTATACCCTGGCCACCATGGGCGCCGACTTATCAAAATCTTTGGGTGGGCTCATTGGTGAGGGGTCTGGGGAGGGGTTTTTTCCATATAATTGATCAGAATTTTTTATGGACTCAGCCCCCCCCAAATATTTTTTGGGTGGGCTCCACAGCCTACCTACCTACCTACCTACCCAGACCTTATGGAGTCGGCATCAGTGCTGGTCACTTTTTTGAAAACTGAGTATCGTACCATTATAATATAATGGAGAACTTCGTTTCTCTGATACCTTTTTGGCTATTGCATTTTGTGTTTCACACAGAAAGGACTTGTCACGGTTGATTATAAGAATCGTTCAATGGTGGGTGTTGAGCTTTGAAAATGCTGCTTTTGTTTATTGAAGCCCCGCTTATGCTGGGGGTGCTACAGGCTGGTTGTTGTCTTGTTGAAGACAGTCTGCTGTTTGTCCTCTTTCTGGATGGTTGATTGTGTTGTGATAGTTTCGTGTTTGCCGTCTTGGTCTCGAGCAATTGACTAAAAGTGAAGAGACTAAGTTACTCGCCAATGTGAATAATCGAGCTTCCGCGATGTCATTTACAGTGTGCTCTTACAAAGGCTGCACAAACAGTGCAGCAAAAATCAAAGGACTGTAGATGTTCCGTTTTTCCAAATCTTATCAGAAATTTGGATACGTCATACAGGTAAGAAAATTCATAATTCTCATAATAATATACCGGATGTTTCATGAGTGAGTTTACCAAGTAAGTGTATATTTTAGGAGCAAGTGACCAAGGGAGCAAGAATCTATTCATATCGCTATATTTGATTGAAACTAATACACTGCACATAGGTTGTAAACTTGAAAGAATTTTGAAAATGCTCTCCACTCACTTCAATTAATTTTTTACATCATTTTACAATGTTGAGAGATTTATAAGTAGACCTTTACACTTAGAACAATCTGCATGTATTTGCAAGGATTCTAATTCTCTAGTAATGATTAGCCTTCAATTCTAGCATTTATATTTAGTTGTTAGCCTCTAATTATTCTTAAACTTCAAGGAGAAGCTAGAAAAAACTCAATGTAAAATAATTTGACAAATTTATGACTGAACTTAAGTTTGTGGCCTAAGCCCGACTTAAATAAAACACTGATGTCTCTCTTGAATGCTTGCTACCATCGGACTCCCCAATGCTTAATGCCCCCAAACAGAAAACTCTAACGGTGTAACATCCGGGTTGTGGGCATATTGTTCCATTCAATTAACCTTGGTAAACTCACACAGAAAACACACGCAATTCATTAGATGTCAATTAAAGGAAGAAACTTTGTAATCAGAAATCAGACCCATGTTTCCATTTCGCCAATCAACATTCAATATCATATTATTTTATAACAATAAGAAACATCATCAACATAATGCAATGCTAATTTTAAGATCTGTTTACCAAGATTAATAATAAATTTGGAGACACATTAGAGCTCATTTCACTTTCATTGCACTTAATAAAATTATTATTTATTTTATTGTTATAACATATTAATATTTATTATCACGTAATATCATGAAACTTGAGTAGTTTTTTTTTTTAGTTTATGAATTTCCTACTGGACTGACTGCTAAAAAAAGTATCAGAAAAGAAGAGAAATGAACATCATAACTTGATATTTGACCGAGCGAAGTGAGGTCTAAGATTCATGTCGACGGTTAGGCATTTCTCTTAATGTTTTACATGTTAGAATGTTTAAATGTTCAAATGTTTATAAGTTGCGCATTTACGGCGAAACGCGGTAATAGATTTTCATGAAATTTGACAGGTATGTTCCTTTTTAATTGCGCGTCGACGTATATACAAGGTTTTTGGAAATTTTGCATTTCAAGGATAATATGAAAGGTAAAAGGAGCCTCCTTCATAAGTCGATATTACAGTAAAAGTCAGATTAAAGAATTATTCATCATAAATCAGCTGACAAGTGATTACACAGATGTGTGGAGAAGCCAGTCTATTGCTGTATTTCCATAAGGTCTATAGTTTCAATCAGGTGGATGAGAATACTGCGTGAGGTCTACTGTTCACAAAACTGCTAGTAGTTCTGTGAACAGTAGACCTCGCGCAGTTATACACCAACTATTCATTTGATCAGATCATGCTTACACAAGATTTAATTATCATATAACGCTCTCCGAAATTTAGCGCGAGAAAACCAGAAGACATCTAGGCGCCCAGACGAGCTGTTATAAGTTCTTTGCATCCTATTTATTAGGATACAATTTATAGTCATGCAATTTATAGTCTTCACAGCTGTTACATTGAGATATTGAATTGCATGCTTCATGGCATGCAATTTATAGTCAACTCGACAGCTGATTTATGATGAATAATTCTATAGTCTGATTTTTACTCAAATATTGACGTATGAAGAAGGCTCCTTTTTCCTTTTATATTATCCTTGAAATGCAAAATTTCCAAAAACCTTGTATATATCTCGACGCGCAATTTAAAAAGGAACATACCTGTCAAATTTCATGAAAATCTTTAACCGCATTTCGCCGTAAATGCGCAACATATAAACATTAAGAGAAATTCCAAAACCGTCAACTTGAATCTTGGACCTCACTTCGCGCGGTCAATGAATAATATTTTATAGTCTCATTATTTCTTTGATCAGAAGTAGATGATGTATAAATAGTGATATTGGAGTATGAAGCGGGTTTCACTAAAATTACTATTGCCCAGGTCAGTAAAATAATTGAAAACGTGAATCTTTTGCTTTGATTGTTTTTTATTATAGATATGGCAACAGGAATTTATTTTGGTTGTTTCTCCATAAAAGGTTTTTATTGATATTACTAGTCTATATATCAATAATAATTTTTATTGATTTAAATACTATCTATATATAATTAAATATTATTTATTACCCCGTCACATTATATTTCGGTGAAGTGGGGTATCATTTTTTTAAGATTGTGCAAAAACAGTACGGTAGGCCTAAAACTTTTTTCTGATTATTACTTTTGTGAGATAATGGAATAAGTGGGTGATCAATAATATTAAATATGAATAAAAATACTAAAATTGAGTTTTTTTAAACAAATACCGTAACTTTTTCAAAAAAAAATTTTTTTGAGAAAAATTCTCTATTCAAAAATACCATGAAGAAAATATTTATTATGTCCGATGTACATTTACTGAATCAAAGCTCGTACTGTATATGTCCAACTACATTTTCTATTTCACTTGTGGCTTCAGTTCCATTGTGCATTATGATCACTTGACTTAAGTTTGCAGGTTAAATAATGAAAAAATGAATTCTCTATCTGACATTGCAATTGGATTATAATAATCTTGTTTATCCAAGTTAATAAAAATTTGGGAAATATTTTGAAAAGATATTAGGGAAATATTTTGGGACTGTGACATGATACACACCACAAACCTGAAAATAAACTATTCATTTTTTTGAATTTTCTAAATATTATTATTACTGTATTTTTGTTTTTTTGATTTTATTAAGAAACTTCTTCTGAATGTTTTTTTTCAAATTTTGATGATTGTAATTTTACACTAACTTTGCATGAATTCATTAGAAGTAAAATGATGAACTTCTGAAAGCAAACTATTTCTTTTTTTTTTAATTCTTTATATCATTATTGTATACAATTTTTGTTTTGTCGTTTTTATTATGAGACTCTCACTAGATGTTTCTTACAAATTTTGATGATTGTAATTTTACATACTGCATTGACTTATTGATTTGATAAAAAATTATGAACATCTGAAAACAAACTACCGTATTTCCTTCTTTGAATTTTTATATTATTGCATATAATTTTTGTTCTGTCGTTTCTATTATGAGACTCTTCATAAATTTGTTTCTTACAAATGTTGATGATTGTAATTTTACGCCTTGGTATTGGAATATTACTCAAGAGAATATACAAAATCTATCTGATTGTTTTTTCATACTACATTTTTACTTATTTTTGGAGGAAAAAATAAATATCTATTATTCTGATTTTAATTTTATATATCATTGACTTATTCCTGAAAATAAAATAAAAATGTATTAAGTTATGCTGAATTTATATTTTCTATCTTGGTACCTGATCTGATTTCCCAATAGTAAACCGTTCCTAAACTCGTTATGCCCAAATTACAGTTCAAAAATCCATCAATCCAAACTATTTTTCTATTTTCTCACAAAACTCGTGTCACTTGATTTTCTATAGAAGAGTGGAAATTTATTTCATGAATAAACTCCTATGGATGTGTTGTCCAACGTTCAGAGAAATTATAATTCAGAGGACAAGTATAAACTATATCCATAGATTCATATCATTTCACATCTTTCCCGAAAAATAAAATTATTACGCATCTGTAACAAACTTCTAAAAATTGTAATCTTATTCTCACTTTAAAATCCATGGTTATTTGCGCGCCTTTTTTGATGATTGAAGCTTGGAACAAGGGATTCATAGAGCTACATATTTTGAAAGCAAATTATTCCACCTGGAGCGCTGAGAGCTGCCTACGTCATGGATTAGCTATATATGGTTTGTTTACAATGTCGACAGAGTGGTAAATGGTTTGTTTACAAAGTCGACAGAGCGCTCCGTCATCCGAGTGGTTGTTTGGCAGTAAGCGATGGGTGAGGAAAGGAAGACACAATGATCGGAAGGAGCACTGCGTATCATCAGAAGGATACAGAACACCTTGCTTGTGATGTGAAGATGCAGCTTGAAACGTTGCTGGACGCGGAGACTTGGAGCATTGCTGGACGCAAAGACGTAGCCAAAGAGCTTCCTTCCTCTTGGTTCTATACTGGTAAAACACTGAACTAATGGTGATAATGGAAAAAATGTAAAGGACAAAACTTGTTGGTAATTTTGTAAGCTTCAATTTCGCACAGAATAGAAATGTTCATAAGATGCATAGTTTTCGAGATATATGCGAAAAATGAAAAAATGGTACTTTCAAACCACCCCACCCCTTTAGCACAGGGGGTAGGGGTGAGGACTTTTGATATGTCAATCTTCTTACTATCCTTAAAAGACCTGTGGAGTTGAAAATTGTGTTCCAAACTTTTTTCTCTATACCTTTATTTGAGCATTCGTTGCCTGGACCAGAAATAGAGTTGTTCATATTGCATTCATTAATTACTGAAGAATGACAGACTAAACTAATTTTTTTCTAATTAAGCTTATCTTATATTCATCCTAAAATGGGAGATGGAAAAAATATGGAATTCTGTGTAATTCATCGTACATTACATGTTTCCTGTACCATCTATTGACAATCAACAACTATGAAAACATTAAATTCATCTTTGAAACACTGATTTAACCTATCTATTTTTTTAATTCAACACTTTACTGATAGATATTACTACCAATTGATTGAGAAGAATATGTTTTCGGAAAAATAAATGCTGCATGACTAAGCACATAGGAAGTCCGTATTGAGATGCAAATGAAAATATTGATTGTCAGATAAATTTCATGATTCACCAAATAAAGTCAAGTGTGACATGAGATACATTGACTTTTTGGCGGTACGAAGTTCGCCGGGTAAGCTAGTATATTATGAACTTTTTGTATTTTCTTGCTGACATGCCATACGCATGATTATTATTATAATCTTATAGGTATTACATATTTGATAGTTTGAGCAACAAGCAGTCTTTTTCGACAGCGCTTCACGGAAAGATGAATAGTCTACATGGATTTGTAAAGAAAATTTGACATATTTCTTAGAATATCACTATATTTCAATCCAATTCATAATCATATTCAGCCTGTTAAAGATCTAAAAAATTAAAATAAACCCCGATCGTTATATTATTATACATCATTATTTTTTTGTGATTATTTAGATCAAACTCAATAAATGCGACACTAAACAAAACTTACGTACATTTCAGGCGAATTTACACTGCACTCGATACAAAGACAAATAAAATAATTTCAGAGCAAGAGTCCAAAATTTATCACAGCACAGCTACTTTAATAAAAGCTTCTTCGGAAGATGAACATAAATGATCTGATACCAACTGCTGTACATATTTAATATTTGTTTCTAAATGAATGCACAAAACTTAAATTATAAAATGAACTTTCTTATAAAATGAAAAAACAACCACAGATAAAATGGTTCAAAATATTTTTAAAACAGTTTGACAACATGGAACAATTTATGTCATGTTTTTGAACATGTTAGTGATAAAATGATAAAGTGTACATTTTAGGAGGCATGATCAAAGTCCACTTTTTGGAAGGAATATTGGGTTATAGGCGGGGCGGCACATCAAAGCAAATCCCTTCGCCAATGGAAGCCATAAGCAAACTTGCATACAACAAAAATAGGTGCAGTAAAAAGCCTATATCATCCATAAGGATACATAAGACTAACTGGTATAGAATTATTGCTTGATAAAGACAAATATTGGCTCATTTTGAGAAATTTGAATTTTATCACACTCAGATAACAAAAGGTACCGCAGCAAATTAATTGAGAATTGAAACAGATTTGTACATATTTCTACCAGACTAACACAAATGCTGATCAATGCTAATTTCAAATCAATTGAAATAAAATTAATCGATGAAAAATGTAATAATGATAGTAACATTTTACATTCATTCAATGGCATATGTTCAGTCCAATAGAAAATATAATAAAAATATCGAGTGACCTGGCTGGCTCAGGTATGGTGTCAGAGTTTCAGTTTGCAACTGATTAATTTCAGAGCCTCTAACAGTCGTTAGGTAATGACTTTTAGGCAGCCGGGACCGACGGTTAACGTGTCCATTTGAAACACGGGAGTGGCACGAGATAAATATCTTGCCCAGGCCGGGATTTGAACCTTGGCCTCTGAATCATAAAGCCAGCATCTAATCCACTCGACTACGGCCACTCTATATAAAATAATAGAAAATTATATCAGTAAATGTATTGTACTCTTTTTCAGTAAAAGTGAACTCTTAATCAGTAAATATTGTAAGTTTTATCTAGATCTGAATGACGGCTTATATGAAAATATAATAGGCAAATATAAACTTAAGATACGATATTTTGCATTTATAATACAATATTGAAAAGTTAAAAGTGAAAAAATGTACAGTTTTGATTCAAACAATCAAACAATATAAAAACATTCAAATATTTACAATAATATCTTTGAATCAATTAAATTCAGTAAAATTTAACGAGTTGATATTATAAGGTGGTGCAAAGTAAATTATTACTTTTGATACTTGGCATAATTTTAATGGTGCAATTTAACTTTACAGTAATAAAACTGCTAAATTTTAATATTATCCTTTGTATCTGATTTAATTGGTTGGCTATTGATATATACAAAAATACTTATACTGTAGTCTAAATTGAAAAATAAGTTTTCTTCTAAATTTACACATGAAGATAGAAATATCTGTACAATAGATATTAAGAAATTACACAAAATTTAAAATCAATGTACCCTAATGCTCTGTTATGGAGTGTTTTGTGAATCAAGTAGAAGTGCTTATGAGAATTTAATTCACTAAAACCAGTTTCAATATAAACTGTAGACATGCTGTACATTGAACGTTTGAGGACAGAGTGAATTTGAACGTTAGGCTAGTTTTGTACTATGAAAGTATTCCAACTACAGAGCTACACAATAAAATGGTTCAGTAGAATAAGATGCAATTCTAGGGCTAGTCAGGGAAAAGAAACACACTCAACGTTAATTATTTACATTAAATGTGATTTTTGGTTTGGATATTTATGAGATTATAATCTATTAATGAGACTGAATATTGAGAAATAATTATCAAGACTGCTTTGTATGAAGTTATGTTTTGCAGAATTTGATTCATAAAAAAACTATTACAAGTAGTTGACCGCCAGAATTTCTTAGTTCGAATCACTAATAGTGACCTGTCTTATTTTGAATGAATATTGAATATCACTCCAACTAAATTTATAAAGCGCATTATGCCCTTCATATTATATTCAACTCTCCTAGTTAAAAATTGAACTTGTTATTCATAGCACGTGATTACTGTAAATTGTATTTTAGAATGATTTTCAAGTGTACTAAATAAAAACACAACTAATCCACATATTATAAGAAATTAAATTCTAAAAAAACAAATAAAATAACAAGGTTTACAGAAAAACTAACTAATATCAAGTCTATCACATAAAATTCATTAATTTGAAAAGCTGAACGTTTTTCGAACTTTTCACTCAAATTCCGCTGTACTGGATAACAGATTGACTGGAATTCAATTCTGGATTAGACACCGGATGTTGACTGCCTGAAACGTAAAGCTGATATTAGTGATCATTTTCGAGTAATGCAAATTCATCAAGTACCACATAATAATGAACTTTAAAGCTAACACTTGAGTCAAATATATTCAATCGTAAATATCATTGAAGGTCGTCCATTCTATTGGAATAGTTTTATACAAAACCCAGGTTTTAAAAAGACAAAATCATCAGTTGAAGGTCAACTACCGTAACTGATGCCTTGAGGATTGGAACATGGATTTTTTACAAACGATTTTCAGTAGAACAGAAAACATATTGTGTTTCTATTTCATTATGAAAAATTCCTACATCTCTGATGTAAGACCAAAAAGTGTTCAATATCGTTCTATTAGTTAGAACGTTAAGTTCAGTAAAGAAAAAGCATCATTGGAACAAACTAAGAAAGTTGAATCAAGAAAAAACTAATAATCCAGTGAATCTATAAAAATAATTTGCATATATTGAAAACGTTACTGGCTATGAGCATCTACTGATCTGCACACTGTCTGATAATCATAGGAAGAAATGAGTAAACTAGGCCACAATTCAACACGTGAATTATAAGTGCGAAGTATAAAAGCCTATTGATATTTTACTATAGTAAACAGCACGAAAATAGTCCGATGGAAATTGGAACAGATGAGTTCAACGTTGTCCACATAAGATTGGATCAACGTTGTCCACAGCTGATTCCAATTTCCATCGGTCTATTTTCGTGCGGTTGACAATAGTAGTTCTGTGAACAGTAGACCTCGCGCAGTTGTATTCAACCAAAGTCTCCTCTACAGCACATATTCAACCGTTCATCACCAGTACCTGCCTTCAGATGTATTGGCAATGAGATGAACATGCAAATCCCAGTACTCTTCACTACTCTCTCATACATATAGCCAGATGTATGTCATCTTTGATTTGAGATCTTGCCTATTTTTAGAATCGTACTAAGTAGACTGCACGAAAATAGTCCGATGAGAGTAGAACAACGTTGCCAAATAAGAGTTTATCAACAGTTGATTATAAATAAAAATGAATTAATAATAGACCGGACGAAAGACAAAACTATAAACTTTAGTATTATAAATTAAAATAAGCACATTTCTATAACTTTAAATTGAAGTTATTCAATCCATTTGACCGTTAAATTCGATAATATTTCGATCCCAAATCAGATTATTTACATATTATGAAAGTTGTGATAAGAAGATCCCACGATGCTTTGCAAAATGCTTTCTAGTTCATCAATTTTCAAAATTGTTTATCAGCTTTGTGATGCTACAATTTGGTGCACATATAATACAGAGTGTCCCACCAAGGTTGTAACAGCCGTTGACCATAGATTCCACTCAACATTTCTGACAAAAAATGTTCAGTAAACTTTTTTCCTATCGACCTTAGTTTTCGAGATATATAGATTTTTCGATATTTTCAGAATATGCCTACTTCCGATCATTAAATACTCAATAACTCGAAAACTACTGGTCGAATTTCAATTTCAAGTATTGTTGGAAAGAGAAAAAAATTTCAAACAAGAATAATGTAATTTTATATGTTTTTTAGATATTTTGTAGTTTTTTATTAGGGCTTAAACTAAAACAAATGCTATTCTTCAAATTCAAAGTCAAATTTCAAACCGATTTTACTCGATTTTTCTCCGGGTAATTATAGTGGTTTCAATATTTCAAAAACTTCTCCATTTCATAAGCTTTCGAATGAGTATAAATTCGAAAAGGTAAATTCCATGATAAAGTGTTCAAAACTGCTAATATCTGGAATGAACACCTTCAAAATGAGGAAATTCACAAACAGCATGCATCAAGTGGTGATCCTAAAGGGGTGTAATCACCTGATTTATCTTTGACAATATTCACAAGTTTTAATCAACAATTCAACATTCTACAATGATATGACTTTCTCAATAACTTGCATTATTTCCTGTACCATAAATCCTGAATAAAATAACAAGAAGTGTATGTTTCAGCCTATTTTCAGTATAGTTTTCAGTGTGATTTCCAGTTAATTGGCATGATATGTATCAACTTTGTCTAGTAGAGAAGTGTTCGCGTTCATCATCATGAAATTTAACTTGATTGAGTACTTGAACATGTTATTGGTGTGTGGAGAGTGTGGATGCAATTCAAGATGATGTCAATGTCTACTTGGCTGGCTCAAATGACATAGCCTGCAATGAGAGAGAAGAGCTGCATTCTGCTCTGAGAAATAAACTGCGTGATCTGCAAAACCGGAGGGCTGGCAAAGTGATTGTGTTTTCTGTGCCTCACAGGCATGATCTTCCACGATGGTCTGTAGTCAACAAGGAAATTCGGAGGGCAAACAAGGAGAACTTGAACTTGTGTAAGCATTTTAGAAATGTCACTTTCGTGGATATCAGCAACTTGGGTAGGAGATTCCACACATCGCAGGGCTTCCATTTGAATTCTTTGGGGAAAAGATACGTGAGTGACAGGATCATGGACGTGGTGTGTGAGCTAGCTCAACAGGAAAAAACATCTGACTCAATCCCCCTCAACTATTACACTAACTCTTTTTTAGGAGTGGATCGAGTTCTGTAGGATTGTCGTGCTCTGAATCCCAAAACATTGTTGGTGATGCGGAACAGGCAGACCCGGAATCACAGGTTTGCAGTCTGATTTTGCAATGTTTCATTGGAATGTGCAAGGTGTCATGAACAAAACTGATGAGTTGGGTGATTTGATTAGAGAGCATAATGTCAGCATTTTGGGTATTTGTGAACACTGGTTGAAAGCTTGTGAGATAATTGAGGTTGGTTTGACTGGCTATAGATTGGCTAGTGCATACAGTAGACCTATAGAACGGAGGGGTGGTACGGCTATTTATGTAAGAGATGATCTAGAATACTGTGAGCTTACTTACTTGAAGGAAATGTCAATAGCCAGTATATGTGAAGTTTCTGGGGTTCTTGTGTCGAAATGGAATGTGATTTGTCTTGAGGTGTATAGAGTACCAGATAGGTGTAATCTTCATTATTTCATTGAGACGCTTCACGTTGTTTTGAGTGTAGTATCACAGAAAAATAAGTCAAATGCATCCATTATTCTCAATGGAGATTTTAATGTTGATTTACTGGTGAATGATATACATAGATCTATTTTTGTCAACTTATTAAATAGCTTCAATCTTAATTTAACTGTGTTTGATGTGACAAGACCAAGCAGGATATGTATTGACAGAGGAACATGTATAGACAATATGGCTACTTCCATACATAAAGATAGAATTAAGTCTGTGTCTGTTATACCGACCTTAGTATCAGATCATCACTCATTGCTTGGCTTATTCACGTTGTCTGGTGGAAATGACTTGAAGCAGAGTGATAATGTTTCTCGAATCATTCGTCCGATTAAAAATAGTTGTAATAAAAAGTATTTCACTCTTCTACTGAGCAAAGTTAATTGGTTGGATGTATATGCAACAGGCAATATTAGTGAGAAATTTGAGTACTTTTTGAACAAATTCCTAAGTATAGTTGATACAGTTTTTCCTCTAAAAACGGTCAAGTCCTCCAAATTGAAGAAAACCCCAAAGTCTAGATGGTACACTGATAATTTATCAGCTCTCAAAGAGGAATGTTTGAATATGTATAGTCTTCACAAGTACACGGGTCTGGCTTACCATTGTGAATTATATAAGATATTGAGATCCAGGTATAAATACATGGTATTTCATGCTAAGCGTGAGTATTATTGTAATAAAGTATTGCAGACTAAAAATAAATCACATGCTATTTGGTCAGTTATAAAAGAGAATTTTAATGTTAACGATAGAACATTGGTATCACAGGTAACTGATCTCACAAGTGATAAATTTAATAAATGCTTCCTTGATAATGTAGAGTCAACAAAACAAAATATCCAACAATCAAAACATGATATGCCATATTATTTGAATAAATTTGTTCATGCTAGACAGAATAATATCAACTCTGTTTTCTCAGTTGGCCATTTCAGTGTTGAAGAGGTCTATAACGCCATTTTTTCTCTCAGTAATAGTATGAGTTTGGATGTGTATTGTTTGAATTCTGCTCTTTTAAAACTTGCTGCACCTTATATAGTGGAGGTATTGTCATATTTATTCAATCAATGTGTTAAAGAGGGTGTAATTCCTGTGTGCTTGAAATTGTCAAAAGTTATTCCACTGTATAAGAGAGGTACTAAATCTGATTGTAGTAACTATCGACCAGTGTCAATCATACCAATTATTGCTAAGGTTTTTGAAATATTGCTGAATACTCGATTAGTTAAATATTTTGAGGGTGAACAGCTTTTTTCAGATAAACAATATGGTTTCAGATCCAAAAGAGGAACCAATACTGCAATTCGTAATTTTGTGAAAGCTTGTGTGGATGCTTTAGATAGTAGAGAAAAGGTCATGGGGAGCTGGTATGATATGAGTAGAGCATTCGACACAATATCCCATGATATATTGTTATATAAGTTGAAATACTATGGCTTTGATCGGTTTGCTTTACAACGTTTTAAAGAATATTTGTCAGGGAGGTACCAATCGGTTTATTTTAATAGGTCCTTTTCAGCATATCTGCCTCTCAAATCAGGGGTACCTCAGGGATCCATATTAGGACCCACATTGTTTATAATATATGTTAATGACTTACCATTAGCGATAGGAGACGATAGAGTGAATACATACATGTATGCTGATGACTTGGCAATTCAGGTAAATAATAAATGTTTAAATTCAGTTGAACGTTTTATAAATGATGCAAATACTGTTATAAAAGACTGGACAGCAGCCAACTCACTTAGTCTGAACAGTAACAAAACCCAAACGATGAATTTTTCCTTGGCTAATTATTCAGAAAATGGGGAGGTGAAGTTTTTGGGTGTGACGTTAGAGTCAAACATGAAATGGGGCATACACATTGAAAATATAAGTAAAAAAGTTGCTAGGGGTGTATTTCTCATCAGGAAATTTAGACCTTTTGTCAATGTTGATGTATTGCTGTCAATTTACTATGCACACATTCAAAGTCATTTGTCATATGGCATAGTGGTTTGGGGACACTCGTCTGAAATGAAAAAGCTCATGATTTTTCAAAAAAGAGCTGTGAGAGCTATTTTTAATGTCCACTGTAGAACTCATTGTAAACCTTTGATCAGAGAGCTAAGAATACTAACGGTTCCATCTCTTTTTATTCTTGAGTGTCTGTTGTATGTAAAAAGTTACATGCATGAAATGCAGACAAATAATTACATTCACAATTATGGAACACGCCAGAAGACATTGTTGCATAGAAGTAAATGTAACTTACAACTAACTCTGAACAGTTTTCATGAATTTGGTAAGAAAATTTATAACTTGTTGCCAACGGAAGTCAGAGAATTAAATATGAGCAGTTTTAAAAAATGCGTGAAAGATATGTTGTGTGAGCTTTGTGTTTATAGTGTTAATGAGTTTGTAGAATGTTTGACACTTGATAACACATCTATAGACATATAGAATATTATTGTTGTTGTCCTGTTTTTATATTGTTGATTTGTTATTACTATTATTATTGTTAGTGTTACAAAACGTTACCATACTTATTCATGTATTGATGAATGAAGAATGTTATAAATTGTAAATGTACCTGACCTTGTTATACAATTTGTTTTGTAATGACAATAAACAATTTTGATTTGATTTGATTTGAAGAGAGGCAGAGAGTATACAGGAGACGTTTTCCTGACCGAAAACACCCATCTCATAACACGTTTTTAAAGCTGCGTACACATATACGCACTTCCAACCCGCACCGAGCACGCTCCGCCTTGTACCGCCCTCGTTCCTCCATCTTACCGCAGTCGCTCCGCCCCCGCTCTGCAGTCGCACCCATCATGAACGTTACGGAAGATGTTAGATCTTCTCGCGTTCCCCGGTCGAACCACTCTTGCTCCCCGGTCGATCATCAATCGCTGTGCTGGAGTGACGTTCGGTTGCGGAGCAGAGCGAAAGTCTGTACGCACCTTTAGATTGACAGATGTCAAGATGGTAAGGGTATAGGACCAGTTTCAAGTTACGAGAGGCCCGTCTTAATTTTTGAAGCTTTTGAGAATCTTATTTCAAAGTATTTCGAGCAGAATCCTCGAACCAGCATCCGGTGGCAGCTGGGGTGTTGGATGTTTCAAGAATAGTTCAAACAATATCGAAGAAGAATAACTTTCGACTATTTCATGATACCCAGTTCAAGAGTTGAATAAACCTGATACTGTTTTAAGGATGCAGTTTTGCCGTTGGATCTTAGCACAAGATTGTGTTTCTAACATTTTATTGACAGATCACAGATAAAAGTACATTCAAAAGAACTGGTGCTGTGAATATCCACAATACAAGTTAGATGAAGACCTTTGTAAGACGCAGTAAGCATGATCCTGAAGTTGAAAAGGTAGAAATTATTCATTTGAACCCTCATGTCGCTCAAGTAAGACTTTCTGATGGAAGAGAAGTTTCTGTCAACATTCGTAGATTGGCCCCGGTAGGTTCCACTACTGGGAGGGAAGAATGATATGATAATCATATGTCATAAATCAGTTGTTTGAATCATTCTAAATCATCAGAAAGTTTGTTATTTTATCTCAGTTTATTTTAGTCAATAAAATTGTAATAAATAGAGACCATTGAAGGGATAGAATAATGGATTTTATTGACTAAAATAAACTGAGATAAAATAACAAACTTTCTGATGATTTAGAATAATTCAAACAACTGATTTATGACATATGATTGTCATATCACACATTTATATGGACCTTTCATTTTCCCTGCAAGAATAAATGGTGAAGTTTATATGGACTTTCTGGTCAATGAGCTTCACGTACGATTTGATGGAAGACGTGCGTCTCAATTTGAGGCGGAATATGTGGCTCCAGTTCGATGGCTGCCTCCTTCATTCCCTCATCATGCTAGAAAAGTCCGTGTGTGGCTTGATAACAATTATGCTGGGCGGTGGATTGGCCGAGGTGGACCCGTAAGTTGGCCACCACACCTCACCTGATCTTACTCCAATAGACTTCTACGTTGCTGTGAAAAGTAAATTTTACAGATAACCTGTAGAGACCAGGGAGGAACTGATTCTCAGAATTCGATTGACGTTTAAAGTAATGAAGACACGACCCAACGAAGTGAGCGGGCAACTCGAAGCTTGATGAAACACAGCAAAAGTTGCATTAAACAGAAATGGATGCTATTTTGAATTCCTGTAAGCAGTGAGCATGATATTTAACTTGATTGCCATCTGGATGATCAGTTGTTTTAATTCTGTCATTCATCTACTTTGAGTTATTATTCTATGAATAAATTATGTTGGATCTTGTAAAAGAATATGATAAATATTTTATATAGGCTATGTGCTACAGAAAATAATGAAATAATCAGGTGATCTCACCACTTGATGCATGCTGTTTGTGAATTTCCTCATTTTGAAGGTGTTCATTCCCGATATTAGCAGTTTTGAACACTTTATCATGGAATTTACCTTTTCGAATTTATAATCATTCGAAAGCTTATGAAATGGAAAAGTTTTTGAAATATTGAAACCACTATAATTACCCGGAGAAAAATCGAGTAAAATCGGTTTGAAAAACTACAAAATATCTAAAAACAGATAAAATTACATTATTCTTGTTTGAATTTTTTTCTCTTTCCAACAATACCCTTGAAATTGAAATTCGACCAGTAGTTTTCCAGTTATTGAGTATATAATGACCGGAAGTACGCATATTCTGGAAATATCGAAAAATCTATATATCTCGAAAACTAAGGTCGATAGGAGAAAATTTTACTGAACATTTTTTGTCAAAAATGTCGAGTAGAATCTATGGTCAACGGCTGTTACAACCTTGGTGTGACACCCTATATATGCCACACGTTGGTTGTGACATATTATGCGATGTTTTTTGCTTATGTTGATGATGATGATTAAAGTAATATCTTAAAGTAATATCTGCTATGAGATATTATATTAACCTGTACAGAATGTATCTGCAGATTCTTACCACTGGTGTTGCTGCTACAATCTTTGTCAAGATAAAAATATATAAGGGTTTCCAGTATTGTGAAATACAAAGCAATCTCACCTTCAAACCAATCCACTACCATTCAACAAATTGGTCAGAGATGCTGAATCATACCAGACAGGGTCAAAGATAGAATAGGTTAGGAAAACCTTACAATTTCTATAATCCTTTGTGCTGGTTGCTGCTTTACTGAATACTAGTGACCTCAGAATAATAATGTTGATGGCTGATGCCTGATACCTTAAATGACTTTTGGAAATTCTTATTTCCAAGGTAGATTTAATCAGAACTATATATTACTGATTCAAATTAAAGATATTATTGGAGGTATCTCCCTTTAGATCAATACTTAAATACAGGGTGATGGCATGAGGTTGGTCATGTATCATGAACAGGTTATAGCAAGAAAGAACACACTTCAGGTTATAAAATATGGTAATATTTATTACAATGTTTAAAATGATGAAATTGGCCAATATAATATAATAGCAGTATTTACTTGGATGATAGGTGAGCTTCACTTAATATAATATCAAAATTCTTGAATAGAAATTTCAATTATGAATGATTTGAATAGGCAAGTCAATGTTAAGTTGGCCTATGAATGTGATCATTAATTTTATTACAATAATAAGAAATCTCTTATCTCAGGGTTCGTGAATTCCGCTGCAATGGAACTTTAAGACATTCATCTTAATTACTTTTACTGGATATTAATTAATGATGTGAATGACAGCTGATGACTTATAGTGAGGTCGACGTTATAATGACAGTGGATAAAGATAGGAGAATAGCGATGCCGATTCTCTGCATTAATTAATTATATTTCTACACTGTCAAAAACATAATTGACATCGTTGTGGACCTAGAAAAGGATAGTACCACCGGCTTTGTCGAATGATAGACAAGGATAGCAATTCCAAAGTTGAACAAATACTGTCATTATAACGTGGACCTCACTATAGAAATAATTGATACCTAGCTTGCAAGCTTTAATAGGACTTTTCCCCCACTTCACTTCAATTAATCGTCGACTACTCTAGCTTGAGATTTTAATTTTATATTTGATAATTTTGAAGATCAAGATAGTAGCCGAAGTTATAAGATTCGAAGAATCTTAATAAATAGAGATAATTTATTAATCTCAATAAAGAATTGATAGAGGAGAGGCCTTACTAATATTAATGTTATTTTCACAATAATTAGAAACAATAACAACTATTTCGTGTTGTAAATGCAACATCTCTATCTTCCCCGAGTTTAATTTTGGCCAATTGACAAATTAAATTATAATAAATTCCGCCACAGGCGCTTTTAATATCCCCTCCACCTAGATGCGCATAGCTCATAGTTAAGATACCACAAATGACTGTGAAATGGGGCCCTAAGAGATGTCATTATTGACAAGTATTACGATGGATTGGATGAGTATTGATAGACTCACGTGTTCAATGCCTGAGATCAGTGGGCTGCAAGAGTTGGGGCGGCCGCGACAAGATGGGGTAGGTGGGCGGTGGGGCGGTACTGATGGGCAGCTGCAGACTGATGGGCTCGCCAACGCCGACTGCCACCGACGCCTGATGCGACACGTCGACGGGGGCAGCTGATGCCATTGTCACAATGGGCGCCATTGTTGGCTGCACCGGCGCCATTGACACCGCCGCTATTGACACCGGCGTCACCGTCGCTATTGACACTGGCACCGTCGCTACGCTCGCCGTCACCGTGCGGATCGCCGCGTTCACCATCTGCTGCGGAGTTGGCGCCTACAAATCAAATCAAATAAATGCAATCAAAGAAAATAACAACTATATCAAAATATATTGATCAAAAGAATATATAGAAAAATAACAAAAGTTGAAATGTTTATTTTATCCTTCAAATTATTTATCTTTAAAATTACTATACTTAATTACTATCTTTCAAATTACTACTTTCCTATAGTGGAATTATTGTTAGAAAGTCAGCATCTGCTCAACATTGGTTTGCTATCTTTGTCTGTGAAAGCAGATAGCTATTCTTTTCCAACTCAGCACCGTTGCCAAATCGCTTTTAGGCTATAAAGAAGTTAATAAACTTCCAGAATATTAAATATTTATTATGAAAAAGTAAATTTTCTTGAAAAATTGAATATATTCAAGATAAAATTATCTTAATAAGTTTTAATAAGAATAACGATCAATTCCACAACATGAATTATTTACATTTTTTACCTTAAATCTACTGTCATTCAAATATTTATGTATAGGCTATTTACCATAGTAAATTTATATTATTGTATTGGTTTTAAGGAATTAAATGTATTATTTTTCATCAATATAAAATATGGATATGGATGCAGGCCAATCCTATTATATTAAGCGAGAAATTTCTGTATTTTTATCTGGTTATTTATATTTATATCTGGTTATTTATGTTCAACGGATCTCAAAAACGGCTTTAACGATGTTCACGAAATTTGGAGCATAGTAGGATTATGATATAAAAATTCGATTGCATTAGATCTCATCCTAGGAAAACTCGCTGAACCACATTAAAAGGATAATTTATCCTTAACTGAAACAGCTGAGATTTTCGTCATCTGTGGATAGTAAAAAGTGAGCGAGTGATTCTGTGGAAAATCAATTAACGCATCCCAGAAATTCATAAGCTGACGTATAGCCAGCTGTGAAATATAAACACGATAATTTTAGAGAATTGTGTTCTGTTTATCAATAAATAAAAATAACGAGGGAAGCTCGGCGCCCCGATATTAAAGTCTAATCCTTGTAAGAAGATTATGGTAATATTATAAAATATGAAATTCCAAGAAATGTTATAATAAGATTAGCTATAAATTGATATTCACGTAATAGTCAGAGAAAATGATAGGATTTCACTGTTGCCAATTTTCTTTTTCCACGGCCTTTTATAGTGGTTACCGTCAACTGTGATTCAAGTTATCACAGTATATATTATTCAGAGACCGGCATATTAATCTGACGATTTTGTAGTCATTGTTGTGTTGACACCACTGTCATTGAAAGGCGGGAGTGTTATACATCGACAGGTCTGTTCATTCATGCCATTTCAGTAGCCATTGAAGCTTATTTTAAAAGAAGTTCAGTCATTTTAACACAGCGTTTATTTCGCAGACATTTCAATTTAAATTGACACGCGCCTGTTCCCAGTAGGAATACGATCTTGTTGTGGGTAAAGAATTTTAGGAACACGTCGTCTGCTTTATTAACAAACCCAACAGGACGAAAACGGACTGTGAGAACGCCTGAAAACATTAAACACTAATACGGTAAGAGTAGCTGTTACACGGTCTCCATGAGGCTCAGCAGCGAAACATGCTGTTGCGCTAGCCATTTCTGATCCAAGTGTACGACGAGGTCTTCATTCCGACCTAAAATTCCATCTGTATAAGAGAATGTTAGTGCAACAACTCAATGCAAATGATTGGGCACATCGTAAAGCTTACGAGATCATTCTCGAAAATGTCCACCAGGATGCCATTACTCTTTCAAGTGACGAGGCACATCTTCATTTGTCGGGATTTGTGAATGAACAAAATTACCGTTATTGAGCAGCCAATAATCCACAGAGCTAGAGGTAGTCAATCAACGAGAAATTGAAGTAATTCCACAAGTGATGATTGAGTGAGCAATGGCAAATTTTAGAATTAGCTTAAGTGAGTGTGTGAAAAGTAACGGAAAACATTTGGATGACATAATCTTCGAATAGAAAAACTTTGTGAGTGATCTATGTAATTAACTATAAATTGCAAAATTTTATCTTTAATTTGATATATTACATGTTTTAATTGTACTTTGATTATTATTCCTCAAAAATCGTCAGGTTTTTATGCCGGACCCGGTATAATTGTTTATTTATAGAATATATATTAATATTATTTATTGTTGTTTTTTGTTAATAATTATCATTATTCAATGATATCAAATATATTCGTCAAGATAATTTACTTTTCCACTATTAGATATTGAAGTTTCTTAAAAAGAGGTCGACAGTGGCTCAGATAGTCTGCACCAGACAAAACTCTGACTGCTTTTTTTTGCAATAATAATACTTTGTTCATGTGGCTGCTATTCCCATATATTAAGATACCATAGGCAATTATGCTTTGAAAAATGCAAAGTATGAGTTCCTGAGATATTGTTCTGGAACTAAAGTTTTCAATTGTCTCAGTAAATAAATAACTCTAGCTAGCCTACCAGTAATGAAATTTATGTGGGGTTCCCAAGTCAACTTGGGGTCAAACATTAATCCAAGGAATTTGATACTATTGCTGTTGTTTAGTGTGTGATCTCTCTGGCTAAATGTCAGAAACTGAGTTTTGTCTTCATTTAATTTGAAGCCATTCGCTCTGAACCATTTGGAAGCTTCTATTAACGTATTAGCTGTCATATTCTTTAGTGTGTGTGCATCTGAGTGAGAATGAAGAAAAGTGGTATCATCAGCGTACAACACAGTCTTACTATTGAGTGAGAGAGGGAGATCATTAATCATAATCACAAATAAGAGAGGTCCCAAAATTGATCCTTGGGGGACACCATACTTCACTCTGGCAAGATCTGATTTATTATGCCCACACATACAACCTGTTTGCGTTCACTAAGGTAGGACCTAAAGAGACTGAGACTCTTCCCAGTGATTCCATAAAATGCCAATTTATTCAGCAGGATATTGTGTTCCACGCAGTCAAATGCTTTGCTCAGGTCACAGAATGCGGCCTGAGCAAAACACTTACTCTCAAATGATTCAATCACAAATTTCATCAGGGAATCAAAGGCGTCATTGGTAGATCTTCCCTTCACAAAACCAAATTGATGTTCTGATAACACTCTAATATTTATCAAATATTCGTATACCTGTATGTACATGACAATCTCTAGCACTTTTGAAAACACAGGCACTATCTGAATAGGTCTGAAGCTAGACGGTTCTTCTTTGAACCTTTCTTATAAACCGGAACGACCTTGGACACTTTTAACACATTAGGAAAAATACCTTTTGAAATGCAGATGTTTATACATCGAGTCAGTGCTGGTACCACTGCACCTGCAATACTTTTAAGAAGGCAACTGGATAGGCCATAGAAATCCTCGCTTTTAGATGGCTTTAGATTATGAACCACTCTAGAGATAACTTCTTGACTGACCTCATGAAAACTAAAAGTGGCATTATGCTCTTTATCAACACTTCCATTTAGCATTTCGATGGCTGATATGGATGGCTTCACTATCTTTTCATGAACATCATCAACCGACTGTATGAAATATTCATTCAAGATATTTGGCATTGGAGTAGTGAAATCTTGAACACTATTACTTGAAGATATCGTTTTGATTATTTGCCATGCTTTCCTGCAACTGTTATTCGAGGACTCTATAATTGAAACAATAGACTCTCTCTTGGCCTCATCTAATGATTTTTTGTAAAGTGCTCTACATCTTTGATATACAGTTTTAGCATGTTCGGTATTTACTTTTTTAAAGTTTTCATGAGAGATAGTCAATAAAATCTTCATCCTTCCAAGCTCAGGTGTATACCAGTCAGCCTTACGTTTGGTTCTCTTTCTATTCTTAACTAAGGATTTATTTTTCCTGCAGGTCATTTTGGGAATAGTCAGATTGAAATAATACAAAACTACATTTAGAAAGGATTCGAACATGACGCTGGCATCTGGCTTATCCAAGACAGCCTTCCAGTCTACCAAAGTCAGAGCCTGGTTAAATTGTAACATTTTATCGATAGTGACAGGTCTTGAAATAATTGTAACAAATTTGTTATACTGGCCTTAATAGAACAATCTGGTACACATATCATCACACAGTCATGATCTGAATATGGGAATTCCATGACACTTGAAATTGTCGTATCAGGTTGAGTATTTGAAAAAACGTTATCAAGACATGCTTGATTTCTTGTAGGCAGAGTATTAAAAAGTCTAAGATTGAATTGTCTCAATAAATTTTTTAAATTATATAAATGACAAGTTCTTGATTTATATCAAAAGCAGAATTTAAGTCACCTCCAAATACAAGAGTATAGCCATTATAGCAACTTCTTGACATGTATATAAGAAGTTCCTCCAATTTATCTAGAAATAGTTTTGGATCTCCACAAGGTGATCTGTACAAAGATACAATAATAAGTTTTTTGGCTTTAATAACGGTACAGGTGTACTCAAATTCACGTTCAATGCATGGGAAGTCCAAACATAATTCCCGACTTTGAGAGTTGAGATCCTGTCTTACAAAGATAGCAACTCCACCATTCTTATGTAATGATCTACAATAACTACTAGTTACAATATAATCCTCCAATTTACAGAACTCAATTTCATCAGCATGCAACCAGTGCTCACTTACACCGATGACATCAATATCCTCATTCAATAGAAAATCATTTAGAACATTTAATTTGCCCCTCAAACATTGAACATTTAGGTAAGCAATCCTAACATGAGGCTTTGCAACTTTAGTTGAAACTAATCCACACCCACTTGATCCTGGGTTAGTGAGTTTAAATCGTGCACAATACCAGTATCCGTCATAGAGTCTAGAAATGTTGAAGGACTGCGGGGAACGTTACGAGAGTTTAGTGACTTGTGGGCGTCTGATAGAGTTGTAGAATTCATTTCAGGGGAGGGAATGTGGGCAGGAGAAATAGTTATAGGAGTATCTGGACAATCTGAAGGCAGAGATACCCTAGCGTGAATGGGAGAGGCAGGAAAAGGTTTTATAACTGGCGAAACTGCTGCAACGGGGCTATCAATGATAGTTTCACTCATCTGAGCTCCCTTCATGTCAGTCACAGAAAAATCACAAATAGATTGCTTAATGAACCCTATTAAGTGATTGACTAAAGTCTTTTTACCCCGTCGATTGAGGTGAAGGCCATGTCTGGTAAAATGAGACCTTCCCAGAGAAGTGTTCACATCACTGTAGTGCAGTTTAAGACCCCCTTTGTAGCCTCTCACTGCTCTTGATAAGGACGCATTAGAATGACCTATGTTTACATTCAGCTCTGGATCATCATAACGATATGGAACACCGCAGACCAATATGTTTGATTTTAGATGCGACGCTAGAATATGATCTATTCCACGAGAGAGAGTTAACTGACAAGGTTCATCACGATGAAGATCATTGGTTCCGGCCATTACAATTACAATATCATCCCTGGAGAAGTCTTCAACAAATTTAAGTCCATCCTGTACAACTTGTTGCAGCTTTGCTCCAGGCTTTGTGTATACGAAAACGTCATAACTGTCCTCCAGGCTGCTCAGGTATTTACTAAGTAGTTTTCCGTGACTATCGGCCAGTATCGTCAATCTGTTCTTCTTCTTCATATTCAAGCTTGCACCTTTGGTAATTCTAGAAGAAATAGTATTCCGTTTGTCAATTGGTGTGGCAGATTTATGGACCAAAGCCTTGACTTGATGAAATCTGTGAGCTGAAGACTCAAAAGCAGGCGGCATCAGCAACTCGCTTGAAGAAAGCTCCGAAAATCGATTAGAGATCTTAACCAAATCAGCATTCCTATGATTGGCTGGTCGTTTCCTGACTGGATTACTAGGAAAAATGAAGTCATCACAATCAGTAGTTACAAGATCATCAAAATTATTATTTTTCAGAAAATTATTGTTTTCTGTCTGAATAATGTCTATTATAGCATTTTTATTTTCAATTTCTTCATTCAAACGGCTTCTGGACTCCTCAAGACTCTTTATGCGCGATTTCAATGACTTAATTTCATCCTCTGCACTCTCCTCATAGTGGAATTATTGTTAGAAAGTCAGCATCTGCTCAACATTGGTTTGCTATCTTTGTCTGTGAAAGCAGATAGCTATTCTTTTCCAACTCAGCACCGTTGCCAAATCGCTTTTAGGCTATAAAGAAGTTAATAAACTTCCAGAATATTAAATATTTATTATGAAAAAGTAAATTTTCTTGAAAAATTGAATATATTCAAGATAAAATTATCTTAATAAGTTTTAATAAGAATAACGATCAATTCCACAACATGAATTATTTACATTTTTTACCTTAAATCTACTGTCATTCAAATATTTATGTATAGGCTATTTACCATAGTAAATTTATATTATTGTATTGGTTTTAAGGAATTAAATGTATTATTTTCATCAATATAAAATATGGATATGGATGCAGGCCAATCCTATTATATTAAGCGAGAAATTTCTGTATTTTTATCTGGTTATTTATATTTATATCTGGTTATTTATGTTCAACGGATCTCAAAAACGGCTTTAACGATGTTCACGAAATTTGGAGCATAGTAGGATTATGATATAAAAATTCGATTGCATTAGATCTCATCCTAGGAAAACTCGCTGAACCACATTAAAAGGATAATTTATCCTTAACTGAAACAGCTGAGATTTTCGTCATCTGTGGATAGTAAAAAGTGAGCGAGTGATTCTGTGGAAAATCAATTAACGCATCCCAGAAATTCATAAGCTGACGTATAGCCAGCTGTGAAATATAAACACGATAATTTTAGAGAATTGTGTTCTGTTTATCAATAAATAAAAATAACGAGGGAAGCTCGGCGCCCCGATATTAAAGTCTAATCCTTGTAAGAAGATTATGGTAATATTATAAAATATGAAATTCCAAGAAATGTTATAATAAGATTAGCTATAAATTGATATTCACGTAATAGTCAGAGAAAATGATAGGATTTCACTGTTGCCAATTTTCTTTTTCCACGGCCTTTTATAGTGGTTAGCATCAACTGTGATTCAAGTTATCACAGTATATATTATTCAGAGACCGGCATATTAATCTGACGATTTTGTAGTCATTGTTGTGTTGACACCACTGTCATTGAAAGGCGGGAGTGTTATACATCGACAGGTCTGTCCATTCATGCCATTTCAGTAGCCATTGAAGCTTATTTTAAAAGAAGCTCAGTCATTTTAACACAGCGTTTATTTCGCAGACATTTCAATTTAAATTGACACGCGCCTGTTCCCAGTAGGAATACGATCTTGTTGTGGGTAAAGAATTTTAGGAACACGTCGTCTGCTTTATTAACAAACCCAACAGGACGAAAACGGACTGTGAGAACGCCTGAAAACATTAAACACTAATACGGTAAGAGTAGCTGTTACACGGTCTCCATGACGCTCAGCAGCGAAACATGCTGTTGCGCTAGCCATTTCTGATCCAAGTGTACGACGAGTTCTTCATTCCGACCTAAAATTCCATCTGTATAAGATAATGTTAGTGCAACAACTCAATGCAAATGATTGGGCACATCGCAAAGCTTACGAGATCATTCTCGAAAATGTCCACCAGGATGCCATTACTCTTTCAAGTGACGAGGCACATCTTCATTTGTCGGGATTTGTGAATGAACAAAATTACCGTTATTGAGCAGCCAATAATCCACAGAGCTAGAGGTAGTCAATCAACGAGAAATTGAAGTAATTTCACAAGTGATGATTGAGTGAGCAATGGCAAATTTTAGAATTAGCTTAAGTGAGTGTGTGAAAAGTAACGGAAAACATTTGGATGAGATAATCTTCGAATAGAAAAACTTTGTGAGTGATCTATGTAATTCACTATAAATTGCAAAATTTTATCTTTAATTTGATATATTACATGTTTTAATTGTACTTTGATTATTATTCCTCAAAAATCGTCAGGTTTTTATGCCGGACCCGGTATAATTTGTTTATTTATAGAATATATATTAATATTATTTATTGTTGTTTTTTGTTAATAATGATCATTATTCAATGATATCAAATATATTCGTCAAGATAATTTACTTTTCCACTATTAGATATTGAAATTTCATAATAATTGAGATTTACTATTTGCCGAGATCCTAACCACCACCTCAAACATTGCATGTCATTGGTCTTTGCCTTCCCTGGGACCAGAGCTATTCTGCAGGCCTCTATAACTTTAGACATAATGAGAAGTAAGTATTTTCATACGAAATCATAAATTATATACTGTGAAAATCATAATCAAGAGATATTATGAGAATGATTAATTGAACGGTGTTATATCAGCATAACATATAGTAGTGGTGTTCCATCCGATTACATTGAATATAATATATATAAGGCTGGTCACTAACTACAGGAGATTGCATGATAAATAAGCATGTGCATTATGTCATCGTAAATATTGATGTGTAACCACAGCGAAAGGCTTCGAACAAAATTTGTTGAGGTTGAATTATTTTTATGATTAAAATTTGTGATTTTCCAGTGGTTTATTTATTGTTATTATTCTCATTAAACTTCTTATTATTCTTGTTTATTTTTTCTTCACTACACATTCAAGGTTGAATTATTTTTAATGATTATAATTTGTGATTTTGCAGTGATTTATTTATTTTTATTATTCTTATTAAAAACATATTTATATATTTTAGCGGTGGCCACATTTTCTCAAATCAGTAAATAATCAATCTATTTGTATCAATACTTTGTAAATAATCGTAGCTGATATGCTTCATGTAATTAACATGTCTTTATCTTGAATAAACTCCTCTGGTCACGTTGTACCCTTGAACAGAGAAATTATTATTATCATCATTTAATATCGGGACACCGAGCTTCGCTCGTTATTTTATTTATTGATAGACAGAGCACAATTCTTCAAAATGATTGGGGAAGGACTAACAGGCACAGTCCAAAGCTGTTTCTTCCCCGAATTTTAATTTATACACTATAAATGGTCCAAAAAGTAGGTTATGTTCCATACACTTGAATTCAGGTCCACATTTCAGTCCAAATATTTGAAAACAGAAAAGTTCTAATTAAGATTGTTTACAAATCAAATTGAATAACAAAATGACACTCACTAATCACACAAAACTGTAGAATAATGATTAACTTTGAATATTATGATATACCATGACATGTCAACAAATCAGATTATTTTGATCGAGTCTATTAAAATTTCTAGATTTCTCGCCAGCTACGGTAAGCTGATTACACAGCTGATCTCCCACACAAGCACACGCATCTTCTGTTATCGACAGACAACAAAATTATCATCTGTTTTTCCAAGGATGAATAATTATTATCCTTTTCATGTTCTTCAGCGAGTTTTCCCAAGGATGAGACCTAGTGCAATCGAATTTTTATATCATAAACCTGCTATGTTCCAAATTTCGTGAAAATCGTTAGAGCTGTTCTCGAGATCCGTTGGACATGAAATAACCATAAATAAATAAAAATAACCAAATAATTATAAATTGAAATAAACAAGCATGTGCATTATGTCATCGTAAATATTGATGTGTAACCACAGCGAAAGGCTTCGAACAAAATTTGTTGAGGTTGAATTATTTTTATGATTAAAATTTGTGATTTTCCAGTGGTTTATTTATTGTTATTATTCTCATTAAACTTCTTATTATTCTTGTTTATTTTTTCTTCACTACACATTCAAGGTTGAATTATTTTTAATGATTATAATTTGTGATTTTGCAGTGATTTATTTATTTTTATTATTCTTATTAAAAACATATTTATATATTTTAGCGGTGGCCACATTTTCTCAAATCAGTAAATAATCAATCTATTTGTATCAATACTTTGTAAATAATCGTAGCTGATATGCTTCATGTAATTAACATGTCTTTATCTTGAATAAACTCCTCTGGTCACGTTGTACCCTTGAACAGAGAAATTATTATTATCATCATTCAATATCGGGACACCGAGCTTCGCTCGTTATTTTATTTATTGATAGACAGAGCACAATTCTTCAAAATGATTGGGGAAGGACTAACAGGCACAGTCCAAAGCTGTTTCTTTCCCGAATTTTAATTTATACACTATAAATGGTCCAAAAAGTAGGTTATGTTCCATACACTTGAATTCAGGTCCACATTTCAGTCCAAATATTTGAAAACAGAAAAGTTCTAATTAAGATTGTTTACAAATCAAATTGAATAACAAAATGACACTCACTAATCACACAAAACTGTAGAATAATGATTAACTTTGAATATTATGATATACCATGACATGTCAACAAATCAGATTATTTTGATCGAGTCTATTAAAATTTCTAGATTTCTCGCCAGCTACGGTAAGCTGATTACACAGCTGATCTCCCACACAAGCACACGCATCTTCTGTTATCGACAGACAACAAAATTATCATCTGTTTTTCCAAGGATGAATAATTATTATCCTTTTCATGTCCTTCAGCGAGTTTTCCCAAGGATGAGACCTAGTGCAATCGAATTTTTATATCATAAACCTGCTATGTTCCAAATTTCGTGAAAATCGTTAGAGCTGTTTTCGAGATCCGTTGAACATAAATAACCAGATATAAAAATAACCAGATATTATAAGAATATAAACAGACATACAGAAATTGCTCGCTTAATATAATAGGATATCGATTCAAACTCGAGATCCGTTGGACATGAAATAACCATAAATAAATAAAAATAACCAAATAATTATAAATTGAAATAAAAAACCAAATTATTTACAGATTAACCAGAAATTGCTCGCTTAATATAATAGTATTGGTTGTTTATTTTATGTTAGAAGCTGAAGTAAAACAGCTGTTTTTTGCTTAAAACCTCTCGCTAATGACAAAACATGCTGATGAACATGTGTGTATGCATGTACACATATTATGTTTATCATGCTTGTTAATGGCTAGCGCCTAATTTATTGCATTATTGATAATATTTGAAGATTAAAGCATTAATGAGCACACCTGCTGCATTTGACCGGCTCCGGGAACAGTGTTGGTGATGGTAACTGCAGGAACAGTGACCGTAGTCAGACCGGCAGTGCTCGTTTTGTCGCTGATTCGCAGTTGCGCGTTCTGTTCCAGCAAAAACTCATTTGTCGCCTTCAAGCAAACATAAACATTTTACTCAACGGACAGCTATTCATTTATTTTACATTGAAAATATATACAAATCAAATTAGTGAATGGGTAAGAGGCAACAGGCTCAGCCCAAAACCGCCCCTTTCTCAAATGTTTATATAAATAGTTCCGAAAGGTAGTTTATGTTTCTTCCCTTCAATAATTAGTCAAATTTTGAGTCTAAAAATACAAACTTTAAATTTTAAATCTAGATAGATTGAAACCCGAACAAAATTGAAAAATCATAATTTGAAACATGGCAATATTTTGTAACTCACTTTCAGATTACATATATTGATGTAGATTCACCAAAACAAGAGTAGGTACTAGATGAAAAATAGTTTTTATAGTGAGCGTATTCAAATCTTCCATAATTGTCTGCCGTACAGATAAGAAACAGTAATGAGCCCGTTCTGGGTACATAGAATGTGGTAAATTGTCCGATTCACAATTTACCAGGTAAAAAGTTCCGCGTCCCATGGGAAGAATTTTGACAGATTCTGTACCAGAAACCAGTTCCAATTCAAAGTTCCTGTCCCACAGTCGAAGCCTGGTAATACAGTTACAACTATCCGAGCTCTCATTGGTCGATTGAATTGTAGTCTGCTTGCTTCTCTGCGCATGGGCTGATAACTTGTTTGTTTACCATAGCATAGCCATAGAATACATAACCAACAAAATGATGTTTGATAACCATTCGTTAAATGAATTTTTCTCTATAGAAAATTTGAGAGTAATGGAATGAAAGAAATGCACACTTTTCTAGACGGTAAGTTTGAAAACAGCCTTTCTTCATTCACGCAGCTAGTAAACGACACATTTTGGTGTAAATCAACTTTATAAGTGCGCGCCAAAAGCTTGAACCAACGATTTTGAAATGGCGTTCCATGGGAACATTTTGCACTAGTCATCACGTGATTGAACAATTTACGATTGGAACTGGAACAATTTACTGTGCACAGAACGTACTCACTGAGCATGCGAATTAAATTGCATGAATAATGTACAATTGTCTGTGGTATGTAACTTATTTGTTGACAACAAATACTATAATGATTATGGTATAATAATTATTTCTCACTTGACATGCTTAATTAATGCCTCTACTTGTTTCAGGGCCTTGTTCTATTGTATAAGATGTCGGTAATGAGAATGATACAGTAATTTAGAAGTTGAGACTGAAAATTTCAAAATGTTAAAAATGTAATTCTTTAAACAGATTATATGTTTTACTGTACAGATATGGTCGAATGAGAAGATCCCTAGTTTTTCGGTGCGGGGGCGGGCGGAACTTGAAATAAGCCAACTCCGCATGCCTGACTAGTGTATCTATATATATAAAAGCGAAATGGCACTCACTCACTGACTGACTGACTGACTCACTCACTCATTCACTCACTCGCAGAACTAATAATCTACCGGACCAAAAACGTTCAAATTTGGTAGGTATGTTCAGTTGGCCCTTTAGAGGCGCACTAAGAAATCTTTTGGCAACATTTTAACTCTAAGGGTGGTTTTTAAGGGTTTAAAGTTCGTCTTTTAGCATGTATATTCTTCTTATTCTCTTAATTATAATTGAAAAATGTCCATACCATATGTTAATATAGAACTATAATCTAGAGAGAGTACCTCTTCGAAACAATTGTTAACTGGTAACTAAATCAATAATTTTGTCAGGTTGGCATTAAGTTGAGTTTACTTTGTTAGGTTGGCACCAAGTTGAAGATTGAAATGCATTTATCGCGGAAAAATTGATTGGGCACTGCTACTTCAATCAGAGCTATCCCTGGGAATATTATATTACTAGCCGTCCGGCTCGCTTCGCTCGCCATGTCCGTTTAGCCAGACGTTTAGTCTGGATCGTCCTAACATATAATAAAAATGCTCAAATGAAAAATGCAGGCGAGCGAAGCGAGCCTGCTGATCTCATTCTTGGACGATCCAGTTAGGGGTCCAGGGGGTGGAGCCCCCTGGCTAGACGGATATGGCGAGAGAAGCGAGCCTGACGGCTAGTTCCTAATGATAAAATTACGGCGTGCTAGGCTCGTGACTCAAGTAGCTGGCAAAAACTCAGCTGGTTGATGAAACGGTTTTAGGCGTGCCGTCCACTAGAACCGTTTTCGTCCGAACTAGCATCGGCCGAAAACTACCGAACGATCCTCCAACAAAGAAAGGAATAAATGCTCGTCCATTGCAACAGGTTCATAGGGCCGTGCACGGCCGTCTCCGCCCGATCAATTTTTTGATCCGAATTGAATGGGGTTTTCCGGCTCTATCCGGCCGAACTAATTAGTCGAGCTGAGACAACAAAGTGTTCCTAACCTAAAACTGTTTACAATTTCGTTTGTTTTTGTTTTTTGAAGTTGTTCTGTTTAATAAAGTTGTTACTACGAACAATGAAAAGTTGATCAGTTTGGTTCAAAAGCATGTTGCATTGTGGGATATGATAGACAAAAGATCATCGTCGTGATGTTTAAAGGCATTTGTGGACAAAGATTGCTGAACAAATAGGATCTGAAGGTAATATTATAGTAATGAATAACTAATTTAGTGGATATTTGTTTATTCAATTTTCAAAATCTCAATATAATCACTTTCATGAAAAATTTTGGTGGCTATGATAGTAGTTCAATAATTGACACTAATTCAATAATTGGCAACCAGCCAACTACTGAACTTTACTGACGTAAACGGTTCCAATGGACGGCCATATTCGGCCGAATTAACGGCCGGCAGATTCGTCCGATCCAACGGCCGAACGGATAGGTTGAATACGGTTCCAATGGACGGCTACCCATACTATGCATAGTAGCATCTTGATTCAGTATGAGGGGTAAATCGGTCCATGGATTAAGTTATGAGTCCTTGACTGTATATTCATTCAAAAAAACAAAAACAAAAAACGTTGAAAACAGTAGTCAGGGAAAACACGTACAAACCCTTGTACTAGCACAAGTGATAGTAGTTCAGTGAAGGATACTGGGAACTCTTTACAATAACTGAACATTTTAAATTATCATAGCATAATTTGAGAAATAACTTACCTGTAAATCGTCGACTCGTTTCTTCAATTCACTAATCTTGGCTCTGAGCAGCATATTTTCCTCCTCCATCATCATGTAAGGTCTGATATGCTCATGGCTCGGTCTTGCCATGTAGCCATTTGCACGTAGCACTATATCACCTTCAATAATAATGGAGAAAACAATTTATTCAAGGGGCCAAAAGAAGATAAGAATTAGTTTATTTATGTGAATAAAACTAGTCAAGTCACTATATACATTGCAAAAGCATATAATCAGGGCAGCCCTTGGAAGACCTAGATTGTATCCCAGCAGGAATTTGTTTATTGAGTTTGGAGTATCAACAATAACGGCAAGTGTTTGTCAAGAGCATAATTCTCCATATCAATAAAAATAGAGAAAGCCTTACGTTTAATGCGAACCCACACAATCTACGCCCAACAGTGAACAACTAATAGATCATTTTTTAGATTGACAGTCAATAAACATCAGCTTCAGTATTTCATGGAATTCTTTGCAAATAAAATCCCAATCATTTTATTACCAGTCCTTTCTAAAAAAAATTGATAAATGGGTGAGAGAAAACATCTATTTCAATATTACTTGATTGCTTTTTTTGTTGACAATGTTCTTTCTATTCTTTATATTATCTAATTCTCTATTATATTGTCTTAAGTGTGAGTCAGCACCGGGAGCCATTCCGCAGGCGTCGATTTTATGACACCAGCAACCATCCTCATTGGATTATTTTCTAGTATATTGTTTGGATACATAAGAGAAGTCCAGAGCCATGCGAAATTTCCTTGTGCTAGATACAGAGTGGCCCAGAAACCTCGTATTTTCAGTACATTTTCCAGTTTTCAGCTATATCCACCAAATCCAGTAATCGGACAGAAAATTTCGCTCTCGCCTTTTTTATATTATGAAATTCTGAATGAAATGAGATTATTTGGAACTTTCTATTTTCAATGCGTAATGAGTTATGATTTTTCAAAAATGAATAAAGTTACAAGAAAAAAACAAATTTTGATGAATTTTAGTTTTTGATCAACAATATCTTCCGATTGTTACTACCATTCAAAAATATAATTTAATATCTCTGGGCGAAATTTTGTGCTCTACAATCTAAGGCCAGATATAGCGCTCTACCTCATATAGATTTCCAGGTTCCCCTGACAACAATGCTCCTTGTATTTTGAAAAACACCTAATTTTTTGCTTCAACCATCATCACTAGCTACTTTCTCCTCATACTGGGATTTCGCACAATAATATTAGTTCATAAGATCATGTTCTATGAGAATTACCCGTTAGATGCACTTCATTTCAGTATTTCCTAGTGAAGAGGTGCGCATAAGGACACGTCAAGAATCAAAACTTCAACCACTTATGACTTATATAAGGAGAAAGATAAACGGATCTAATCGTTCTATAGCTCATTCTTCCCGGCTCGTCAAGGAGGTTCGAAACATGCATCATAAGTCAAATTGGGTGTTTTTCAAAATACAAGGAGCATTTTTGTCGAGTGTACCTGGAAATCTATATGAGATAAAGCGCTCTATCTGGTCTCGAAAGAGCACAAAATTACGCCTTGATTGATTTTGAATGCTACATTCAAATGGTAACAATCGAAAGACATTGTTGATCAAAAACTAAAATTCATCGAAATTATAATTTTTTTTCTTAAAATTTCACTTATTTTTGAAAATTCATAACTCAGTACTCATTAAAGATAGAGTTCCGAATAATTTAATTTTATTCAGAATCTCATAATCTGAAAAAAGGCGTAAGCGAATTTTTCTGTTTGATTACTGAATTTAGCATAAATGGCTGAAAACTGGAATCACGAAGTTTTTGTGCTAACCTGCTAGCACAAGGAAGTTTTGCATGTGAAAAATTAGTTCTGAACTTTTCTGATGCATCCAAACAATATAACTATTGGAAAATGAATAGGAAGCATCGAACAGTAATACCAAATGGATCTCACTATAGCCAACCTATTGGCCAATTTAACACTTACCGATGATCGGGCGACATTTATCATCATAACACCCAGAATGTCCTCCCATTGGCTAAATCAACAGCTGATTCTCAGCCAATTGGTAAGTATGGAAACGACCATTCTCGTGACTGAACTCTCTGACACTTCACAAAAGCAATTCACATTTTTATCACCAAGATCTAGAATTTATATGTTGAACTGTTAGCATTTATGCAGGGGAAGATCATGGGCGCATTTATGCAGGGGTGAAAGATCATGCCACAACCCCCCCCCCTGAAATTAGAAAAAAATCAGCTGCTAATTCCCCCTTGAATTGAAAACCCATAAAATTTAGCCAGTAGTAATTCTAAACACTGTTGGCCTTTCTCAGGGGCCCCCTAAATTTGATTTTGTGTAGATAACCTAGTGTAGAATCTAAACAGAACTGTCGTCTACCAACCTTCCTCGAGAATGCCCCTCCGCCGCTTAGTCTCAGGCTCATAGTCGAATATCATCCGCCGCCGGGCGGGAAACAAGTCCTCGGTGTCCAGGGGCGGAGGCTGGAGGTGGTGGATGGGGGGCGGCGAAGTAGCCACCAGTCGCTTGTACTCGGTCAGGTGCTTCAGGTTGCAGACGGCCACCGGCGACAGTTGTTGCTGCTGCTCCTGCGGGGGCGGCGCTGGAGGCGTCTGCTCTTCTCTCGATGGCGACTGCGAATTCAACTGCTACAGCAAATACAAAATTCAAATCAATCTAAAACTTTTAGTGAAATAATCTCATTGCACTAGAAAATATCTTATGTAAACATGATTGAATAAAGTAGAGCTTTAATATAGTTGGCTGATATTGTTAACTTTGAATTCATTAAACAGGGTTTCGGTGGGGTACCTTCTAGGCTTATTCAATGCTATTTTAATGATAAGTTTCTGTACAATAAGTAAAGGAGCAAGATTTGTCTTGAATGCACCCCCACCCCCCAGCAATTATTCCGTACTGCAGAAGTGATTGAATATAAGCAAAATAGACTTATTTAATTAATTTTGGGGTAAGAATCTGATTCAGGTTTGAAAAAATGTACATGAATTACCTAACTTTATGTCTGACCTGTTGAATGTGTGAGTTCAATCTTAGTATACTGTTAAAAATTACACCTAGATACTTATATTCCGACACACACTCGATAGAAACACATTGAGAACAATCATTTGGAGTGTGAAAAAATATGCATTCTCAAGCTATATTGAAGGATAATAGTAGGTATTCAATCATTTTCTTATCATTACTATCAGATAGGTAATTAACATTAAAAACACCACACAAACGTAGAATCCTTCCCCTATCACACAAAGCCATTTCCTTAGAGACTCTATAAAATATTTGAAGTCAGAGTTTGGAGTTCGATAGATGCATAAAACTATTACTTTCTTAGTCAAATTAGCTAGCTTTAATTCAACAGCAGAAATCTCAAAGTCACTGCCAACTGCGTCAGCTAACAAGCCTTTCCTCTCACGGAAACTGGTCATAGAGTTAGTTCTAGCAAATACACATGATCCTGTACGAGCGGAATGAGACCTATTATACTTTGCAATCAATGTATAATTAGATAGAGAAAACACGTCGAGCTCATTTTCATTCATCCAATGTTCTGTAAAGCATAAAATATCTATATCATAGCCTCCATCTGACAAGAAAGCTTCAAGTTCCAGTTTAGAATTGGGAAGGCCTTGAGAGTTTAGATGAAATAGTTTGAAATCTATAAAAAATCATTTCCACAATCATTTAAAATTGGAATAGTCCTGTTTGTGTCATTGAGTAGTTCGGCTGATTTTTGAGTGGAAGCGTCATTGTCTTTGTCAAAATGTTTTTTTAGAATCTTTCTTTAATGTTTTCGTGAGTTTAGGTTTTCCCTTGTACCTACTGAAGTGCAGGTCATGCATGTCTAGTGTAGTCAGTCATGTCAAAATCATCCAGACTGAGCATGTCTATATTCTCTAGCTCCGAAATTCTATTACAAAGCCATGAATTGAGGCAACTTACATTTAAATTCATAATTGGTTTGTCATACCTGAAGGGAACCGATGCAATAGCATCTACAATAGCAGTAGCAGCTACATTAGTATGTTTTGCTTCTTCGATTATAGGTTGAAATTCAAAATCAGTGGGTTGCTTCAATTGCTCCACAACGTCGTTTGTTCCAGCAACAATAATTACCTGATCTTGACTATTAAAATCTCGAATGAGATCATCTACATAATTGGAAACTGTATTGAAAGAAGAGCCAGGTCGTGATATGATTGTTACCTCAAAACCAGTAGCACTTGACTCGCGGTTTGAGATCCCAACCAATGTCCCTTCCATGGCTGTCAGACACTACCAACAGTCGCCTTTTAGATCTACGTTTCCGTCGAGGTTTTTGAACATTTTTCTTCATCTTGGTCTTAGATTTACAATATTATTGTAATAACTGACGGACTCCAGAGCCGAAAACTCATCCGCGAGAGCAGTGAAAAGACTGAAAAGGAGTGAGAGCATCTAGAAGGACTGACTGGTAAACAGCTGTCTTCGCCTACACACCTGCGTCGAAAGCAACTGACACTAACGTTCGGGTTTTTGACTCTATAGTAAGAAACAAGGTATACAATGTACCTAGAATATATTGACTGAATTCTAGGTACATTGGTAAGAAAGGTAAAATCAGAGTTGCCTTATCTCTGGTATTTCTGAATATATTGAATCATGAAAATGATTTCAATACTTCATCAATTGAATGTATTCTAGGTACGTACATTGGTAAGAAAGGTCCGGCGAAACGAAATGATTGTGGCTGGCCTAAGCTAGATATGCACAGCACGACTATGAATATGAATGTATCTAGTATGTAAGCAGATGTATGTTTTACTATCTATAATATTTCATTCCACAATTAAATAATTTATTTCTACATGTCATGACTATAATTTTTTCACTCATAGACATAAATCACGCCTGGTTGGCCTAGAACAGCCAACATTTGTCTTGCAAAATGTAAGACACTAGCAATGTTTCATGAAATTTTCATATGGAGTATCTGACTCCATTATAATAGTCAAAATAGTACTTCGGAGTATAAAAGCACTCATTAATTAAAAATACTTTCAGTCTATATTTAAACTCATTTAATCTTACTATTCCCCTCAACTGAATTGGAAGTACCTGGTATATCTTTCCTCCAATATAACTGGGTTTTTTTTTATAAAGTTAATCTATGGTGCTCAGAAAAAGGTGCTTTGATGAACGATCATCTCAAGTTATTAATCTGCAAGAGTTATCGAGCTCTCAACGTAATTAATTGAAGATATAATCCACGACCACGATGTTTCAATGAGTACGATCTGGGAGGACTAGATCCACTGCCCCTGGTGCACCGGGGCGGACGAACCGCGTTCCAAGGGAACTTTTGACTGTTCATTAACCGGTCGCCATCTTTGATTATCCTGCACCTTGTCATATGAAGTGAACAGTAGATGCCTACGAAGAAGGTAAAAGTTAAAATGGAGGAGCAAATCAAATATGAGTTACTTTCTTCTTTTGAAAATATATTATATCCCATTATAAAGAACGAGGAAGTTAATTCATTATTGGCGGGTAAGTTTATTATTTGTATTATATTATCGACAATTAACTTAGTTTGGTATGACTATCTTATTAAAATAAGTTATGTATGTGTTCATCACGGGATCTATCCAAAAATGCCTTGGCGTTGATTGGGAAATTGTAAATATTAACGCTTTGATAATATTCCATAAGGACATGAACATAAAATAAATTAATTTTTTCATACTAATTGTAGAATAGAAGAGAGCATAAGTTTATTTGAGAGCATAAGCATGTTTGTGTTTTGTAAGACATAACCTACATTTGTGTGAAACCAAGCAAGCTCCAGTGTTTACACAGAATAAAATAGATGTCAAGAGTGCGCGCCAAACTGCATGGATCGGTTCATGTCAGCCATCCCATGGGAACACTAGCGGTGCACCATAAAAAGCTGGTTTGGCAGTCATTTTGTGGTGCACCAGGGGCAGTGGATCTGGTCCTCCCAGGACCTATTCAATTTGTCACCTGTTGTACTTCAGCCCGCTGCAGCAAGTGTGGCGGCAGCTCTCCAGTGTGCTTATAGTACATCTCATCCTCAACGGAGCTGTGAATGAAGCGGCAGGAGTTGGTACGCCGGCAGTCGCCATTTTGAAAGTCGTGACAGAAGGCGATCACCTGGCGCGGACTTTCAGGATGCTGGAACTTGCAGCCGGAACCCCGCCAACAGCTGTTACGCAGAAAGTCTCTGCACACCATGCCTCTTCGTTTCTCGTCTGTTTGGCTGTCATTTTTCAAGTCGCACTCGTTGACCATGCCGTTATTTGTCATTTCAAAAGCATTGATCTGTCAATCATAAACCGAAAAGAGTTATCTATAAATAGCTGAGAAAACAGGCAAAAAGAATCACTAATTATATTCATTTCAAGTACTGCAAAAATACATCGTCAGTAATAGTAAAATTGTGTAGACTATTATTACAATCTTAAACTATTATAACATTCAAGTGAAAACTAAAAGATCAAAGTACCCTCTTTTCAACGTTATTTTATAGTGGAAAATATAATAATGTTGGAAAAAGATTACTTTGATTTTTTTTAATTTTTAGATAAATACGAGTAGCCTTGAACAATAAAGTGAATATAACATTGAAGTAGGGTACAGTACAGGCAAAGATGATCTAATAATTAATACAGATATGTACCTTATTGACTCTGTAAAAGTCAGACACCAGTTAATAATGGTAACACAATTTACTTCAGCGATAATAGCTTCAATCTATTCCGAAATATTCGTCGACAGAATGCAATCACATAAGCAACACACACATATTACAGTGAGGTGTTTATGAATTAATTTTTCAATATTAAATTATTTGAAGCTTGAATTGTCTTAAATTGATTGTGTTCATTTGCGTCCAGTTATACACTACACTTACTACAGTATTTATTGAAAAAAAAAACACATTATAAAGTACCCTTTATTTAAAATATTTCAAAAGAACAACATTTCGGCCTTTGGCTTTTTTCAAGTTCTAATCAGTTTAAACTAGTTTTTCTTTTGAAATACATTTTAAAAATATTTTAAATAAAGGCTACTTTATGTTTTTAATCATTTTAAAAAGTAGTCCATGCTAGTGAAGTGATTTTACTACAGTATTTATAATTCCTCAATTATAAATTTACAGTTGTTGCAAGTCCATCATTCCTGGAAACAATATGGTCAAATTTAATTGAGCTTGAAAACGCACTGATTAATTTATAAGTATATTCTATTTCATAATGAAACTAAACATCTATAATTCAGTCATAAGAGGAGCTTATTTGAAAAGTAACAAAGGGTATTAATCTACTTTCTACATTCATATTATATTATGTTGTGATGACACATTAAAAACAACTTAAGAAAAGTCAAACTAGGCTAGAAGAAAAGGTACAAAAACTTTTAAAACGCCGATTAACAATTTATTCAATCTTTAGAACTGATTTTAGCGTATTAACTAATCTGTAAAATAAATATCCAAAAAAAGAAAAGCTAAGATACCTAGTCTTCTTGAATCAACAGTTATCTTAATTCTTAAAGAAAGCAGTTTTTCTGACAACTTTTCAAGATTACCACGTGATAACCTCAATCAAGGATTATGGTGAAAAGCCAGATCAAGTTTGATTAGGGATTTAAAATATACTCAAAATTTAGGATTTAAAATAAGCTATTTTTAAGGAATGGGCTACAAACACAACGATTTGAGGTAAATTCCAAAGTTTAAGGAACTAGCTCAATGACTAAATTTTAAAAATGCATATTTATATAATTATGTTTAATCAATTGATTATTTTTCATTAGAAATCATCTAGGCCTACAACAAAATAAGCTAAAAATGGTAATTTATGACTACTTTGAAACATCTTTGTAGGTCATAACTATTTTAAAGCATTTAATTGACAGATTCAAATACAGGTTGATTAAAAATTAAATCAAACAAAAATTATTGTTGGTTCTATTAAGAAAGCTCAACTTTCTAATAAAATGACAGTTGCATGGAACGTCTGAATAGCATAAATAGCCTAATTGATTGAGAGGAAATAACAATCACCAGTTTGAAAGTAAAAAAATTGAATTAAATAAATGTGTATATGAATAAGCCAGTAAATAAAAACAGACTGCACTGTTCTTCAGTTTTATAATCCTGTTTAATTGATATTGTTCCGGGAAGCATTTATTTTTGTTGGTTAAAATCGTCTAATCAAAATAACAGACAAGAATCATCTGTAACTTATGTCAAAGCATAACTTGGCCGTAATCGTAAATAATATCAGTAAAACGCTGTGGCATGTATTAAAAACTTGAAATAAAGACTTACTCTGTGATATATTTTGTTCCGGAGTAGGATGTACGTTATCAGAAAAATTAAAATCTATAAAAGCCCATCTCTTGATTTTGTTAATAAACAAACACAGTTTTCGCCATTGTCGAATCTGTCTAGTCTACCCTCCACCGTTTGGCCTTGCAGCTTGATCCACTCCACCTTCAACCAGAAGCAGCCTGTCGCTGACCAATGGCAGTGAGTGATCCATTCACGCACATGTGCCAAGTTTCCAAATGGCATGTGACTTCATGATTTTATTTGTGATGATTAGTAGCAAATTACCATTTTAACAATACAAAACATAAGAGAAAATTTGAAATCAATGTTCTATTGTAATATTATGAGTTATTCATTACGCAAATCGATTCAATAATTCTCGAATAATATGATTCCATTATAGCGTCAAATTTGTGTGATTGGTATGATTGTCTGTTGTATGGCGCGTTCTTTTAAAATCGCTTAAAGATTCAATCCAATATCAGTTATTATTATTAAATCCTTACATTATATAATAATATCCTGATAATTTGTATATTTCTTACCTCTCAATCCATTGATAATATTACAATGGTACATTTTTATTTTGCAATGGCTAAATTTTTATATTAATAAAACACTTTTTCTTGTTTCTCACAGATGGAAATAAATAATCATACATTGCATTTGGTCAAATGCTAATCTACTTATATAATAAGAGAGAGTAGGGTTGTGTTTGTTCGTGTGTTCGTTTGTTCGCATCAAAACATGTCAACTTGTGGATTGCATACCGGAGAAACGGGAATGATTTAGATCTCCAAATTTTGAACATAGATTCTAAAAATATCAATCTCGTGCACCTGGAAGCCCAAATTTCAATTTTCCTTCTAGATTTTTCAGAATAAATGTTCAAACTTCATTAATGGTACATACGATTTCATAAAAAAAATCACCAAATCATATGGTCGAAATTAAAAAAGAAACATCTACTTTATTACACGGATTATACACGTATACAGGTGTAAAGTATAGGAAAATTATGTTTGACGCATCATCACGTCTGAACTGCTGGACTGATTAACTTGAAATTTTGCACATAGATTCTTGCTTAACCGAGGATGGTTATAAACCTATTTCAAATTCCACAATATTGGATTACATCAAGTTTTTAGTTTGTCAAGTTTTCAATTATTTGTCATGCTTTCAGTAGTTGTAAGGAAGCAGCAGAACATTTCTCTTAAAAGGGAAGTTAGAAGATAGACTGTATTAGATTGGGGATCCTTTTCGAATGATAATAACAGGTTTTCCGTCGCACCCAAATTTTTCCGCCATTTTGGAACCGCCATTTTGAATCCAACTTCTTTTTTTAATTGAAAGGTGGTCATATGATACATGATTCCGATACAGGATTTCCAGAGAAAAGGTATGGTGAAAACCGCACATCGATATCTCAAACCTTTCAAAATTTATTCTCATTCATTTTCTTTATTATAGTATAGAAGATGATCGATAGATGGATGATATATTCATCTATCTATCATATATTCTATACTATTATAATAGAGGAAAGAACTGGCTTAAACACGTTTACACGTGTAGAGGATAGGAAAATTATGTTTGACGCATCATCACGTCTGAACTACTGGACTGATTTACTTGAAATGCTGCTTATAAATTCTTAATCAACCGAGGATTCTTATAGGCCTATTTTCAATTCTTCTGGATTCCATTATGTCAAGTTTTAAAATAGAACCTTGCGAAGCACGGGTTACCTGCTAGTTAATGAATAATATCATAATCAAAAAGACTTTTAGTTGAGTTATTTTTGGTAAAATGAATATAGTTTTCTCAAAACTTGATACTTTTAGGAAATTTTGTTCTATTCGATCAATACGGTAATACCATTCAATCTACAGCTTTTACCATCGTAACTAAAACTTATTCGTTGTCCTTACATTTGAGATTTCACACAATATAATATAGGGTTTTGAATCGATATCCTATTATATTAAGCGAGCAATTTCTGTATGTCTGTTTATATTCTTATAATATCTGGTTATTTTTATATCTGGTTATTTATGTTCAACGGATCTCGAAAACGGCTCTAACGATTTTTACGTAATTTGGAGCATAGTAGGATTATGATATAAAAATTCGATTGCACTAGGTCTCATCCCTGGGAAAACTCGCTGAAGGACATAAAAAGGATAATTCATCCTTGGAAGAACAGATGATAATTTCGTCGTCTGTCGATAACAGAAGATGCGTGTGCCTGTGTGGGAAATCAGCTGTGTAATCATTCAATCAGCTTACCGTATCTCGCGAAAAATATTATCTAGACTCCACAAAATAATTTGATTTGTTGACATGACATGGTTTATCACTCTAGATTAGAGTATATTATCATAATATTCAAAGTTAATCATTATTTTACATTTGTAAGTGATTAGTGAGTGTTATTTTGTTATTCGCAATTTGGTTTGTAAACAATCTGAATTAGAACTTCTCTGTTTTTAAATATTTTGACTGAAAATTGGACCTAAATTCAAGTGTATGAAACATAACCTACTTTCTGGATCATTTATATTGTATAAATTAAAATTTGGGAAGAAACAGTTTTGGGCTGTGCCTTTTTGTCCTTCCCCAATCATTTTGAAGAATTGTGTTCTGTTTATCAATAAATAAATAACGAGCGAAGCTCGGTGCCCCGATATTGTGTTCTAAGCAAAGAATATATGGAATGTAATATTCTATACTCTCTGATTCACCCGTTAGATGCACACGTATTTCAGTATTTCCTAAGGAAGAGAGGCGAATATAAGGAAACCTTAAGGATCAAAATTTTAAACACATAACATTTGACAAAATGATTGGATTTTATTTTATTAAGTTACAAATTATTCTTCTCGGCTTGTCAAGGTGGCTCAAATCATGTTTCATAAGTCAAATTTGGTCGAAAAATGGGCCATACATTATTGAGTCTACTTTATTCCATACAACAAAATTCTATATTCAATGCTTCTCGGTGAACCAATATGATAAATAAAATTTAACTTGGTTGAATGTAGTACTGAATCATCTCCTCTTTCATTTGTAGCTAATAATTTAAAGAAAAATGTATTATGTTTGTAAAGTTTGATTAGTTTATTTCAAAACATAAGGAATTGGAGATGTTTTCCTCATTTCCAAAGTCTCTGGAGTTTTTCGATAGAAAACGGTGGTTCAAGATGGATTTAAGGCAACTTTGAGATTATAAAACATGAAATTATATAAAATGTTAGACCAATGAATTAACAAATGTCAGCTTCTGAATGCAAATTGGTGTTTCTTTCCTCTATGTAAAAATCTGAGTATGCAACTCTGGTTTGCGCACAGGCATTTGCCCATGCATATCATTTTCTAAAAAGCTATTTTAGCTTGGAGTATTCAAAAGATTGTTTTTATTTTTTGTTGTTGATTGTATTGAAACTAACTTGTATTGATGTGTGAGCACATGACTTTTTTATTTTATAAATTGCATTTTTTTGGAAATAAATATATTTTTGTCTGTCTGTCAACTTTAAAAGTTCCTATGTTCTATATTCATAGAGCTCCTGGAGGATCTCCTGATTTCACTCACAGAAAAGCAGGATTCAAGGTTGATAATTGGAGGAGATTTCGATATTCATCTGGAGGCCCCATCCAGGGAGAGAGATGTCTTCACAAACCTTCTCCGAGGACATGGGGTTTTTATTGTGAATCAGCTCTCAAGAAGAGGATCTGCATGCTTGGACACTGTTGTCACAAACTTTGATTCCTGGGAGTGCACGGTTGAAGTCATTGATCCTATGCTGTCAGATCACTCTGCAGTGGTTCTGTCATTGAAACAGAGTATGAGGAGTGAACAAGACCTGAATTTGCTTTTGACATGTTGATTGCTGGATACATGAGTGTCTTCAACTCAGTTTTTTCAAAAACCAAAAGGAAAAACCGAAGAGGTTGACGTGCTACCAATTTATCCTAATAGGTTGGTTAGCCTTCACCTATACTCTAAGGAAAGTCATCGGTTCCAAATAAGCTAATATCTTGATATATCATGAATGGATCTAATGCTTATGAATAAGAAATCCAGTTCAGAGCAAATCAAATTATAATTTTTTAATAAAATGATACAAAAATTTCAGTTTACACCAGAACAAATAATCATACATGGATCGAACATAGATTGAACATGATTGAGGTGACTAATATGTTTACGTTCTGTTCATCAAAATAGATTCCAATATTCCAACAGCTTTCACAAAAACTCAAATTATTGTTTCAAATCAAAATCAAAATACAGTATATAACTTATAGATTAAGAATACTTATCTATCGTTTACAGGTTTCAAAACAGTCTTATGGCTTTCAACATTAAACGAGAAGTTCAACACAAAATGAAAAGAAAAATTGAAATCTACATTTCACGTATGTTCAATAACATCAATAAACTTTACAAAAACATTTAGATCACAAATAACACATCTTAAATTTCAATTATTCAGGAAAATTTCAACAGAAGCCAACACTCCTAACATAAGCCAGCCATTAAAATGTTTGAGAGAGATCAGAACAAGAAGCCTTTCCAGTGAAGCCGAGACACATCATCGATTGCCAATTAGCAAAGAACACAAGTCTACAAACATTATATCTTTTGTTTTCAATAAAACTTTATTTTTAAAGTTATTTTAAATTTAATTAACCTTTATGTTGTTTAGAATTATCTGTTTATTCAGAAATAGAACTTTGTTACAGTGATTCAGTGGAATGTTCAACACTAGTATATATGATAAATTCCCTGTGAAAAGTTTAGTCCGTATATCGATTACACCAATATTTGCTATCAAGTTTTATTAATATTGAATATCGAATTGAAGATTCAATTTTAATTGAGAAAAAATGTAATATTACAAATGCCCCCTTCTCGACATAAAAAATTTTACTGTTTGAGAATTTAAAAAAAATTAACATTACATTGTAACAAATGGAAATTATTGAAATTAAATTTGAGAACAGGAACAATTTTTTCTACACAAACATTACAACATGTCAACTTATAATAATTGAAAATTATTATAAAAATTCATCAATAGCATTTGTTAGGTATATATTTCCAAACCATATTTGAGAGTATAGAATATCAAAATTATTTTTTGATTTAGCTTTATACTTCAAGGAAATTATCTCAACAGAAAATTTAATATACAGTATTTAAAGAATAATTATTGAAATTTTACATAAGTTTAATAGATAGAAAATTTAAATGTTATTGCATAAAAATTTAGTATGTTGAACAGAATTATTTAAATGAATTGTTACCTTTAATTTTCACATAAAATTGCAATAAATTAAAAAATGTCCATTTCTTTCACTGTTGACACGGTTGATTTTTTATCGATGCAAATTTTGAAAACAGTATGTTAAGGCACTCAGTATGAATTTCAGTTAAGTGTGACTCCAGTGTTGGGCTGATCTGGATACGCGTAGACATCTGTTAGCATGGCCTCATGCTTGTAGTCGACTGATGCATACCAAGCTCGATACAGTGACATCTGTTAGCATTACCTCATGCTTGTAGTAGATGGGTGCATGTCAAGCTCACTCAAAGTCACGTAAATTGTGTATCATGCACACAGTGTACATTTCAGGCTTGAAATGACAATGTAACTTGGTTTTTTTTGGAAAAGAGATAGACGCTGCTTACAGGATTAACTTGAGTGAGGATTAACTTAGGTAAAATTTGGTTTTTTTAAATTTTCAGCTTTCAAGGTTTAGAGTTCAGCATACAGGATTGATTTAGGTGAGGATTTATTTTGTTTTGAATCAGTTTCTTTCATTATACAGTGACTGTTATTTGAGTTTAAAGTTGTGAACTTGGACATGGATTGCAATTACCTCCAGGTAATGTAATAGTGCAGAAGCTTGAGTTGCGTAGTCAGCAATAGGCTTAGTCATTGGCGTCGACATTGGTGTAGCATTTGCGTAGGCAATCCATTAATGAGTCACACCAGTTCGAAAATCACCCAAATGTTCTTAACACTCTTCATGGCATTCACTTGTGTTGTACATTTCGAGATTCACGCGATATTTATTTTGAAGTTAAGTTCCACGTTGTACCTGTTATTTTAATATGCTTATAAACTAAAGAGAAAAATTTGATTAGGCTATCAATACAATCTTATGCTCATATACGTTATTTACAAGTATGTAATCAGTATAAAAATGAAATTTATTGTTAACATCTTATTATACAGTCAGCAACACATCAATTTAAAAAAATTTTAAATTCAATAGAGACATTAATTACAAAAACTTTAATAAAGAATTTAATTTCATGTTCATTTATTCACTGTTCAAATAATAAAATTAAATCAATTTTCAAAAATTTAGAACATAATCAAATACATGTTACATAAATGTCATAACACTCTGTATCATTATCAAAATTGCAAAAAACATCAGATCATCACAACAAAGTAATTTTAATACATACTTCAATATATTCATACAGTTGGTCTTCCACTAAAAATCATTTCATAATACAATATGTATCTGCTTTTCATTATCATTCAATATAACATTTCAAATATAGTATTTCACATTTATGATTTATCATTCAGGGTTTCAAAGTTATTTATGTGGACAAATTTATAAATTTTCATTTAAATTTTGTTCAAATAATTTATAAAAAGCAATGTATTCAATATTCTTAATCATCGTTTGTTGGATAGTATAGTTTATTTCGACTTTTAAATGTTCTAAACACAAACTACATTTCATGACAAAACTTTACTACTAATCATTCAACAAGAAATCATTCCAAACATCAATAATATTTCACTTCAATGGCAATCAATATTCATAAGTTATCATTTGCATCTATGGCAATCAACACAATTAATCATCATTTTGCATCCATGGCAATCAACACAAAAAATATTATCTCATTACTGCCTCTCTAAGTCATAACCTTCTGGTCATTTCTTCTTTAGGCAATAATGGCTTTCCATCTCAAAAACAATCATATACCAGCAAAATACTAATCAAACCCCACTAAAAATTTTACATACACCCCAGCATCCATTTCAAACGATAATTATTAATCATATCAAAGTTTATAAAGAAAAACAGTTTCAAAATTTAGAAAAAAGACATCAATTTAATATTCAATTTTAGAAGAGATTCAAACTTCAACTCATTTCAATTAATAATATGACAAAACTTTTACATTCAACAAAATCATCATTATTGAAATTAACTTTCATTTATCTTGAACATTTCATATTTATGGCGACACAATTCATTAATACTTTCAAATTTGAAGTTTTTATTATTATAACAAAAGAATTTATACATCAGATAAAATTTCAACATTTTTTAAATTGAACCATTTATTTTTCAAATAATTTATGAATTTGAAGACTGTATAATAACTACAAACCATTTCAACAATATAAAGAAAATCAAGATGGATAATTGGTAAATAAGTTCCCTAAAAAGTACAAATAAGAGAAAAAGGAAAAATGGGTAAGAGTTCCCTAAAACAATATATCCTACACAATATTAATACGGTACCTTTCAAAATAAGTGATACATGATGAAAAAATATATCACAAGCACACAATTATTTACACTAAAGTAGATAGATTTTAGAAAGGTTAAGTTTTATCAACAATTAAAGATTGGGAAAATAAGCTACAATTTCAACCTCTAATATGTTTTCAGAAGAATTAAATTTACAATTCAAATGACTATGGACAAGATTTTTTAAGATATGCATAATAGAAGAAATTTTATTACTGAAATTATTATTAAAATTACTGAATACTACACAAAGACAGGAAAGAATCGAAATTTGAAAAGATTTAGGGCCAAGAAAATAGGCTACAGGAAAGAAAAAAGATACAATTATGGACTCTTACCATACCGGTACGTAGTATTTACGGTCATTGCTATGCTATTCTGAATCCCGGCATGACACAGGATTCCTAATCATAACATAGTGCCGGGGAATACTCTTTCATCTTGTGATTCACTTTCATCATATCAGTAAACAACTTTAAACAACCGTTGAATACTAACACATCAATGGTGACTTTGTGCTTTGTTTTCTTCAAGAACATAATTTTATTCATGGGTTCATTTGTTTCAACAAAGCCATTTTGCTTACAAAAGTCAGTCATGTTCACTAGATAATGCTTTGCATACACCTTTTCAATTTTCAGTTGAAAGTTGAATTCATCAACTTGATACAAAGCAAGGTTCATTTTGTTTACATTGTTCCTAACCTCTACAGAAACCTGTCTCATGTGAGCATTCACTTTATTTACTGTTTTCCTAACCTTCAATTTGGCAATACTACTTTTTTTACTGTTGACTTTCAATAAAGACAACTCCCTACCTACTACTTTACTCAATTCTACTATCTCACTAGGATTTACTTTCTCAATATCAGTAACTAGGCCTACATTATCTGAAACTTGAAATAATTGATCTTGTATCTTAACACTACTATCATCCTGCTTCAATTTGCTTTCATCTTCATGATTATCAATCAATGTTTCATGTGTATCTTTTAATAGAAGGTTTATACTAACCTGCTCTAGTCTTATACTGTACTAGTACATTCTTGCTTCATCTCATCAAACCTAGCATTTTGATTTTTAAACATTTCGTCTAACTTAGCATTTTGCTTATCAAACAGTTGTGTTAAGGCAACTGTTAACTTATCATCATTTTTAATATTTTTCATATTTTATGCCATTTTGCTAGTCTGCACAGATAATATTATATTCATTAGGACTTGATCTCTCTTGAACCGACCCCACACTCAGTCTGCATTACACCGTTCATAACCTATCAAGATATCAGCCTACAAATAATTTCTATAACCAGGGATCGTTTACAGGTTTCAAAACAGTCTTATGGCTTTCAACATTAAACGAGAAGTTCAACACAAAATGAAAAGAAAAAATTGAAATCTACATTTCACGTATGTTCAATAACATCAATAAACTTTACAAAAACATTTAGATCACAAATAACACATCTTAAATTTCAATTATTCAGGAAAATTTCAACAGAAGCCAACACTCCTAACATAAGCCAGCCATTAAAAAGTTTGAGAGAGATCAGAACAAGAAGCCTTTCTGGTGACCCCAAGACACGTCATCAATTGCCAATTAGCAAAGAACACAAGTCTACAAACATTATATCTATTGTTTTCAATAAAACTATTTTTAAAGTTATTTTAAATTTAATCAAACTTTATGTTGTTTAGAATTATCTGTTTATTCAGAAATAGAACTTTGTTACAGTGATTCAGTGGAATGTTCAACACTAGTATACAGAGTGACGCAAAAGTCACTGGACAGTTGGCTAAAAGAAAAAATAAAATAACAGGAAGATGTTAATTTTTAGTACCATATTTTTTTGAAGGAACTGTGACAGGAGATAAATACTTGGATATGCTTCAGAATTACATGGTACCAGGACTCATGACGTGTGCTGAAAACTTTCAAGAAATTTACTTTCTACATGATGGTGCTCCACCACATTATGCTACTAATGTTCGCGATTATTTAAACGAAACTTTCCACAGAAATGTGATTGGACGAGGGGCAGATATAGACATGCCTCCACGTTCACCAGATATCATGCCCATGGACTTTTTCGTATGGGGTGTCGTCAAGGACTTTGTTTATTCTTGAAAGCCTCAGACAATCGACGAACTGAAAGACTACATTACACAATGCATTTGAAGGTTTGGACAGTGATACCAGGCTATGCCATAAAGTATGTCACAGTGTTCCCGAAAGACTGGAAAGATGTATTAATGAAGACAGAAAACAGTTTGAACATAAAAAATAATTCTAAGTATTTTTTGTAATAAAATATAAATTCAGCCTTTGTTTATAGCAGTGTCCAGTGACTTTTGCACCACTCTGTATATGATAAATTCCCTGTGAAAAGTTTAGTCCGTATATCGATTACACCGATATTTGCTATCAAGTTTTATTAATACTGAATATCGAATTGAAGATTCAATTTTAATCGAGAAAAAATGTAATATTATAAGGTACAAGTAGTTCTCATTCTTATCCAAGAGATAAATAATGGTTTATTGAAGATCTAGCTGAACAAAAAAACTTGGTCACACTACTACACCATTGTTACAAGTCAGCAGTGATTCCTGAGGAGAAAGTGGAAAAGTATGGACAATATTTGAGACAATACAAACTTTACAGGCAAATGGTGAGACAAGCAAAAAGAGTGTATAATACATTGCACCATTGAAAATGCTTCAAATAGTTGTAGAGCTGCCTGGGAGGTCATTAACAGGCATCGTCCAAAAAAGTCAAGAGTGAGATCTAATATTAGTCCAGACAATTTCAATAACTTTTTTTGTGAGTTCTGTCAATACCATGGAAGTGAGTGAACGAGTGCATGTGTGTGGGATCATCCAGCTGATCTCATGAAAAGAAAAATTCAGCAAGAGAAACTTATTTTCGTTTATTTCTCTTTTTTTAGAAAACATGTTCACTTCAGAAAGTCCAAAATAGTAACTAGATGCTGTTAGAGTAGAATAGTTCATAGTATATTAACAAATATTGTAGCAAACATAAACTAAACATAAACATTAGGAGTTTGTAGCAAATCTATTTGTAATTGATGATGTGTTTGTTTTTTGAAGTGTGAATAAATTGTTATTTTGATGAGTGATAGTAGCTTAACCTAGATTTTGATTTGGACTATAGTATAAATTTGAAAAGGGACAGTTTTGGGCATAAGCCTGTTGTGCCTCCTCATATAACTGTAAAACTAATTGTACGACTGAGAAAATAGATAAATAAATATAAACTATAAATTCAATCTTTCGTTACAAATTTTCTATGCTTTTACACTCCAGAGCAAATCATACACAGGATGGATGTATGGGAGGAAATAACCACTGATAAGAGTCAAATGTATTGTCAGGGGCCTGACAATTTCAAAAACTCAGGACATATTAGGCCTATCAACATTTGTATTGAAAGACACCATTGACCCCATCGCAGAGCAAATGACTACAGCAGTCAATCATTACTTCAGGTTGGAGTTTTCCCTGACACATTGAAACTAGCAAGGACTCTGCCAATTAGTACCTAAATTGTCCAAAGTTATTGAAACCGAGATGAAGTGGCAAATCACAAACTTCTTTGTAAGAAACAACCTCCTCGCAACCAGGCCCAACATGGTTTTAGAAGTGGTCGTTCAACTGCTAGTGCACTTATGGCCCTGATAGAGAAAATACAGTCAGTTTTCGAGTATGGAGATTTGCTTACAATCGCGCTTTGCGACCTAAGCAAGGCGTTCGACTGTGTGCCTCATGGTATACTTGTCAAGAAGCTGGAGAAGTATGGTGTACAGGTAACAGTACTGAACACACTAAGAAGCTACCTAGAAAATAGAAGGCAAGTGGTCTCACTTGAGGGAGCCTCATCAGGCATTAGAAATATGGATCATGGTGTGCCACAGGGCTCAGTGTTGGGTCCCCTGCTTTTCATCCTGCTTATGAATGACTTTCCAAACAACGAGAGCTTTATACTAGACCACATTGACTGCTAGAGGTAAAACTCTAGAGATGTAAGAAGCGGCGTAAAGATCAGTTCTCCAACTCAATGTCGCCAGGGCCTGGTTTGCAGCAAACAAGCTGATGATGCTAAATGACAATAAAACAAACTTTCTGGTCTGTTCCCTAAAGAGGACAACAGTGGAAGCAGAGCCTGTAATTAAGTTCCTGGGCTTCTAGATAGACAGCAGGTTGCGATGGAGCTATCATGTGACAGAAGTCTACAAGAGATTGTCCAGGGTGATATACCTTCTTAGGAAGCTGAGACATATTGTCTGCAGAGACTACCTGTTATCAGCTCTCCATTCCCTGTTTCACAGTCACATTGGATATGGACTACTGCTGTGGGGACATGCACCTTCTTGTCACGATGTGCTACTACTACAAAAGAAGGCAATCAGAATCATCTCTTTTGCAGGACATAAGTTGGTGAGAAGAAACGAAATTCACAGCCACTCACTCGCCATGCTAACAATCTGGAAGTTCCTCGCAGCCGGTTGGCTAGCACGCAGAGAAGTTTTCCATCAGCTGCACTAAGATTTTACAACAGACTCCCAATTGAAGTGAGAAATGAACCTCGCACAAGATTCTGCTCTCTCATCAGACAGGCATTAATAAATAAACCAATTTATTCATTGACTGAGCTGGCTGAGGAGCCACTTTTTTAAACCTTTGACACAGTCTGTCTGGTACCCCCAGTCAAGGATGAAGACATCAAGTATCAAGTATGGTTCATCAGTCTCTATTTAGAAGATGTTGTTTAACAGTAGAATTAGGGTAAAATGAAAAAGATGTCAGTTTTCCACATAATTCGCAAAAAATTCAACGAATAATTCCATTATATAAAAATGGAAGTGACAACATCTCTTTCATTTCACCTTAATATGGAGCAATTCCACAACATATATCTGTTTCTGGTGTAAATTTATGAACAGTAGAATCGTGGAAAAATTAGGAAATGATATTCGTCATTTTATGTCTGGCTGTAACTTTTTAATAGTACAGTACTTGATAGTGTATGAAAAGAATCGTATCAGAAAAAATTCTCTATGAACATGACTAGATATTTCAAATTTCTATATCGAGTACGGTATTTCACAAGAATGATAAAAAAATAACAATCCATAATCAAAAAAATAACTGTTAAATATTATTGTAATGTAAAATAAGCAAATATTTTTCTTGTATTAGATCTGGCAATGAAGACGCAAAAAACAGGGGTTTGCGCAACTAATTGCGGGAAAGATGAATTGTCGCTATAGTGAGCTCCACGTTATAATGACAGTGGAGAAAGGTAGGAGAACGCGTTACCAATTCTGTGCCTTGACTCTGCCTTCTATATAGCTGATACCGGTATATCTGATGTAATCATATGAATCAATATTACGATGTTGAGATGATCAATATCAATATTCAGATGTAGGTATATTATGTGACATGGCCCTCTGTACTGTTTCAAGTATTTATCGGCTAATAGATATATTTCTAATTTCTACATGAGAATATAGGCGGGATGACGTGAATCATGCTATCTACTATAGAAGGAGGTGGAAAATCAGAAACCCTGTAGTCCTATTCACATCTCCTCTTCCAGGAATTCCCAGTTTTGAATATAAAACAACTGTTTATAAAAATCTTCTTGTTTTTATTAAAAAAAGTAACTTTACTTCCACCGAAATCCAACATAATTACCCAACCAGAAACAGATTGCATACCAACATTCAGATTCCCCGGTTAAATAACTCCATTCAACTAGGAAACTGTTTCCACCTAGCTCATTGGCTTTACCGTAATATTCCAGTTGAGATCTCTAACATTGAGGGGTGTAGCGTTGCCGTATACAAGCGTAGAGTGAGCAGGTGGCTGCTCTACATTGGGGCAGAGGCTTTGGAGGCTCTCCTAAATTCGCCTTATAGATAAATATTTCCTTTAAAAATGCCAGCATATTATTTCACATATTCATCCATATTTCATCCATATTATTATGTTGTTAATTTTCTCCCCGCCCACACAATATTAAAATTATGACTGCCGAGTGATACCCTTGAGCGCAGTTGAGCTGAAAATTATTATTACTTGTATGTTTATACTGCAATCATATAAATATATATTTATATATATTTTTCATATTTCAATATTCCAAACTATGTTCAAGTAGCATAATTTCATCAATTCAAACCAGTGTATTTTAAGTGTCTGATTTAGTTCGACTCCTCCCTGCACACGGACAAATCATCCACGCAGGGAGTATATTCTTCATATTTATTATTGTTACACTATTATTTTGTAAATATTTATTCTTTGATGAATAAAATTTGAATTTGGATTTATTATTTCCACCAACTTTAGAACCTGAATCTCACTAAAGTACCTACTAATGAGACCATAGATTAAGTTTTTCAGTTTATTCTCAAATCTATCCACTAATAGTGATCACCCAAATAAGCTGTTTCACTGAAAAATTAAAAAAAAATTATCAAAATCTTGATTATTGAGGTTTAGAAATGGTTTAGGATAGAAATGAATCAGGTAGAAATCAAACATACTTTACAAATTGCCAAATAGTTCACTTTATTACAAACACAAACTCTATTAGTGTTTAGACAAACTTATTCAAATAACTGTACAACCAAGATTTATTATTATTCCAATAATAGTTACCGTAATAATAATATTATTGATTAATAAATTATATACAGCTACATACTTCCGTAATGCGTTCTTTTATATAAATATAATCAACATTTCAGAAAATACAATCAATTTATGCATCATCACTATATACAAATTTACAATACACAGAATATAAGAGTTATATTGCGTAGGGTAAGATTCAAAACATACAGATATTAATCATAAAATCATGTATTGATAAATCAAAAACATATTACTTATAAGAATGATACAAAAAATATAATTATTATTTACATACTAAAAACGTCAACAATTCTTAGTTTAAATGTTTTGACGCAAGATAATAACCATATTTACATCAACTTATGAGTGACACTCAATACTCATAATGTTCGCAGATTGTGTACTATTTACTAAACCATCGATCACAGAGAATGCATGATATACCATTTTTGTTCTGTAATCTCAGAATAATACGTATAAACAGTAATAACTAACACACCAAGAAATATGTACAATATATTTTTATATCGAATATGTATGAGGAGGAGGAAGAACGATGATGGCTGATCAATCTATGCTCTCATTCCATTACAACAATCAAGTTCTGAATCTAACAACTGTAATAAAATATGAAACGGAAAAATATTAAAAACCATAAAATAATTATTTACAGTAGAACATTCCACCCAGACTAGGCTATCTAAATTGTAATATTGTCATACAGATTCTAATAACACCCATAAGATAGATTGAAATAAAAATCTACAAAATTTAGTGGTTTATAGTAAATTCTCAATTTTAACAACACAATTTATTATTCCAATCTAACGAATTTTGCTCTTCTTGAAGACTTCAAAGTTTTCTCAGATTTTGATTTTTAAGGGAGTCATTATGCATTTGAATTTTTTCTAGTCAATTTATGGATTATTGATTGCAGTGTACCTTATAAAATACAATTTATCAATATTATTATAGTTTTATTACTTCCTCTATGAGTTGAATACTGTATTGGATAAATACACTTTTCAAAAATTAAAGTAACTTTATCAAGTAGAAATGAACTTCTAAAATACTGTAAAGTATCACCACCAAAAGTTTCTAATGATTCAAAAATTCAATCTATATTCGCAAAACAAAATTATTATCATTGCTGCAAATTTTCTAAATTAAAAAAAAAACATTTAATAGAAACAAATCCGATTCTAAGAATTTTTAATTTCACACTCATACGGTAAGTTACTGAATGTAATTGATAGATTACATACAATAGAATACATTGAAGGGTTTCAATTGAATATGATTCCTGGAATTCAATTTAAGAATATTTTTTTTAGGTATTTAATACTCAATTCAAAAGTCAAATAATTACAAAATACTATTTCTCTATCAGAAACTTTAAGATAGATTTTGCAAGGTCGTTGAAAAGAATTTACTCTCTTAATAGTATTATTCGCCCTTATTTGAATATGATAGTTTACCTGGTTTTGAAAAGTTTTAAAAATGTATTCCAATAAACTACTTTTATGGTAAATTGGTACACAGTTCCAGTCAGAGTCTAATATTCTTCAGTGTAAAATAATAATAATCAATAATATAATAAATAAGTCAGTTAAGTCTATTGAATTAGTAGATTGAAATCGACGATTTTAATGACAATCATTCCATCATTTTATTAATGGAAGAACATAAGATAGAATGCAATGAAAATCATCAGACGAAATAAGCAATAAAATTCTCAGAAATTGTTCTTCGAATTATTCTAGTACAATGGAAACAGTTACATAATAGAGTACAAGAGCTTTTCAAAAATTATTCACAGCCAATCAAATTGATTCTTTCCCTTGTCTTGTATTCGTTTCAATGATATTCGTATATCAACAAACGAAATGTTGTGATTATGCACAAACTCCAATAAAATTGATTATACATCTTGATTATGTACAAGGTATAAGTAGACACACTCAACCATAAGACAAATATTGAATTAGAAGGAATATGATTCTCGTGTTGATTTATTTCAATATAAGAACACGACATCCATAATAACATTAACTTGATACAGTCATTCGAAAACATCATTACAATTTACGATCAGCAACTTTTACAAAGCCATCACTGTAATAGCTGCAATCATCAGAAGAAACCATTTCAAATGGAAAGTCCAAGTGTGGATTATTTTTTTCACGAGTTGCACATTTCTGAACTCTCATCATCCGTCGAATTGCCCACGCACAAGCCTAGAGCTCATGTGCTCTTGTCGTCAATTAGTATCCCACTCACACACTGTGCAAAAGGTTTGTGCAAAATGTTTTTTGATCATATATTAACAACTAATGATGCATCAAGTGAAACAGAAATTAAATTATGAATTATTATAACAAAATTGATGCTAAGAATGCTTTATTTGTTCAAATTGTTTGTTAATTTCAGTTTTGAACTAATAAATATGCAAAAAAGTATCACTTATCCATTATTTTAAGAACATTTTGATGAAGGAGAGGATAACATAATACAACATAATACATAATACTATATATTATAGAACCAACCTTCATTTCCAATACAAAAGTGATAATTTATAGCATCAACAACAAAAGTATGACATTATCTCCCACACAAAACAACATTATCCAGGCTTAACAATAGTAATCAGTGGATGCACATTATAATAATAGGATATGGATTTAAGTCAAATTGATTACATTATTAATATTCTATGGAAAGAAAGTAGCTATGACACTTACTATGATAATTCGATAAAAATTAAAATCATTAGCCTACTATTATTTTTATTATCAATCTGAACATTCATCAACTTAAATACCCACTGGATTTCTCCTTAAATCTCAATAAATATCTACCAGTTTATTGTAGCTTCAGAATTTAGCTAAAAAAATCAACTATCTCATAACGTAAATACAACGATTCAAACGCATCCACTGACTATCGCCTGGAGTCAGAATAATGTTGTATTTTATTCCTAGTCGTTAATTATTTTAAAAATATTTCTTTTATAAATTTTGGAGTATTCACTTATATTATGGCATCTTCAAATTCACATTTCAGTTGTTTTATCAAATCTGGCTCAATCCCATTAGCCAAATATTCTATTTGAGGATAAAACTTTATTTGTTAAAGACGATTCTCAAGAATTACTTTACTATAAAACTTGCACTCTCGACGAATTATTCTGAATCATTCACATAATTCATCAGAGTCATACTATTATACTTTGTATTGATCGGTTTTTGGGGATATCCTTGCTCTAGCTAGACTTTTTTGCAATCCCAATTAAGATCATTATTTGACTATGATTTTTGTTTGCAATGAAGCAAAATATTTGGCTCGTGAATTTGAAAAATAAGATAGTGAAAACTCCATCATCATATCAAATATATTTCTAACACTTGAAAAACACTGAACCAGACGAGTCGATATAAGATATTACATCTAGTAAAAACACGGAAGAACAGGATGTTGTCAGTTTTATATAAGTCAAACAACCAAAACGGTTCATCACAACATTATCTCGACCACAGTATAATAGATTCTTATACCACAATTAATACAACAATCTGCTATATGTTAGCATTAGCTTTATATATATATATGTATTTTGACGACAGTGTGAATACCTTTCACTACCACAGATAATACAGTAGCGATCTGCTTCATTTTCTTCAGAATTTGCTATATATTATCTGTATTTTGACCACAGAATAAATACATTCTTCTACTACAGATAATACAGCAGTTTCCTATATATTTTTCAGCATTTGGTATAATTTATCTGTATTTTGACCACAATATAAATATATTCTTCTACCATAGATAGAACATCAATCTGCTATATTTTCTTTACCGTTTGCTGAATATTACGTGTATTACATTGTGTATCTGTATCACATCTGAATTATATGTTTTCACATTCTTCTACCACAGATAATATAGGTACTATATAAATCTATAGCTACATCTATATATAAATATAGATATATCTATAGACTTTGCTGTATAGTTATGTGTGTTTCTCTTCACGCCGTGATTTCGACCGAGCGTCAGTTAGTTGCGATTGGCGACAGAGCGGCAAGCAGCCAGCCAATGAGAGAATAGCGCGCCAAATTTGTAAATAGTCATTTAGACCGGAGAGAGCGCCGATTTGTCGGTGGTGCGTATGCTGGGCGCCTGCGCGGCTTCAAAGGCGGTGACAATCTTGTACTGGTGGTACTGCGGGGGCGGACAACCGTAGGCGGACAACTTGACTTGTCGGCGCATCCGACACTGTCGGCCAACCAGGTAGACCAGCACCAGCATTGTGCACGCAATCAGCGACACGACCACTATGAAAACAGCGCCTCGGCTGCCGTCTTTCATCGAGCCTCCTTCTGTCAAAGCAAAATCGTATCTTATTATCTTCCATCATATCACATTAGAATCAACAATTTATAAATTATATCAGATATACCAGGATGGCTTGAATCCTGGTATACTTATTCTATTTTAAAATGTTATTGAAATTTTCTGGTATATGACATTCAAGTATATCAATCTACACAATACTGGAACCTGATTGACTTCCTAGTGACCACAAAAAAATGTGAACTTAAGTGACACTGTTGTGGTAACGGTTACAATCCAATTGAAAATATGTAGTGTCCCACTCAAGTTTTTTAGTCAGAGCCTGCACTGGCCGTCCAATCATTCCTTCAGCTTAGAATATACTCCTTCCATCATCATGATAATATGACCATTATCAATCCATAGTTAACTGTAACCACCGAAACTGATATCACAAAATATTTTTATGAAACAGTGCTTGTAAAAATTCAAAGTCTTTTAAATGGAAATCGTCCACAAAAACACGAGAAGGTATAGAATGTAGATTACCTGAATTGGTGGGACACACAGGACAGCATTTGCCTGGCGTTTTGACAGCGCCGGCGCACGAGAACGGGCAAACCTCTTTGGTGCACAGCGTCTGACCCACATCCAAGCACTCACACCTGACGCAATCGCTGATGGCCCACACCTCTCCTGAGAATAAATTAACAATCAATTGTATTCAAACAAAATCACAATACAACTGCATACTAGAGCAAAGTGATATAGCAAAATGAAAATTAATAAAAACAATATAGAACAGGTAGTACCCTTTTTATTTGAAAAATTTGAATCTTTAAAACATTTCAACGACTAGTTTCTAGAAAGTTTGGCATTTTAACTTGAAAATGGGTAAAGTAGGCCGAAACTAGTTGTTGAAATGTTTTAAAGTTTTAAAATGTTTTAAATAAAAAGGGTACTTCATGTTTTATATTGTTTTTATTAATTTTGAGAAAGTAGATCATACAAGTGGAGTGATTTTACAAAATGAAAATGTATCGATTGGAATAAAATAGTGCTTAAAGATTCGCTGAACAGAATTATACATTTAAAAAGCTGAATGATTATAGAAACCAGTTAGTAGTTTAAAATTTACTAAAAAAAATCCTATACTCGGGAAAAATGCATAATGATAGAAAATCAAAGATGTATTATCCAGGATATTGAAATAATATTACTACTGTATTTTCATTAAGTTACATATAATTACTATTACCCTATTATTTTCTTTGATGACACAATTTAATTCTGGTTTCATCAAAGAAAATAAAAGGGTAGCCTACTAGTAATCCTATAGAATGAAAATACCAAGTAGGTACCTCTGAAGAAATGAATGATTATTACTAATGTAATAACAACACTCATGCTTTTAAGAAGAAAATAATTAGTCCACCCCTCTCCAAGCAGAGTGCTTATTGTGCTGAGGGGTAAGTCGCTTAACCAAATATATTTAACTTAGACTAAGAATCGTAATAAACTAACATTGAATAAACCTAACAATTTCTTGAAACAATTGAAATTAAAATAAACTAAATAAACTATAACAGTTTATCAAGTTCAAGGTTACCTTATCATAAATCTATAAATAAGAAAGCGAAATGACACTCACTCATTCATTCATACAACGTCTATTGAACATTGATTCATTCACTCACTCATATACAAAACCAAAAATCTAATGTACCAAAAAAGTTGTATGAACTTTTGTTCAGTTAACCCTCGACAACTGAGGCGAACGACATATGAAAAGAGTTCCAGAGATACGCCCAAAATCGGCATTCCGATAACGGCTTTTGTTTTTTCTCAGTTTTTTCAGGACCAAAACGAAAGAAAATTTTCAAGAAAAATAAAAATATAAATCTAATGATGGCATTAGTAACCGAAACATGTCGTGACGGAATAGTTTATTAAAAAAGGGTGCTGAGATAGTTATTTGTATATATAGAGAATGAAAAGTACTGTTTTTTCTCCCTGAGAGAAAAGTTTGAAGCCCGAGGCGAAGCCGAGGGAGAAAAAACATTCTTCACTCATAATATACACAACATTTTTCCTCCACCTACATTTTTATAAAAACTGCATATAAAATAATTTTTAAAAACGTACGTGACCAAACAATGTGTTACAACATAATCTGAAAAGTAAACAGAAACAGCTGGCTTGTAATCACAGTTCTCCGCCGACAGCGCTATCTGTCGGCAAAAGTTGTAACAACAATGGCCGCCACAACTACAGCTATGATGAAGTTCCCGTTTCAAATTTGATTAGTTAATGAGGAATATTCGTTGGCCGGTATTTTGAATAGCATGGAATATAAAACAAAATATTAATACATTTTCTTAGCATAGTGATATGAAGTTTGTAATAATTTTAGCATACAAACATATATTTCATACTAGCAGGTAACCCGTGCTTCGCAAGGGTCTTTCTTAAAAATTGACGTAATGAAATCTAGAAAAATTCAAAATAGGCCTATAAGAATCCTCGGTTGATTAAGAATTTATATGCTGCATTTCAAGTAAATCAGTATGACCACCTTTCAATTAAAAAAAGAAGTTGGATTCAAAATGGCGGAAAAAATTTGGGTGTGATGGAAAACCTGCTTTTATCATTCGAAAAGGATCCCCAATCATACTTATCTTCTAATTTCCCTTTAAAGAGAAATCTTCTGCTGCTTCCATACAAACTGATGGAAGCATGACAAATAATTGAAAACTTGACAAACTGAAAACTTTATGTAATCAAATCTTGAAGAATTTGAAATTGGTCTATAACCACCCTCGGTTGAGCAAGAATCTATATGCAAAATTTCAAATTAATCAGTCCAGTAGTTCTGACGTGATAATGCGTCAAACATAATTTCCCTATACTTTACATCTGTATAGGCTACGTTTATAATCCAGTTCTTTCCTTTATTATAGTATAGAAGATGATACATGGATGGATGATCATTGTTATTTTACTAGAAGATAGAATAAGTTGAATAGTTTCCCTTTCAGAGGGAGTTTTGACAACCCACAAAACTCATTTTTCATTTGAAGATATAACGAAAAGGTGCATATGACCTTTTTTTTTACTCAGCTTGCCAAAATACCCCTCATTCCAATATTGAAATTTTTGACTGACTGCACAATGAGTCTATCAGGGCTCGAATAATTTTGAAATTTTAATTAAATAAAAATGGAAGAATATAATTTCTTTATGTAAATAACAACACCTTCATTCAAAGACATATCAACTGCATGCGTTTTCATATTGCCGATACAGCATTGATGAAACTGTAGACGTTTATTTAGCACTTTGCCTCAAAAATTGTTCTAGCTCAAAAATTAATAATCCATGCCATGTGTAGGCCTAAACATTGCATAAGGAAAACGAAGTTTCAAAACTATGTTTTCCAGGTAGAAAGCAATATAGAAACAGATGTTCCTTTTTTTATTTCGACCATATGATTTGGTGATTTTTTAATTGAATCGAATGTACCATTAATGAAATGTAAACATTTATTCTGAAAAATCTGAAAGGAAAATAAAAATTTGGGCTTCCAGGTGCACGAGCACAACCCTACTCTCTCTTATTATATAGATGTTGATCAAATCTGGTTGAGGTATTGAATATTAGTTGGCTCAATGACTGACTACTCTATATCGTCGGTATTATGTAAAAAGGGCGATACCAACAATTCATACTTTTCCAGGGGAGCTGTTTTTGTACTTTGCATAGTAAAATGAATTATTTTTAAATAAAATAACCAGTATATTCTTATGTTTTCAAAAACTATTAACATATTTCTTCAAATTTCACCAAAATGTAAAAAAAAAAATTATGCAGTATATTCGCCCTTTTAACACATATATTTTAATATTCGCCCTTCTTAAAATGTACTGTTTGAACAGGGAATGGATTGAAAAAGTGGTTATTCAGACAATAGGTTTTATTGTGACAAAATAATTGGATAAAATTGTTGAGAAAATGTAGAAAATCATATTTAAGTCGGCTTCTTCTTAGTTTTCAGGGATGTTGTTTGTCCTCTCTTCTTTGGTTTTTGTCTGTCGTCGTTTACTGTTGTTACTGCTGCTTTTTTTCCTTGGTGAGGCAATCCTTCGTAGAACCTATGATGAAGAATAGGTATTACTTTTGAAACACATAGATCTTGAAGGTCTTGATATTTAGCCCAGGTTATTGGTAATTTGCTGGTAGGCCTATAAGCTTTTGGCAGATCATCAGGTTTCTTGAGAGACCTTCCTACACGTCTCAGGAGCTTTATTTCTTAAAATTCCACATCATTGTAGCCGTACTTAAAAAAATATGGATTCAGGGTGGTCTTTTTGGTACAAGAACCATTTTATCTTTCGCCATTCCACTACTTCCCCATCCACTGTCTCATATCTCGCCTTTTTTTTATTTTCTTCAGCTACTGATGTCCAATTAATAAATGAGTTATGAGTCATTGGCACAACATTGTATGGCTTGTGTGTTTTTCTTGCAAGTTGACAAATTAACTGCCATTCTGATGGAGTATTTACTTGAATGTTTTTTGCAGTTATTTCAATGACTGAATGCAAAGAATCTCCCTCCATCTGTGAATGACCTGTCTCATAATATACATGCTCTATCTTTTTAGCATGTGTCATTTTTACTGCATACAAGAAAGCAGTAGAGATAAATTGATTAAGGTTCTGCCCCCCACAACTATCACTCATTAAAAAAAACTCCAGCACATCTTTGCGACAATTGATGTAGTTGAAGATGCATGTAGCAATTTCAGTAGAACCTCTGTTTCCTTCAGTTTCGTCCCACATGCAACATGTTCCTTCTTTTGAAATTAAATCAAAAATTGTAAAGTTATATACAGCCAGTTTTCTTTTATAAAAGATTGGTGGTACTTCTCCATTAGGACACTCTAAAACAGCTTGAAGATCCATATTTAAGACAGTTCTTTCATTTTGAACATTATCTGTGCATTTTTTTACTTCTTCCTGCTTTATTTCTCTAGCTCTGTTTTTATTGAACACATGAAGGTCTTGTTTTTCTTTTTCTTCAGTTTTTTCAACTTATCATAAATAGACATATCATAAATAGATGTTTTTCAGAGGGTTATTTTCCAAGGGCGTTCAAGTCTGCAAAAATAATTGCATTACACAAGTCAGGGGATAAATCGCAACCAGAAAATTATCGTCCCATTAGTATTTTAAATAGCTTCTCTAAAATTATCGAGAAGATTATTAAAAAAAGAGTTTTAAACTTCCTAAATAGTAATAATTTTTTTGAAAAAAAATCAATTTGGTTTTCAACATGGGAAGTCTACAACTGATGCGATCATCCTCCTGACTAAATTGATAGATGAAAATTTCAATTCTAAACAGAAAACATTGGCTGTCTTTTTAGATTTGGCAAAGGCATTCGATACAATCCCTCACAGCATTTTATTGGAAAAATTAGAGAAATGTGGGATTAGGGGTATATGTAATGATCTTCTAGCAAGCTATCTTCAAGATAGAAGACAAACATTAAAATTGTGTGGAATATCAGTAACAGATCATTTATCTAGTTTTGGTTTACCACAGGTACAGTACTGTCCCCAGTATTATTCTTGATCTATTTGAACGATGCTCTAAAATTGCCTATACCAAATTGTACCCAGATTTCTTTTGCTGATGATACAGCATTAGTATTTTCGGGTGAATCATGGCCACAGGTGTATAAAAGTGCTAATGATGGCCTAAAAATTATGAAAAATTGGATGGATGACCATATTTTAACAGTCAACTTGAAAAAGAGAAAATATATTACTTTTTCTCCAACATTAGCGGGTCAACCTGATGATTCATTAAAATTAAAAATGCATACTGATTCAGTCTGTTCAAATATCAGGATAAATTGTTTATGCCAACAAGTTGAGAAAGTCATGTCTATAAAATACTTGGGAATAATGGTGGATAGACATTTGAAATGGGATTCTCATATTAATTATTTGTGTTCTAAACTTAAATTTCTTATATACAACTTTTACAAAATTAATCAATTAAAAGACCTTGACATAAGGAGATCAATTTATTTCGCTTATGCCCACTCATTGTTTCAATATGCAATTGAGGCATGGGGTGGTGCATTTGATACTCATTTTAATAAAGTCTTTACATTGCAAAAGCATCTTATAAGGGCAGCATTGGGTAAAGCAAGGCGATACCCGAGTAGGAAAATTTTTGAAGAACTAAGGGTACCCACACTTAGGCAGTTATATGTGATAAAGATTGTTTCGCATTTAAATAAAAATATAAGTAATTTAGAAATAAGGCATACACCATACCAAAAACGACCAGCAGTATCAAACATTTTTAATATAAATTTTATTAAGTTAGTGGTGTGTAGACACCAATTCTCTTATTTTTGTAATATATTTTCGAACAAAGTTCCAATTATTTTCATAAATACAAAAATTACTAAAAAACTTCTTAAATAAATAAATATATGGGTTGAACAGAATATTTTTTATAGACTACCTAAATTCTAATAGTTTCATAATTTCGTTACCAGCTCCATTTTGGTTATGTGTTGAATGAGGTTTCTTTTTTTTTGTCACTGTACTACCTATTGGATTTTTGTTACTTTTAATTTCTTTATTTATTTAATTTAATTTCCTGTATGAACTCACAGCCATCGCACAAGTTTACTTTGATGGCTGTGCCAAGTATGTGTAAAAATGTATTTCATCTCATTATTGTATTGTACATTGGCAAAATAAAATATTCTTTTCATTCTTTTTCTTTTCAACTTCACTTGATGTTTTGTATCTATTGCAGGTAACGCACTGGTCCTTTTTAGGCTTATGAAAGCTTAGATTTCCATACAAATAAAAAAATACCTTATAAGCAGACTTTGAAACCGGTAATTTTCTATCTTGAAGAAGTAGCTTAGTGTTGTTTTCTGTAATTTTTTTATTGTCTTCGTTGCACTTTTCCAAATATAGACGGTACAATTTTTCCAAGTTAAGCTGAGAAGAAAGATAAAGTTTATTACTGGATTTTCTACAATAATGGGACCCTACCTTGGGCATTGATAAGATATGGTCACGAGCATGTTTTTCAATGAAGTCAGGAATTTTTCTGGAGCAAGTACCTTTTCCTCTTTTATCAGGCGACACAATTCCTGAATCATTTTTCTTCATCAAGCTGACTCTGACAAACTTTTCTGTAATGCCGAATACAGAGAAAAAGAATTGAAGACACACAAGGACCCGATCATTTCCCTTTTCTAAGTCGGCTATCAGCCGTGATAGAGAACGGACGCTTGTTATTGAGCTCTCTTATCGCTTTAAGCTAACTGTTTTCGGAACGTGAATCAAGTTGAAATTTCTAACCTTACTTTGTGCAATTCTATTCGTACAATTAAGAGTATTGTGTTAATTTTTACCGAATGCAAATTACTGTAGATAATTATTTTTCAAGTGCGAGTGGTAGAAGAGAGAAAAGATCTCTTAGTTCACCGGACAGCAACCAACATAATAAAAAGCCAACTTAAGTTACAGTGTCAAACAGTTGCGACTTGGAACTTTCATCAGTCATGACAGGTAATTCAGAGAATATTGAAAATATTCTTAGTAAACTACTAGATCAGAAGCTTGGCTCCCTGGCGTCGAAATCCGACATTGCAGAACTGAAGAAATGTTTCAGCGAATTATCTGAAGAGAATAAACAAATTAAAAAGGAACTGTCAATTCTAAAGTCAGTTAATAATAGGCTTATTAAAAAAGTTACTGATTTGGAAGATCGTTTTAGAAGGAACAATTTAATCTTTAAGGGTATAAAATATGGAAAGAACGATGTCTGCTGTGATGTTATAAAAGATTTTTGTGTCAAAGTGTTGAAGTGTGGGAGGGACATACATGTAAATAGAGCACACACTTTAGGGCCGCAAAAAGATAATGCACCACTTATAGCTCATATTCCTGCAGATAAAGACTTTGATTGCATCCTAAAAAATACATTCAAGCTTAAAGGAACTAGTTTTGTGGTGCACAAGGACTTTAGTTACGTGACACGTAGGAAAAGGGGGGTACTGCTTGCGCTCAAAAAAGAAATAACGCGAACTGTAGGAGAAAAAAAGATTCACCTGAATGTTGATCGTCTGTTCGTGGAAGGACAAGTGTTTACCTTTGATGATGAGGATGGACTAAAAGCTGGTAGCAGTGACGGATTAGTCAAATTGAAAGAAATGTTCAAAGTGGACTTCAAAGAAAGGCTATTTAAACAAGATACTGGAGAAAGGACAAACTGGTGTCGAGAAACAGGACGTTGATAGGGCACAGGAATAGGGAAGTGTTGTCTGTCACGGGTATAAAGATAATGAGTGTATTAGTAAAACAGAAAATGAAAGTTCTATAATCAAATTAGTGGGATACAATGTTGCGGGTTTAAAGGGTAAGACAAATGATATTAATTTTATAAATTTCATTAAATCGTATGATGTTTTTTGTTTATGCGAAACTTTTCTTGAAGAGTCCGATAGTTCATGTATTGGCCATATATTTTCAGATTACGATTTACGTTTTATTCCCGCAATAAGAACCTGTAATAGAGGACGAGCAAGTGGGGGGATTCTGTACGGTTACAATAAAAAGAAGTTACAGAATACAGCAAGTTTTGTTGTACTGGATGATACTGAAGTTATAGCGCTAAAAATTGGTAATGCAAAAGTCCACATAATACCTATTTATTTAAATAGTGTGCAAGAGAGATGGGATAGGGATTTATTAGAATTGTGGAGTTTACTGGAGAGTCATGGAAAGGATAAACATTTCATACTGCTAGGTGATTTCAATAGTAGAATAGGAGATTGTCAAATATTACCTGAAGAATTGTTGGCTACTGTAGTAAGAGTCAATAACTCGAGAAAATCTAAAGACAGTTTAGTGAATGGTAGAGGTAGGACAATTCTAGAGCTTTGCGAAAGACATGACATGGTAATATTGAATGGTAGAACAATGGGGGATAGGGATGGTGAATTCACATTTGTTAGTGGACAGGGGGCCTCGGTCATTGATTTTTGTTGCATATCCAGTGTACTGGTAGATTTAATAGATGATTTCAGAGTCAATTCAATGATATTTTCAGATCATTTTCCCATAGAAGTTGAAGTGGTCTCCAATAAGCTGCGTGAAGATGAATCATACTTATTACCGCTGCCTAGGTATAGATGGGTGGAGAATGCGAAAGAGGCATATCAGGGGCGTATTAGAAGTAAATTGCAAGACTTATTTATAGATTTACATAGCGCTGAAGAGCAAGCAACTCAGGTGATTAGTCTAGTTAAGGAATGTATGGATAATTATTCGTGTGAGAGAGGAAGAGTGTGTGCAAAATTTAAGCAAGCATGGTATGATTGGGAATGTGAGAGAGCGCGAGTGCGTAGTTTTAAGAATTTGAATTTATTTAGGAATAGTAACACCACTTATGCAAAGGAGGCTTATCTCGAGGCTAAAAACTATTATAAAAATATATGTTGCCAAAAGAAAAAACGTTATTATCAGAGTATGAGTGATAGATTAGCGAATGTACGAGACTCCAAGGGTTTTTGGGAAGCGGCAAAGGTTTTCAAATTTAATAAGAAAATAATAAACAATTCTATACGGTCAGATGAGTGGACTCAGCATTTTAAGGAGATTTTCACCTCAAGTAGAGTAGCAGCATCAGCAGACTATGTAATTCCTTTCAAAAGAGATGACATACTAGACAGTGTGATAGAGATGTCAGAGTTGAAAGCTGCATTGAAAAAGGCTAAGGAGGGAAAAGCACCGGGCACGGATGGGGTACCTATAGAGTTTTTCAAAAACGCGTCAGAAGAGCTTTTTGAAACGATTTTGGGACTCTTCAATCATGTATTAGAAAATGCAGACGTACCAACCAGTTTTAGGGATGCGGTCATATTCCCTATTCACAAAAAAGGAGATACGGCCAATGCAAAAAATTATAGAGGCATATCATTTGTGAATGCGCTAGCAAAGTGGTTTGCAGGTGTTTTGCTGGCTAGGCTTGAAAAGTGGGTACATATAAACAATGCACTCTGTGAACACCAAGCAGGGTTTAGAAAGGGCTATTCCACGATTGACAATGTTTTCAATTTACATAATATTATAAGTTTGAAATTAAGAGGAAGAGGGAAGAAATTATATTGTTTCTTTGTGGACCTGAAATCCGCGTTTGATCGAGTTGATAGGGCTGCACTTGTTCTTAAATTATATGATATAGGTCTATCAAATAAATTCGTTAGAGTTATCAGTGAGCTATATAGAGATACACGAGCTAGTATATGGTGCAACAAAGAGATGACAGATTTTTTTCAAACAGTCAGCGGTTTAAAACAGGGCTGCTTGTTATCTCCAATTTTGTTCTCCTTGTTTATTAATGATTTGCATGATAACATGGTGGAGGGTGCATGGATTGATGAGCTGAATGTTAAGTTATTACTCTATGCCGACGACTTGATTTTGTTTGCTTCTACTCCAAAGGCCTTACAGAGAATGATTAATAATGTAAATGAATACTGTGACAGATGGGGATTGGAGATTAATACAGATAAATCTAAGATTATGGTATTCAGGAAAGGAGGACGATTGGCTGCACATGAAAAATGGACCATAGGTGGTAACTCTATTGAGGTGGTAAACAAGTACAAATATTTAGGAGTAGTGCTTACCCCTCAGCTTTCATTCACACAGCATGTAAAGGAACGTGTATCGGTAGCTAAATTTGCGATAAATGGAATGTGGAGAAATTTTATTGCGAAGAATGATGTAGGAATTGAAGCAAAGTGGAAAGTATATCATGCTGTTATGAAGTCTGTGGCAGTGTATGCAGCACAAGTCTGGGGGTTCAAGTACTGTGACGTATTAGAGTCTTTACCTAGATTTTTTGTAAAAAAGTTGTTGGCATTACCTAGAGCCACACCCAATTATATATTACAGATGGAGCTGGATTTAGAATCAATGTATTTATATGTTTTGAAAATGCACATCGAGTATATTGCTAAAACCATGAGTCTCGGCAGGCACAGATTAACAAGAAAATTGGCTGAGAAAATAATTAGATATAAGATATCTTGGTTTAAGGAGTGGATGCGTTTGGATATAGAGTATGAATGTAACTTAGCAGAATGTTTGGTGAATGGAAGTGAATGGAAGAGTGAATTTGAGCGTATGCATGAGAGAATGAAAGAGAAAAATAGACTGAGTTGTTTGCAAAGCGCAATTAATTCACGATTTCACAGCGTTTATCATATTTTAGACATGAGTAGAGGAAAGAGCTATTTGAAATCTGGATTGAACAGGAAAATGATGAGTTCTATTCTAAAAGCTAGAGGTGCATTATTAAATTTGAACTATGGACATGGAAGAGAGGAAGAGCAGTGGATTTGTTCAATGTGCAATATGGGGCAGAGGGAAAATATTAAACATTTCATTGGAGTATGTCCAATCCTAAGTGGAGTTCGAAGAGCCTTTTTGGGGAAAGTTGAATTGAGTGACTCAGAGGTCATTGATTGGCTCAATGGAAGTGATTGGTGGAAGCTGGCACGGTACGTGCAACAAGCAAGCAAAATAAGAGAGTCACTAATCGAAGAATTCAATTATTAAATTGAGTAGGTCCTAATAGTAGTAATTAGTAATTTGGCTATATAGTGGCGAAAGTATGACATTCAATTAAAATCATTCAAGTATTGTTTTTTTTTTCTGTTTTGTTTTGATGAAGGGAAAAGTTTATTATTTATTCACTATGTATTTTCTATTCATTATTTTAAGAATATTGCATATTATTTTTATTTCTAGGATAACAGTATCATAATTATAATTATCAAATTGTTAACTTTATTTTTAGTTTTGTTGATCGAAGGATATTAATCAGTTAGGATAAAGCATTGTAATAATGATTCAGTAGATACCGACTCCTGACAGACAACCTTCCGGTTATGTCGAATTAGTCTTTTATACAGTTCACTAGGTTTATTAAGAAGTATTTTTTTGTTTTGAAAATTTTTTGTTCAATATGTTGTATGCTTGATGATTCGTTTGGTTTTGTTTCTTAAATAAAGACGCTTATTATTATTATTATTATTATTATTATTATTCCCTTTTCTAAGTAGTACTTGAATGTTCGTTTCTTTCTGGATTTATTTTGACTCATAACACTCCTCTTTGGCTCATTCTCTTCTATATGATCTACCAAATACTGCCTCTGTCGCTCCTGGCTTCTTTCTTCAAGAATGTAATACAGTGAATAAGTAAACATAATAATATACTGTCGTGACAATAATATTAAAATAAGAATTGAAATTCAATCAATAATGATAATAAATCGGAAATCTATAACGGCGAAAGTAGTATTCGCCCTTTTTACATGAATAATTCGCCCTTTTTACATCCACTGAAAGTAGACAATAGAGCGGAATTGGCATGTAAAACAGGCGATTATCAGGTTCGCCCTTTTTACATATCATTGTCAAAGAAGATGTTGTTTTCGCCTTAGTTACATTTGTTAATAACCTCACTAATATTAATAATTCAGATTCGCCACTTTTACACAACGATTGATACAGATGTCAGGAATTTAATTTGGCGAAAAAGCTGAAAAAGTGAATTTGTCGGATTCGCCCTTTTTACATAACACCAACGATATGCTTCCTCATCTGAGCTTAGACCTTCTAACCTATTACAATGTAAGTTTTTAAAATACAGATGCTTCCCATGTTATTTAAATGGAGTCACTTTTTCTCCCTAGGGAGTTTTTCTGTTTTTTACTACCAAGAGCGAAAAAGTGACACTTCAGTATTATATTCCAGGGAGTAAAGTAAGTACTTTAGACAGTATGTTTTCCCTGAAACATAATACTAAAGTGTCACTTATTCGCTCTCGGGAGGAAAAACAGGAAAACACCCTAGAGCGTAAAAGTGACTCCATTTAAATAACATGGGAAGCATATAGAGTAGTCATTAAACCCACTAAATTCAATACCTCAACCAGACATTTGATCAATATATGAAATTTATGTTTGCATGCTAAAATTATTACAAACTTCATATCACTAAACTAAAAAAGTGTATAATTTTTTTTATTCCATGTTATTCAAAATACCAGCCAACGAATTATTCCTCATTGACTTATCAAATTTGGAACGGGAACTTCATCATAGCTGTAGTTGTGGCGGCCATTGTTGCTACAACTTTTGCCGACAGATAGCGCTGTCGGCGGAGAACTGTGATTACCAGCCAGCTGTTTCTTTTTACTTTTCAGATTATGTTGTAACACATTGTTTGGTCACGTATGTTTTTAAAAATTATTTTATTTGCAGTTTTTATAAAAAAGTAGGTGGAGGAAAAATTTTTGTGTATATCACGAGTGTGAAATGTTTTTTCTCCCTCAGGAAAATTGTTGCCTTCGGCTTCGCCTCGGGCTTCAAACTTTTCCCTCAGGGAGAAAAAACAGTACTTTTCACTCTAGATATACAAATAACGATTTATTTATATTCATAAGTAGCCCTAAAGAAAAAATACTCAAATTTTCAAATTTTGGTATCAAGGGTCAGCTAGAAATTTTGTATTGTAAGAGCTTCAAGATTTCACCAAAATACGCTCGGAATCTGTGTTTTTTAACGTTCTGTCAGCTTAACGTGTTTCTCAGCTTTTCACTAGTCCACAGAAAATGTTAAAATTTGATACACGTTCAGTTAAGTTGTTCAAATGTTGTATTTATCTATTTCATTATCGGTTTTATTCAGTTATTAACTTTATTATTAAGTTATTAATTAATTTAATAATCTGACTTCTTGTCGGACCGAACTCCCAAAAATTAAAAGGGCCTTCGAAATCGCACCAAGGTACGCTCAAAAACGGTGTTTTCTAACGTTTTTTTTCTGTTTTCTCAGCTTTTTCAAGAACAAAAATGAACGATAAAATTTGGTAGACACTTTAGAGTCTAATTTAGAGACAATAAATAACAGATTACGGACAAGGCTGAGTCTGTCGGGTGGTTTAGGTGAATATAAATGAGAGATACCTGGATTATAGAGTGTTGCGGTGCCGTTACCGGCCGTAACCTTGCAGCCTGCCTGATTGGGCGTCAATGTCTGCATTGTGGTTGGTGCTGCTGTGGGGAGATCTGCGTCGAGGCAGACGGGGCAGCAGCGGCCCTTGATGTGCAGCAAATGCTTGCAGTGCCTCGCTGCATTGGTGCACGTCTCCTCGAAGCAGATTGGTCGACCATTGTTGCACGCACAGCTCACGCACGCGCTCTCCCGCCACACCGCCTCAGTCGGGTGCAACGCGCATGTTTTCGTTAACCTACAAAAATTGTTATAAATAACAATTATTTATTAATTATTGTTAAAATAAAAAATATTCAAGGTAGTACAATAAAAAAAAACAACAATTAAATTTGAAGAACCTCATCTCTAGGAAACCTTAATAGTCTAATTTCGTCAGAAGACTTATATTATTATCATTTCAAGGTGAGTGATAGCCTATTTTTTTCTAAAAATATAGTTGTATTATTCTAAAAAAAGTGAACACACCTAAAAACAATACTCAATCGGGGGGTATCCCGTTTATGTTCCAATTTCCACTGTTAACTCACCAAAAGTCCAAGTACGGTAGTTCTTTTTCGTGAAGCTATGTGACGCTGCTGGTAGTCTGTACCGGTACCTAATAATAGACAGTAGACGATAGTAATCGGCTTGAAATTTGGAACATAAACGACTTACACCATATGACATAGGATATCTATCTACTTATACCATCTTTTCTCTATAGTGATATTGAGGTAAAGTGCTGCAATGCATCATGAGATCTATCTTGACCACTTTCAAGACCTTTTGAATTATAGACCTTGCAAGTATGGGTCTAGGCATAATCCAATGCATTTGAATCTATTTTGGACTTTCCACTTGCTTTTCACTGCTTTCAAACTGGATTGACCAGTTGACTTAACCTTCATCAACATAATAGGGGCAGCTTTTCTATTGAAATATTTTTTAATCGTATATTTATAATTGTTGAAATGAAATTAATTGCACTAATAATTGATCTTACCCCAGCGATGTGAAGGGAGAAAATGGTTAAATCTACAGCTGATGGACCAGATAGCAACTCTCCTTTGGCCGGGGCATCCAACTGGAGAAGGCTTCTACACTTGTCCAGTGTGTGCACATTCTACTTTCATTCGTTCTTGTTATTCAAGAGACGCTGAGATTTTACAAGGCGCTGAGTTTATAGATACCTAAAATAGTAGTCCTATCATACATCCTGATTGTGGATACCAGAATAGAGAAAAAATATTGCTTTTTCTATCTTTTCTCTATGATATCAAATACTACTTTTTCCATATACAGTAGAACGTCAATAATCCGGATTAATTGGGACCGGGCCCCATCCGGATTATCAAATTATCCGGATTATCAAAATTACGTTAAAAAAACGGTCAGCACGCACTATTCAAGAAACAAAATTGTTATAATTGCATATACAGTATTCAATTATTGGTAGGTAGAGTATAAGGTATATTACATTATAAACGACCACTCCCTTTCTCCTCGCTTCGCGCCATTCTCCCGTCGCCCGCTCTAATAAGGAGCTTAGCACCGAGGGCAGAAGGTACGAAAATTTTATTTCTTGCCAGAGACGAATCCGGATTATTGACGGTCCGGATTTTTGACGTCCGAATTATCGACGTTCTACTGTAGCATTATTATTGATTGTATTCCACAAAACACATGATTTTCAGAGATGGTCATCGCCTGCATCACAAATATTTAAATGGAATATACATGTTGTTTACAATTATGAAACGTAACTTTAACTTGAGCGACGCAAAAGTATCAAATGATATTTTATTAATTTGATTTTATGATATAATTCAAATCTAGACGTTTTGTATTGAGACTTTGAAAATTTGTACATGACGGTTGACCATGCATTGTTGAAAATTTCCTTGTCAATAAAGCAATTTCTATTTCTATTTTTCAAATCTCTACAAATTACATGTTTCATGTTGAATAAATATTGTTTACGAGTATGAAATATAACTAACTTGAGCGACGCGTTTGTGGAGCAGTGCGCGCATCCGAAATCGGAGGTTTGTAGCGCCTGATAGTCGCAGGGCGCAGGCGGGCATTCAGGCGCATGGCAATAGGTGCGCCCGTCCTGGCAGAGGCAATCCACGCCTGCGCCCAGGTGCCACTCATCTCCCTCCACATGGCCTCCCTCTCCACACACCACGTGCTTCTTCAAAGACACCTCTTCGCCTGCAACACGAAATCACAACATATTCAAATTCAAATTTATTCCCCTGATTTACTTTAAAAAAAATTATATATGTTAATTAAAATTACAACACAAAATTGCTTTTCATGATTTTATTGATTGAAGTTGAAGAAACGGATAATCTTTAATGAAATCACCCTTCAGTTCCATAGTCTTTGGAATCAAACCATACGGATTCCAACTAACGTGAAGTAGTCAAAATCGAGATGAAATGAAAATTATAATCTACGACGCTATGAATTTAGATTCATGATGAAATATAATATGTTTATTGTACTGATCCTATTTATCGTATAGAGAATTGCTAGTATCAGCTTCTCTTGTTAGAAAATGTGTTTTCATGGGTATTTTAAAATTTATATGAAATCTTCCATAAGAGTACATGACGTATACGAGTACAAGAAATTGGAACCGGGAAAGTTTGACGTCATCCCTATTCCCTAATATATATTATAGGCCTATAGACATGATTTTGAATTTAGTACAGGAAAGATACAGATATGTTTTTGACGCATCATCACATCTGAACTAGGTACTGAACTCATTAACTTCAAATTTTGCCTAATGATGATATGAATTTGATTTGCTAAAAATGATTAATTTAGCGGTGATGGTTATAGTCCTATTTTTATTTCTATTCATCAATTAATTCTAAATTCAATGATTAAAAACGAAATTAATTTATTTTTCAGACAGCCTACGAGGGAGGGAAAAGTCCTGTCAATTTATCAATTCACCAGGTGCATTGATGGCGCGGTGCTACCGTGATTCTGACGAAGGTCGCCAGTTCGATCTAATCATACATTGCTTACTGCATGTGCTTTTATCTGATACGAATTTTCAACTTCAATTAAGACTATCCATATAATTTTTAATTTTTAATTTTTACCCATTGCGGAGGGTTTATCTGCTCATCCCGCATATAACAATATTTCTATATTTATTTATTTGAATATTACAATACTATAAGACTGCAAAACATATTACTATATGTAATTATGTATATGTATGTTATATATTACTATATTATAAGACTGCAAAAAGCTGACGAACGTTTCATTTTTTCATTTATTCCATATTGTAGAAATATAGCTAACTTTTGAAGTGGCACAACAGGCTTATGCCCAAAACTGTTCCTATTTCACTTTATCCGTTCTTATTTCACTTTATACAGTACTATGTGTCACAAAGTAAAACATGCTACTCTGATGTCATATCATTTTCATTGACTTTACAACGTGAATCAATTTAAGATGATATTTCCAACAGCTCAATATTGACTATGTATCTTTCAAGAATTTTCACCTCACTCAACGATTCACAGTCCAAAACAAAGTAGGAAACAAGTTTTGAAATTAACTTTTCACCTTCTATCTTAATATTTTACTTCTGAATTATTTGTATGGATGAATTACCTGGACAGGTGGGACAGCAGCCGGTTGTGTTGAGGAGGTGCGTGGAGCAGTTGAGGGGCGGGCAGAGGAGGGGGGAGCATAGTTCAGTGCCATCGCGGCAGTAGCAATGTCGGCAGCCGTCGAACCACACCTCGCCGTCCTCATGCACCGTGTCGTCCTCTGAAATGAAAATCACCAACAATCATCACTATTCCGTCCCAAAAGATACTATCAATCTGTTCTATATTAGGTCCTATAATTTTTATTAAAAGAGAAATAATTTCATAGTACCCTTCTTTCAAAACTTGAAAACACTTGAAAAGTGTTTAGTAAAAAAAGTTTTGAAAAAGTGTAATAGACCTATAAAATTATTTCAAAGGCCTATTGAAATACTTTAGTATAATTTTTAATTATAATATTTTATATTACCGTGTCGTTCTCTGATAATCACGACCAATCAAATAATAGACCTATGAAATTATTTCATAGGCCTATTGAAATACTTTATTATAATGTTAATATACATTGAAATAGGACTAACATGATCATGTTTTAACAGTGTAGGAAACTCTTGGAGCCTTTTTCTTCCAACCTGAGTTTATAAAATATTTTAGACAGAGTTGTTAAGAATCACCGGTACTAATAGAACTAAAACAAACATTTTCAGAAGTGCGTGTTAAGGACATTATATCTTGGAACGCAAGCTTAATCCATCACGGTGGATTACGTAAAGAAGAATATTAATTAATATATATTTTTCGCATTATAATTTGAAATTTATTTTGCCAAAGATTCATACATTACAAAATGCATGCTAATAGGACTTGTTTATCTGATTATTTAGTTCAGAAAGCTAAAAGAGCCTGATGTAGTTGGAATTTTGAATTATATGTGATCTGTGTAGCTACTTGCTTATTTATCGATTCCACTTTGTTTCAAACTATCCATGCTTGGGCCTTGGGCACATTGGAACAAACATTGAATTGAAAAATTATTAGCCTCTATTACTGCTACATTAACGGTAACAAAATTATTATTAGACGCTACCCATAATAGTTGTCGAAATGAATGATTAATTAATTAATGAACGAATTTTTATATACATGAATGAACTTTTTAATTATGATATTTTTTGTAAAGATTTCAAGAACAATATACTGGTGCAATCAAAATTTAGTCAATGATAAATATGTAATTAAAATGTACTGAATCTTACACTTACCAAGATGAAAACAGTACGACTTTCCCTCTGCGTTTACTGCAGTACTCTGTATACTGGAATCCGGTGATGCTGAAAAAATATTCAATTGGAATATTATTTTTACAAATAAATCAAATCCTTCATCACAGCCGGCCAATCTTGATCAATCTATCACATCAAATTTCCAAATAATTGAGTATCACAATGACATTACTGACTTTCCACACTATTTTTCAACTATTGCTCTAGTTATCTGTTCTGCCAATATAGCTGGCAGGCTAGCTTTCATAATAGCTTGGACGGTTCGAGAAAGTTATTCGTGACATAAACTTTTAAAAGTTTAATATAAAGATATATCTACTTGAAAGTACATCACAAGATCATAAGTGAATGGAAGACAAGTGTGTACAATTTACTGTATATTACATACAACATACTAAATACTACTAAGTAGGCTACTGTAGGCCTGAATGAAAAGTTTTAATTACGTCTACACTCACTTCATAGCTAAATAAAATGAAGTTAAAATCGATGTCACGGACACTGTCATTCATGAATTACTTAGTCCGGACAATCGATGCTCTGCTACTGTAGGCTACCTGCTCTCCATATTATTCCACGGGGAATGCATGACTGCAAATCCTTCGTAAAATATTAAATCTGGGATTTTCTCTTGCCATTTTCTCATAGGAGCTGGCAATGAATTATACAAACGATTTTATTTTTTTATTGTTGTCTTACATCCATGGATGAGATTTTATAAAATAAAATTTTATAAATTAGAACCACAAAAAAATAAATAGCCCACATTAATTGCACATGGAATGATTATTATATTATTTCGCTGGCCTGGAGCAGAGGTCTCAAGTCCAAAAACACAATTCCACAGGAAAGCAAAAATATGTTGTATTTGAACATCGCTCATCTATAAATAGTCTAAATTGATAGTGTAAAACAGTTTTTTAAGTTTTTATTGGTGTTGAATGGATAATATTTTTGTTTAAATATAAATATTTTTATATTTTTTGTGGACTTGAGATGGTTCAGCACTAAAATGGGATAAATGTTATTATTTGTTATTGTTACCGTATCTATCACTCGCATAATAATAGTTTTGGGCAAATGCCTGTTGTTTTTACCTGGATTGTATTTGCATATGAATAAATAAATAATATTTTTGGAAACTTCTATTAATCAAAATTCAGGAAAGGAAAGTTTTGGGCTCTGCCAGTTGTCCTCTCCCAATCATTATATATTATTATTTGTGCTTGTATTTGAAAGAATGAAATGTGAATGTGATTAGACTGACGCAAGCACTTGCAGACAGGACAGCCGTTGGTGTTGTTGGCGAATCCGTGCGCACACGTCTTGACGCAGTCGTCGAGTGGCTTGCACGAGTCGCACTTGCAGATGGGACAGCCGGCCTTGTTGCGCCTGAAGCCATGGGCGCACGTCTTGCGGCAACCGGCCATGCTGGGGCATTGGTGGCCGCCTGCGCCCGGGTCGGCGCACTCGCACAGCTTGTTGCCCTGCTTGTCCTTCACGTAGCCGTGTCGACACTCCAGTCGGCATTCGTCTGTTAATTGCACAATAACGAACAATTAAAATTTGGACAGATGAATAAAAATACTAAAACAGCTCAATAAAAAAACATACAGACAGTATAGTCCAGTCAAATGGTCGTTTTTCAGGAAACAGCCCCGAAAGAATTTCTCTCGACAGTTCTATATGTATTTTGGGGCGCTGAATTCGAATCCGAAGTTTGCTGACAAGCCAGAGGGCGGCTTCACACCAAAACCCCCAAAATTTCGGACTTTTTTTCGAAATTCTCATTCAATCTCGAAAACCTTGAGTTTCTCAAGAAAAATCATTCCGGACAAAATTAAAGAAAATAAAATTTCCAATAAATTGAGTGGTCGCGCAGGACTCTACCGTTTTTGGTTCCGGAGCTACGAATTTTCAAAAAAGGGGTATTTGTCAAGGGTTTTTAAAAATTATGCAAACTCACCACTTTCACCCTATACAACTTGGATATTTCACTAGTAATGATAAAAAACCACACATCACGTGAAAGAGCAATTAATTCTGAACAGGATTACTTAGGAATTTTCAAATTTAGTAGAGGGGGAGGGGGGGACACCCAAAAATAGAAAACAAATCATTCAGTAAAAATACAAATTTTTCATTATAATACCTTTTCAAGGCCTTCCTAACAAAAAAACAACATATTTCGGCTGAAATCATCAGAAGAGGGTTATTTTCTATGAAAATCACCCGTTCGATAGACTTAATTGCATTATTTCCGGGTGGGGGCACCCATAAGGATACCTCAAGGATCAAAAGAAAATAAACTTATAAACAAACTTATCTTATTTCACGATTATATTTTCACAAAATTAATTTACCTTACATGAAAGAGGAGATTCTGTTCTCCAAATCACGACCAAGTAACATTTTTCATCATTTCGGGTAACCGAGATACACAGTTTTGAATATAGAAATTGGGCATTTTTCTGTGTACCGTACCGTATTTAAATATGGGCTAAAATACACTAAAAGAGGATTTTTTTATTTTTTCATCAAATAAGTTATGATACATGATTTTGAACCGCCTTGACGAGCTGAGAAGAATGAGCTGTAGAACAAGGAGATCTGACCATTCTGTCAAAAGTTATAAGTGTTTAAAGTTTTGATCCTCGAGGTATCCTTATGGGTGCCCCCACCCGGAAGTAATGCAATTAAGTGCATATAACGGGTGATTTTTATAGAAAATAACCCTCTTCTGATGGTTTCAGCTGAAATATGGTGCTTTTTGTTAGGAAGGCCTTGAAAAGGTATTATAATGAAAAATCTGGTGTGGTACACTCACACAACTTTCCTTGCTCATTGAACTGTAAGCCTCATTCTCAAACGAGAATAATTTAGGGGAATAACATCATGAAAATTATTGGCGGAAACATATTATTTGCAACTACGATCAGACTACTGTATATCTATATATATAAAAGCGAAATGGCACTGACTCACTCACTCACTCACTCACTCACTCACTCGCATAACTAAAAATCTACCGGACCAAAAACATTCAAATTTGGTAGGTATGTTCAGTTGGCCCTTTAGAGGCGCCAATTTTAACTCTAAGGGTTGTTTTAAGGGTTTAAAGTTCGTATTTTAGCATGTATATTCTTCTTCTCCCAATCTCTTAATTATAATTGAAATTTCCATATCATATGTTACTATAGAACTATAATCTAGATAGAGTATCTCTTCGAAATAGCTATCCATGGTATAAATTTGAAGAAAATCGTTAGAGCCGTTTTCGAGAAAACCGTGAAAAACATGGTTTTTTCGTTATTATCCGCCATTTTTCTCAAGAATATTACAGAGCTCCTGAAATTTTCCCAGAAATGAGACTCATGTCAGTTGATAGGGCTTATAAATACCATGGGCTATCCATGGTATAAATTTGAAGAAAATCGTTAGAGCCGTTTTCGAGAAAAACGTGAAAAACATGGTTTTTTAGTAATTATCCGCCATTTTTTCCGCCATCTTGAATTGAATTTTATTGAATTTCTTATTGTCGGATCCTCATGGTATAAGGACCTCAAGTTTAAAATTTCAAGTCAATCGGTTGATTAGGAATGGAGTTATCGTGTTCACAGACATACACCATACACACACACACACATACACAAACACACACATACACACACACAGACCAACACCAAAAAATCATGTTTTTGGACTCAGGGGGACTTGAAACTTATAGAAAACTTGAAATCAGGGTACCTTAATTTTTTTTGGAAAGCAATACTTTCCTTACCTATGGTAGGGCAAGGAAAGTAAAAATTTGTATTTTTACTGAATGATTTGTTTTCTATTTTTGGGTGTCCCCCCCTTCCCCCTCTACTAAATTTGAAAATTCCCAAGTAATCCTATTCAGAATTGATTGCTCTTTCAAGTGATGTGTGGTTTTTTAACCACAAAAAATAATTCATAAAAATAGCCTGATGAGAAAAAAATGAATGGAAAATATACAGTCGAATAGATGTGTTGTAATGGAAGTATGGAACAATGTTGAATACTATATAACTCTGCTACCTCTTCTGATCACTCACTGGATTGCAGTTTCGTGATATCACCAACATCATTTTCAACCGTGTGTAATATCATATAGAGATAGTAAGAAGATATATATGATATAGATATAGTAGAAGGTATACTATATAGATATAGTAGAAGGTATACTACATAGATATAGTAGAAGGTATAGGTCGATTGTGTTTAAAATTTCAAGCCGATTATTGTCCATTGTTGTCGACTCCTGTTCATTATTACTGTCTTGGACGGTTAAGAGTGTATGAACGGCAAAGTATGAGAGACTACCAGAATCACAAAGCTTCACGAAAAAGAATTACGTTGACCATCTCCTTGAACAAACAATGCAATTTGAAACATAATAACGTCCTATAATATATGGGCTTTATATCTTCTGATGCTATCTTATATATTCTTATTTTATGGGCTTTACATATTTTTTTGCTATCATTCCTCTACGGTAATATAGTCAACAGTATACTTTTTCTTTTTTTAAGGAATTGAAAACAATAATATTAATAGCAGAGATTCTACAGATGAGGTCATGAATGAAAAAACATATTGGGTTGGGGCGAATCACAGAGCCAAACTTTAAAAGCTTCAACTGATCCATAAGGGTCCAACACGAAATAATGAAAATTTGGCTACGGTACTTGCTAACTGTAGGAATTGATATAACTTTCACTACTTACTCAAAAAGGTAGAGCAGATTCAGATATATGATCATAGTAGGAGCATAGATTTGAAATAATAAGATGTGTTAATGTTGAGGATTGGAGTTCATACATAATTCTCACCTTGCTGACATTGACAAGTGAAGCAGCCCTCATTGTCTCGAACGAAGCCGTGGACACATCTCAGTGTGCAGTTGAATGCTTGGCAGTTTGGGGGCAGTGTTACAACAGAAGATTCTGAAAAATAAAGATAATAATAGGTAACAGATAATAATATAGTAAAACTCATGATTAAGAAGTATTTATTTCAAACTTTTAATAACATGAATACCAATATTATTCATAGGCTTATAATATAATACCTCTGATATAAATATTATATTAAAAAAAAATCAATTGGAAACTGGATCTTGAAAAATCCTTCATCATGGAAAATGATTCCAATAAGTACAGCATTTTCCACTTAATTCAGTACCTATAGGTATTTTAAAAGGGCCACTTCTTGAAGTTTACATTTTAATATGATGTGCAGACATTATTCAGTGGAAATTTAGTTATTTGGAGTTAGAATTAGTTAAAACATGACAGTTTTTGATACGAGTAAATTGATAATCTTGAATTAATTTCAGATCAAATCTTTCTATTCAATTGCCAAAACCGGAAATAATAAATAACATTGGAAAAAGAATTTTAAAATGTATTGTTTGATAAAACTCAAGGCGTATTCCTAGATATCAATCAGTGTCAGTGACCGGTAGAGTGAATATATTATTGCCATGAGTTCTAATGGGATTGATCCCACTCAGCCCGCAGCCCGGCCGACTGAGAATGAATAGTCCCACTAGAAACTATAGCAATAATATTCTCAGAGTACAGGACACGTTCGCTGATAGCCTACCTACTGGTAATCCATCATTCAAATTGAAAACTGATCATGGCCTAGGAAAAATTTTCTCAAGAAATTACAAACACAAGAAAAAACTTGCTTGAATGGCGGACTGAAATTTTGAAGGCGAAAAAGTAGTTTATTTCAATTCAAATAGGATCCCCAACGATCTACTGTCAAATTATCCTTGAAAAAGAAATAAGCCTATTGAGCTGTTTCCATAATTTTCAACAATTCTGTATATAATGTACTTTCAAGGCCATATGAGACCATCTATGCTAAACCAAGTTTACTTGCATATATGATTGCATTAATCATAATGTGTTTTATTCCGTTTAAACGAGCAGCTGTTATTTCTCCGTTTAAACCGAGATGATGCGTATGAGCCTTCCTTGAGTCGCTTTCTCCAAAGTTGGTTCAACTATTCAACCCGTTTAATCGATGTATGGTCGCATTTATCATTGAGCCTTTCAATTGAGTCAGTTGATGGTTTAAACTAAAATTCAAATTCAGTTCAATTGTTTAGGAGAAATCTTCAGAAACACCTAGGTCCGTAAACAGAGAAATGCTCGGTTTAAAGCAATACCTACTATTACTATTAAGTATTAGTAGGTATTGTTTAAACAGAGAAATATGTCAGCTGTTCGTTTAAACTTCGAATGGAACAGCTTTAAACTTAGAAATGGTGCATGTGTTACTTTTAGTCAAAAATATTGTGAAATTTAGTTGAGGTAGGTACGGTACAAACCGTCGCAGACAGGACAGCACTCGCCGGGTACTACAAATATTAACACCAGGGATAACAAATAGATGGAAATTCGATGAGCGCTACTATCCAAAAATTATTTTCCAGCCCTGGAATCGAAACCGGTAGCTCCTAATCGCTAGTCAGGTATGCTCACCTTATGCTCACACTAAACTGATGATCTCTATATAGCGGCGCTCATCCGGAGTACCGGGTTCGATTCCCGGACTGACAAATAATTTTTGGAAAGTAGCTTTCATCGAATTTCCATCTAAATGTTATCACTGTTGTCAATATTTGCAGTAGCAGAAGTTTCCGGGGTGGTTTACAGCATTTAACTTTGGATTTTTGTTTAATAATAATTATTGTATATTTTAATAAATGGTACAATAAATTATAAGCAATTTTGATAAGCTTCTATAATGTGGAAGAGGAAAGGCCAAAGACATTAATAATTTAATATAAATAGTATAACAAGAACTATAATTTTCTTGGAGCCACTTTGAAATTGTTAACATATTGTATTATAAAATACAGTATATTATCTATTTGTTCAAAATAGTCCTGTCGATATACTTATCAATACTCACAATAACTTTCAGTTATAGAATGAATAAGTCAAAATAGTCAGTATCTCGTAATAACTATTTATTAGTCATAAGTTAATGAACTCATATATCAATATCAACAACTAAGCAATAAGTAATATTTTCATCAATTAAAAAATTAATTTTATATTATTATTATCTTGGAAAACTTGGGAAAACATTTGGAAAAAAATCTCTACTTGAAAGTTTTGATTTTCACGCAAAAGGTAGTTTTGTTGATAAATATTAATCATTATGATTTTCAATATGCAAATGTGAATCTTTCAACTCTTTAATGAACATTGACTAATAGTTTAGAATATAAGAGAGATAAGTCAACAAGCTAATCTGCAAAGCACGTTCAACAACCAAAACTGCCAAACCTCCAAATTTACAAAAAAAAATTATTTAATCAATTTTATTAACCAGAATAATAATAAAACTAAAGACTCCATAGAGATACTTTAAGCAGTAAATTGTTGATGGAATATCGTATTATTCGGAAATTTTGTTGGAATTGATAAAATAAAATACATTATTCATTTCTAAGATCTATGAAAAATTAATCTACTATTGAAAAATCTGATGATCTTGATCAACAAAATTACAGTACTTCCCAATATACAGCACTAATACAGAACCAAGAAATAAACAAATAATACAGAACTTCCTAAAGCTGCGTTTACACCAAAGTTAATAACAAAATGTTAATAACTTAATTCTTAAAGATTCTATTAGATTGAACATAACTTATCATAGGTACATATGATGAACATATGTGTTTGTCAAGTTCCGTTTAATCTGATAGAATCTGTAAGGATTTAGTTATTAACATTTTGTTAACATCTTTGGTGTAAACCCAGCTTAATATTGCTCATTTAGTAAATAATATCGGGGCACCGAGTTTCGCTTGTTATTTATTTATTGATAAACAGAACACAATTCTTCAAAATGAAAGGGGAAGCACTAACAGGCACAGCCAAAAACTGTTTATTCCCCGAATTTTGATTTATACACTATAAATAGTCCAAAAAGAAGGTTATGTTTCATGCACTTAAATTCAGGTCCAATTTTGATTCAAAATATTTAAAAACAGAAAAGGTCTAATTTATATTGTTTACAAACCAAATTGAATAACAAAATAACACTCACTAATCACTTAACTGTAAAATAGTGATTAACTTTGAATATTATGATGTACTCAAATTTAGAGTGATAAACCATGTCATGTCAACAAATCGATTATTTCGATAAAATTTCTAGATAATATTTTCCGCGAGATACGGTAAGCTGATTGAATGATTACACAGCTGATCTCCCACACAGGCACATGCATCTTCTGTTATCGACAGACGACGAAATTATACAGACATCTGTCCTTCCAAGGATTAATTATCCTTTTAATGTCCTTCAGCGGTTTCCCAGGGATGAGACATAATGTCGATCGAATTTTTATATCATAAACCTACTCTGTTCCAAATTTCGTGAAAATCTTTAGAGCCGTTTTCGAGATCCGTTAAACATAAATACAGAAATTGCTCGTTTAATATAATAGGATACAGAAATTGCTCGCTTAATAATTATAATAGGATTAAAACTGCAACTTTTTTTTCTAATCTAGTGATAGATCCTCTAGTTAAAGACCTCTTACTCCCTTGTAATCTTCAAAATTGAATATTGCAAAATAGTGGAATGCGTATTAATATTGTCATACACGACATGATCGCACCCACCATAGTATCTTTCTTCATTTTTTATTAGAATATAGACTGGTGACTAACTGACCAGGTCGATCCATGCAGACAGGACAGCACTTTCCCTTGGGCACTCGCGTCTTGGAGCAGCCGTCGGGCAGCTGCGGACAAGGCGGGTCTGTCTCACACAGCTTCAGGCCATTCTTGCACGTGCAAAGTGTGCACTCTGACTCGCGCCATGATTGCTCCTCCTCTCTGCACGTGTTGTTCGATTCTGCAACAAAAAAATGCACAACTCACTGATGATGGAATTGATTACCTTTAGACTGTGTATTCCAAATTAAGGTTCAAAACAGTTTTGGGCAAATACTTGTTGTTTTCCACCTAGATTGTATTTGCATATGAATAAATAAATAAGAACATTCATCTTCAATTCTGTGACTAGAATTTCAATTTTTAGTGTTATTTATTCAATTGATATCAAGAGGTGAAGCCTATCTGATGCCGTGCTACCATTTTTCTCCAAAAGGTTTGATAGTTTTCAACTATCACCTAGAGAAAAGCTATCGGTTCCTTTCAGCAATATCTTGGCAGAAATTATGAATGTGTTCACTGTTTCTGAATAAGAACTTCAGTTTGAAGCAAATCAAATTATAATTTCATAACTTTCAAAGATTAGAAAAATTCAGATTACATCAAAACAAACAATCAGACACAGATTGAACATAATTAAAGTTACAAATACATTGGGTATAATTATCTAATATAAATTCAAAAGCTTTCTCAAAATTAGAAACGATGATTTCAGTTTTAGACTGATAGATATAAAACTTACAAACTAGATTGTACTTATCTTTTATATTATGGGTCTTAACGTAGGCTTTTAATATTATACAAAAATATATAACACAAAATAAGAAAATAACAAAATCTACACTTCACAGATGATTTAGAACATCAATAAATTTTATAAGAACGTTCAGATGTCAATCAAAACATCTCAAACTTCAAATATATAAAAAAATTTCAAGAAAACAAAATATACCGATAAGCCAAGCCATATCCATTATTTTTTGAGGGAAGCATCTAAAAATTCCAAAGCTACACCTAGATACGTCATCCTTGCCATCCTCGCAAATGCAAAATTATAAGTTTACAATTTATTACATTTATTATTTTCAATAAAACTTCATTTTTAATCTGTTTTAAATTTAATTTAACCTTCATCTTGACCATAATTATCTGTTAGTTCAGAAAAGTAAATTTACCAAGTATTCCAACATCATTGAACAGCTGATGAAAAAAGTGTGTTATGTACATTTCTCGATTATACAGCTGATAGAAATAAGTTATCTGCACACTTCTCGACTATAGAGACATTGCTATTGATTATTGACTTTTATCGAATTTGAAATAACGAATCGGAGATTCGATTTTTATATAGAGAGAATTTGTAACATCACACTGATTAAAGGTAGGCGCTCACAGATCGTCATCAGACGGACGGCACGGATCGGATGAATAGATTTGGTGCATTGTTTTCAATTGGAGTCGCATACCTATATAATGACGGATCAAATCTAATCGTCCGATCCGTGCCGTCCGTCCGATGACGATCTGTGTGCGCCTACCTTAAAAAGGTTGGAAAGATCTTTCCATTAGCTTAAGATCGTACTGATACCAACCAGTGTTTATTTTTTTATCTGTCTCAAGTAAGCCATTCATGGGTGTCTTTATTATCTAAATATTAAGAATTGAAATTATTGAATCAATATTGACATTATTGAATATTCTCAACTTTGATCTTAACAATTGCTCGATTATGTAGCAGAATTTTCTATAATATTGAATACAGTATTACTAATAATACAGTAATACAGTAGTTTGTTAGTCATAAACAATGACTTGATCACGCGTGAAACATGTGAGTCAGGTACGGTACCATTCTTATGGTGCAAAATGGATAGCTTTCTCTTGAAATTGTGATCGATTATATACTAAATATTTAAGAAATCAGCTTACTGAAAATTAATATTAATGGCTGTTATTCCATCTCTTTTGCTGATGATACAGCTCTAGTTTTTTCCGGTTCTACGTGGAAAGAAACAAAACTTCTAACAGAATCAGGTCTCACAGCAGTTAAGTCATGGCTTGATCTGCACACGCTCACTTAAAATACAAGAAAAAGCGTGTATATGACTTTCTCGCCTACAATAAACTCCATTCCTGCGGAAATGTTAAATGGTGGAATTAAAATTCATTCGTTTGACTGTGCTGAAAGTAGTAGTCCGTCAGACTCAGATTTTGTTGTTAGGGACTGTATATGTCAATCACTGACAAACGTGAGAGAAGTTAAATATCTAGGTGTTTTAATAGATCAACATCTGAAGTGGAATGCACATATTGATAATATGTGTAAAAAAATGAAATATATTGTTCACAAATTCTACAGATTGAGCAGTGTTGGAGATTTAAAGTTATTGATGATGGTCTATTCAGCTTATGCCCAGTCCATATTTCAGTATGGTATAAGGGTTTGGGGGGGGGTGCCTTAGACACTCATTTCAATAAAATAGGTGTGATTCAGAGGCACATACTAAAAGCTGCTCTCCAAAGGCCGAGACGATATCCCAGTCACTTACTTTATGAAGAATTACCGGTTCTGACAGTGAGACAACTCTATATAAAAAAATTAATACTTTATATCAATAGATCCAAAAATACTTTCACTCCATACTTTCCAGCTTACAATTTCAGATCGCCATCAAATTACCGTGTTTCCAGGACAGACCTAATAGTATGCCGTAGACAGTTCCCCTATGTAGTAAATAAATTGATTAACCTGTTACCCGAAAATTTGAATTTAGATAGCATCTCTAAATCAAGTACCAAAAAAATAATTGATTGGATTAAATCAACAAATGTTTTTCACCTAATTCACAACACAATTTGATTTTTTTTCTCTAGTATTGCCATCAAACTTACATACAGTATATATATTTGTGTTTTCCCCACTTTCACCTTGATTGAATTGTATACTTATAATATTATAGTTAAGCTTACCTTGTTGAATCAAAGTTTTTCTATTGGAAGTAATAGTATCGTTTTCTGTTTTGTTACTTGTCACCGGCACTCAAACTGTGGTTTTGCTGGTTTCGCCGAATTAGTATATTATTATGTTAAAAAAATTATACTTCTTATTCTAAAATATTACTTTTTGTAATCTGTATCCATTTGTGAATATTTTTTGTAAGGCAATAAAATTTGATTTGATTTGAATTGGCAGAATATTCAATCCCAATTATGAAAATTTATTATCTAAACATTGGGAAATATTTTTTCTTGACGAATAAGATTCAATTGAACACATATACCGGTATCAGTAATATCCTCTATAGAAGGCAGTGGCAAGGCAGAGAATCGGCAACGCTGCTCTCCTGCTCGCTGTCATTATACGTGGACCTCACTATAGTTAGAGTTATAACAGGCCATAATTAATTTATTGAAATTAATTTTTACAGATCCATCTATTCCCATCGGATCCCATCATACAGGATCTGAACATTGCCATAATAATATTATGTGCTTGTGTCAATGAAGTAAATGAATATAGTAATTTATATTCTACTTCTATCTCTAGTCTCTAGTGTAAAATTTTCACAGATAAATAATTAATTGTTAGCGTCCTACCATTTTCGACGCATTTGAAGAGCGCACAACATGAGCCGGGATTTCCGTTGCCGGGTCGCACGACCTTGGGCCAGAGAGGCGGCTGACAGTCAGGCAGTCGACACGGCTCAGGCAGGCACTGACAGTCCTGCGGCTGCGAACAGCACTCCTCGGGCGCCTTGTGCGCAGGCAGTCGGTAGCTGTCAGCCGGACATGCCTTGGGGGCATCGTCCGCGCACACCACCGTGCTGCAGTTCACCGCTGCAATCACAAACAACATCTATCACTTCAAAAGGAATTCGGATGGCTGCTGAATTGATCTTAGAATGTACCGTATTACCATAGTGACTATGCAGTTCACTGCTGCTGCAATGACAAAAAATCTGGTGTGGTACACTCACACAGCTTTCCTTGCTCATTGAACTGTGAGCCTCATTCTTGAACGAGAATAATTTAGAGAAATAACATAACGACGATTGGCGGCAACATATTTGATACTACGATCAGACTACTGCATATGTGTATTTATAATTGTTTTCAGAGTTTACTTTTTCCTTTGTGTAAAAATTGTGAAATTCGATGATTTTTTTAATAAGTCTTCAAAACAGCTCTACAGATGAAATATCTCGACTATGTTTTCTTTAAATAAACTGCTCTACCTACCTACCTGATGCACGAGAAGGAGTTTACAAAGTCCATTTCTCAATGATGGGGTGGACGCCATTAGTTTCCAAGGAAAAAGACTCATGCCAGTTGATAGAGCTTATAGATAGCTATCCATGGTATAAATTTGAAGAGAATCGATAGAGCCGTTTTCTAGAAAACCGTGAAAAACATGTTTTTTTAGTAATTATCCGCCATTTTTCTCAAGAATATTACGGAGCTCCTGCAATTTTCCCAGAAATGAAACTCATGTCAGTTGATAGGGCTTATAAGTAGCTATCCATGGTATAAATTTGAAGAGAATCGTTAGAGCCGTTTTTGAGAAAACCGTGAAAAACATGGTTTTTTAGTAATTATTCGCCATTTTTTCCGCCATCTTGAATTGAATTTATTATTGTCGGGTCCTCATGGTATAAGGACCTTAAGTTTAACATTTGAAGTCAATCGGTTAATTAGGAATGGAGTTATCGTGTTCACAGACATACACACACACAGACCAACACCCAAAAATCATGTTTTTGGACTCAGGAGACCTTGAAACGTATAGAAAACTTGAAATTGGGGTACCTTAATTTTTTTGGAAAGCAATACTTTCCTTACCTATGGTAGTAGGGCAAGGAAAGTAAAAAAAGGTTGATATATGGTACTGCAATTATTCATGTTACTCACATACAAAGACATATTATTGCGTAGTAAAACAAGGATAGACGTAAATAAATACAGAATATGGTTGGACACCTTATTGTGGTACTGTCATATCACAAGACTTCCCGACCTTTCACAAAAAAAGTGATTCAAGTTATTCACTTGATCATGGAAGGAATATAATTTTATTCAATTGAATTACCCCCCCCCCCCAAATAACCTATGAGAATAATATAATACAAATACATACGAAAATAATAATAAATTAATTAATATAAGTGTTGGGTATTTTAAGCATTTAATTATTTGAAATTGATCAAAATGTTAAGAGATATCTTGTTGTGGTAAATAGAACAAATGATGAAATTCGGAAAACTCTAGAATGAAAATGAATAAGTAAGAAGTTATTAGGCAGAAGCTCCAAGATTTTGAAGAAGATGGAGCGAAGAAAAAGTTTTTCATTTTTTCTGAAAGTAGAACGTTGATGGGCAAATACAACAAATAACCAAATTAATAATTATCTCACTCAAAGTCTTCCATTCCAGCTAATACGTAATATAATATCAACATAGAAAGAAACCAGAAACTGAAACCGAAGCCCCACCCAAAAACCAAACCCCAAACTATTTCTATTCAAAATTTACTAAATGAACATAAATAGAAACCAAATCTAAAACTATTCTCACACAACAGTCAAAATGTAAATTGTATGTTACATTTTTGGAAAAACTATTTATTTTGCAAAACGGATATTGATATAGGCTAAACCGTATCTTCATATTCAAGGCACACCATACAATCATATTCCATATATGATTTATTCCATTGCAAGTTATACTGCGATCAAGATCAAAATGTAGACTATATGTCTCATTCTTGTACTAAAGTAAGATAAGTTATTCACTCTCAAAAACAAAAAGTAAACAGATTCTATAATATATCCTCATGTATCAAGACTCCCCAAGAATATCATATTTATGCAATAATTAATCACCAAGTTACATGATTTTATCCAATTAATATATACACAAATATGCTGTTACCGTATTATTGATTTATAGGTGAGAAGCATGGAACAGATAATGTTTGGAACAGCTAATTTTAGTTCAGCAATACCATTTTCGATAGTGTTCGTGGTTCCTGCATTGTGATTGGTTGAGAATCTGTATCGTAAATTAAAACCATTGCATAAAGTGAACATTATAGTGAAAAAAAAAACAATTTTTCGCCCCACTTGGATGTAATGAGCTGGTTTTCGTGCGTCATATGGAGGCCGAAAATGATTGTTTTCTGACCAGGCCGGTAAAAGTTTTACGGCCCTAGGGCTGTAAAATAACCTTGAAGTCAGCTGATTCTGATTTGATGTGAACGTGTTTACAAAATGGTTTATGAAACAGAATCAGTTGCTTCTAGAATTGAATAAGTATTCTGCAATAAGATACTATCATTTTATTTGGATGAATAAAATACAGATAATATATATATTATAAACTATTCAAATTCGATTTTCAGAGTAGGATAGAACTTCTAACCTAAACTTGTGTTTATTATTCAAGAATCAAAACATTTATAATAATATCATCTTATTGTCATTTGGAAGAATAAAAAGTATAAACTCAACCTCTTACATAATTAAACATAATATTTTAGGTTATTTAGACAAATCAGAATAAAAAAATAAAAATACTTGGACAATTTTCTGATATTCAGATTACCTCAGATTTGCTAGAGCTATGCTCTTCCTGTTTTGCTTTCGGAAGTGCCTAATGAACAATTATTCTCATATTTATATTTAGGGTTGAAAATGTACGTTTTCCGGCTCGTGATCGCGGTTTTCAAGTTCGAGACGAAGTCGAGAACTTGAAGCGTTCGAGAGCCGGAAAAACATTTTTGCCCGTGTTGCGAATGCTATTTTTCGCCACACCAAAAAAAAAAAAAACTTCCCAATATTTATAAGAAATTGAAAAATTAAAAAAATTCAAACAGCCTATTTTGATAGTTTGAATCTTGGTTATGACAACTTTTACTGTCAATTAATTTCAATATTACTAATTAATAATTTACAATAGTGACCATATTTTTATACTATTAATATTTCGAATAATTGTTTGAATTTTTATAGCTCGCGCTTTGCGCCCGGTGCAATATCTCATGGATAGATGGATGAATAGAATTTTCATTACTATTTTGAAATAATGTGATGAAAAAATTAATATAATTGCATATTTCACAGTTTTGTCTTAAAATATATCTAAAAAATTGATTGAAATTTAAATTATGGTAACTAATATAAAAAATAGCTAATAAGAGTCGAAATTCATCGACAAAAAAAAATGTCATTGACCGAGATTCAAACCTAGATCGTGTTTGTTATTCACTGAGCTTTGAGTTCTGTTGTATTACGCCTTTATGCTCTTGGCTATTGCGTATTGTTGAGCGTAGAGGCCTGACTGATAACTCTTAGCATACACGTAATACTGTAAACTAGACTTCTAAAAAAGTTTACTTCACTCCTAAAAAGCGTACAACCTTTGACCACGGAATAAGCATAAAGTGTTTCTTTCCTCTGTGCTTTGACTATAGAAAGAAGGTTGTTCTTTCTATAGAAGAAGGTTCTTTCTATAGTCAAAGGTACAACAGACTTTGGCTCATGACTTATATTATTAAAATTTATATTATTATCTGTTTCACAATAAAATTTTCACTCTGAATTAAGTCAGGTAACGTATGTAGGCTACTATAATATAGTGTATAGCGGCATATTAATTTGAAGCCGGTTTGCCGGCATTTTCACAACAAAATATTGCTCTGAAATCATAGAGAAAACATTCGAAGATTCAATCTTGAGTGGGCCTAATGTTTTCTCTATATGGTTCAATATTAAAGAAAAATTATCTAAAAGTTTTAATAATGAATTACGGAAAAATTACTAGGAATTTTCTAGTCAAGGCTGAGTTTCACCAGTAGGCTTACCTTAAACATCAGATCTCTGCTGTATTTTCTTGTTATTATAGTTGATTGTATTGCATTAAGAAGTGGAATTCAATAATAAAAAAGAAACAATTATTACTCTACCTCACTTTTAAATATTGATACAATTATTGTACTTTGATTTCAAATTCGATTCTTCACTTTTAAATACTTGCGATATGTACCTTTCTGACAATGGACAATGCAGCCATTGTATTCATTGTTTGATATCAAAAACACAATAATAAATATTAAATTATTAAACAGTAATTTATAAAATATATTATAGACATAATACCGCGATTCACGATACATAATTATATAGATTATTACAGTCGTTATGAGATTATCTCTCTATGATTTTTGTGAGATCGGATACGATCAGCTGTTATTCAAGGTCATTTTACAGCCCTAGGGCCGTAAAGTTTTACCGGCCTGGTCGGAAAACAATCACTTTCGGCCTCCATATGACGCACGTAAACCAGCTCATTACATCCAAGTGTGGCAAAAAATAACGTTCTCACCATGGGCAAAAATGTTTTTCCGGCTCTCAATCTTTTCTAGTCCTCGGCCTACGGCCTCGGACTTGAAACCCGATTTCGAGCCGGAGAAGTCTCATTTTCGGCCCTAGGTACGAAATATACTATTTTTCAATAAGAGTTGATTGATTTGAAGTTTTATAAAGAAAAACTCAACTAAATTATTACGTATCATGGAATGCTTACCAGGCGGTTCTACACACTCGTAGACATCGCAGCAGTTGGAGGGCTCGCCGGAGGCGGGTCGCTGGAGGCGGTGTGTGGCGGGGGGTGTGCATCGCGGGGGCGGCAGACAGCGGGCACTGCTGCACACGCAGCCCCCCGAGCTGGGGTTGTCCGGGTCCGGAATCGAGTCCGGCGGACATGCCGACGCTATCACGTCCTGCTCGCACTCTGTGTCCGTGCAGTTCTCCGCCAGCCCCTCTGTTCACACAAACAAACAACCTAATTTATCAATTTATAAGAGAAATGCGAATTTTATACAAGAAATGTTTTGAATTCTACAAAAGAACTGAATAATTAAAAAATAAATAATTAAGAGAATTATTTTATTATGAATTTTTGGTTCTTGAACAAAACAGAATAATAAAAGTGTCAAAAAAGTGTTAGTTGTCATGAAATGATAGAAGGGAGTTCTTTACAATACTACAAAATAGTGATAAAGTTATAAATAATGACAGGATGAATTAGTCACCGTAATGATGTTTCTGTAATCATATATGATTTCAACAATGAAAGTTGGCTACACTTATTATACATTTATCTTATTAATGAAAAATTATTGTAAAGTGTTCTTCACAAAGAGGATACTACATAGAATTATAATTTCTGTAAGCAGGGGTGCCGACATGGGGGGATAGTCCTGGAAGTAAAATCTAAGTATTTATATTACGCGAAATGACAATGATTCACTCAATCATTCACAATAAAAAGAGCTGAAGGACCAAATGAGAAGTTGAAATTCTTGAAAGGGTTCAGAATCAAATCTTGGGGTGGTCCCAATAGTCCAGTCAACAAAAGACTATAGAAGGAAAAGTTTGGAACACAATTTTGAACCCCACAGCTCTTTTAAGGATAGTTGGATGAATAACATATCAAAAGTCCTCACCCCTACCCTCTGTGCTAATGGGGTGGGGGTGGTTTGAAAGTACCATTTTCTCATTTTTCACATTCATCTCATACATGAAATGAAATATAATTTAATGCTCTACAAGCTCGTAATTAGCACATTCTTGTCGCATCAATTGTTGAGAAGTTGTAAGACTTGAAAGAGCGAAAAATGGGAGAAAAGCTGGTTGTTCGAAAATGCACCACTTTAGAACATAAATATCTCGACGAGTATCGGATTTATTGAAAACCTCTAACAAACAAAACTTGTAGGAAATTTGTTAAGCTTCATTTTGATTTCGTTGAATATGTCAATATAACGCATTGCTTCTAAGATATAAGCATGTAAGTAATAAGTGGAAAATGCACCTTTCAAAACTACCTCATCCCTTCAGCACATGATGTAGGGGTTGGGATTTTTGATATGCTCACCTCCAAACTAGTCTCAACAAAGCTGCAAAGTCGAAAATTGTATTCCAAACATTCCCCATCAAATTTCATTGTCAACTAATGTATTGTTGCTGAACAGAAAATTTCACTCTCGACACTAAAACTGCTGCAACACTGGTAGGAAAATGCGTATGATAGTGTGAATATACATCAAATTGAAGATTTGATTGTATAAAAAAATAGTATAAAAAGTATATGAGAATTATATATTAAAATTATATAAAATTGTATAAAAAAATTATATAAAAAGTATATAAGAATTATATATTAAAATTATATAAAATTGTATAAAAAAATTGTTCAAAAATTATAAGGCCGAAAAGATCAAACAATTGGAGGCAGAAGTGTTTTTCCAAAAAAATGTCCCACCTTCAAGAGTGGATATCTCAGGAGGACAAAACTTGTTGGTAATGTTGTAAGCTTCAATTTTGCACAGAATAAAAATGTTCATAAGATGCATAGTTGCCGAAATATATGCAAAAATGAGAAAATGGTACTTTCAAACCACCTACACCCCATTAGCACAGTGGGTAGGGTTGAGGACTTTAGATAATATGTTATTCCTCTAACTATCCTTGAAAGAGCTGTGGGGTTGAAAATTGTGTTCCGAACTTTTCCCTCTATACCTTTATTTGAGCATTCGTTGCCACAATCTCACATTACTACTGACGATATTTTTTTCTATCATGACCGTGGCTGGGGGGAACGAATTCAATGAATATAGTATTTATTCAATAATAATAATTCATTTGTTTCACTGCAAGTTTCCAAACATATTTTGTTGTGATCATATTTGATTCCACAACAGAAGTGCAGTTCTTGGCCGGTGTTCTATAGATAAAAAAATATAAATCAGTGTTTTTTGAAATTCGTTTCTTGCTGAAGTGACCGTGGCTGGGGGGAACGAATTCAATGAATATAGTATTTATTCAATAATAATAATTCATTTGTTTCACTGCAAGTTTCCAAACATATTTTGTTGTGATCATATTTGATTCAACAACAGAAGTGCAGTTCTTGGCCGGTGTCTATAGATAAAAAAATATAAATCAGTGTTTTTTAAAATTCGTTTCTTGCTGAAGTGAATAATTAATCGCAGTTAGTTATTGAGTACAAAATTGAAGTAGGCATTCTCATTTCCATAATATATTCATCTCCTTAATTTTCAGCTCAAATGTCCTATAGGGTAAAAAACTGATTATCAAATTAAGAGCTCAAATAATAAACAGTTACAATGAATTTTGAAAAGTTGACACAAAAATTACCAGAGAACTCCCCTGTAACATATATATCATTGTAACATAAAAAGTACAATGAGAACAGTTTTTTATGTTCGCTCAGTGATAACAGTTCAAAGCTAATGAATACATTCCAAGTTCAATGTGGAAATTTAGTTCAAAAGGCTAAACATCCGTATTCCTACTAATTGAATGACATTTCGATGTGAATCCGAGTGACCAGTCAAAATCTGACAAATGCATTCATTAGTAATGTTGCATTAACTATTCGATGAAATTCATTCCACCGAAAAGCTTCATCGCAATGAATAACACATCACAGCTAAATTATAATTAATTGCGGAAACAAAATGGCGAGATATTCAATTATGATAGGGCCACTTCACATGGATGTCGGTTGAACCAGAATTCCTAAATTATTTGAAACGTGAATGGAGGAGCCGGTCTGTAACGGCGACCAAATGAGGAGCATTTCCCAGCAGCAACAAAAAGGAAGAAGAGGATGTGTGGGGGTGTGAGAGGGGAGGGGTTTGGGAACAGGGCAACAGGTGCTTAATAAATGATGCTGATCCTGGATTACTGAGCAAATTATGGCTCGGCCCACGCGAAAAACAAAATATGACACATAATTCTGGCAGCCGGCGGCTTAGCCTGGCAGGCAGATCACTCAGCGACAGCAAGGCAAACAAATCACCGACCAGTTAGTTGTCATCGAAATTTCAATCTTTTCAATAGAACATTGATGAATATGGATTGATTATTCATTTATTACACTGTGTATAAATATTTAACTTGAGAAACGGTTCATGCCCAAAACTGTTCCATTAATACTATTTTTATCAAGTTTTGTTCCAACTTTGAATTTATCAACATATATTATCCAATGATTTACTTATCATTGTTTATTTATTGGGCTATTATTATCATATTAATTGTTATAAATGATTCTCATATTCAATTTTAATCAACAAAAAATTAAAATTAAGTATGAAAATAGATTTAATTTTCAAAGTACAAGAAGGTCTGTCTTACACCTGTCAACTGTTGGTTATTATTCTAGAATACAATTCTAAACCCAATATCTATAATTCTCCTCGTCGTACAAATAATTTAATTTATAATAGACAATTATTACAATATTCAGTCTATTACTGAAGGTTCATGCTCCCATACCATTTCATTGTAACCCGAAACATTAATGAAGGATTCCTTCAACCGTGGTAGTTGGTAGGGTATTCAATAATTTATATTTATATTCATAATTTGAAAACATACAATATTATCTCCAACTTTGGAATATATTTAGAACCAAAAACTCAACCTTATCACTAGCTTCACAGAGGAAAATCATGGTTTCACAGATTGCATGAGTAAATAAAAATATGACAATGGTATTTTTTACTTTCTAAATTCCAAAACATTCATTCTCTCTTTGCTTAAACTTCATCAATCACTCGTTAGATATAATGAAATTATCAAAATAATGAAGATAGATCGCCGCACAAATCATCAAATAGGGAGTCTATCCATAAAATGCAATAATGTATTTAGTTTTTTTGTATTTATTGAATAATAAAAAAAAATACTATCGAGGTCTAGTAAGCTATTATCTCATCCAAATCCGTGAAGCTGTTAATTATTCATAGTATACTACAACAATTCAACGAAGGAATTCGAGCTAACAATTTGGATTATAGGGATAAGAGTCGCTCAAAACATTATTCCAGCATGAAACAGGTGAAGAGGTTTGCAATGAATCACCAGCTTCGGAATTGCCTATCTTCGTCACTTCTTTCTATACGTAATCATCGCGCTTTCCTCTTTGCCATGATCATTAAAAATAATAGAAGAGATACGAAGGCACTGGATTAACTTCAAGAGAGAAAAGAAGATTACTAATTACCAGCATTGAATAACAAATTTTACAGTCGTCTTCTCATGGACGTTGAAACTGACGTTTACTTACAATGGCGTAATTTAGAGAAGGCGATGTCTTTAATCAAGCGTACAAGGCTGAGAATTCGCGCGATTGATAGAGCTTTTTGGGTCGAAAGAAAGTCTCAAAGCACAAACTTTCCCATAGACAGACATGTTCGTTATTCGCCTTCCTTTTCCAACGAAACAACTGACGTGCCCTTGGCCCCTTTACCCCCCCCCACACCAACAAAAGGACAGTTTAATTATATTTGTGAGCTCCGTATCGGAATTGATTTTCAGTGAGTTGTCCTGCCAGACCGTCTAAACGTTATAATTACTTACTACTTCTGAAAGAAAGTTAGCAGCTTTCTTGAGGAGGAAGGAGAAAAAGAAGAGGAAATAGTAGAAGAAGAAAGCAGAGACACCTCTCCAGAGCCGAGCTTTGCGACAAAATAATGCCCGTGTCATGAAATTTACTCAGGACTACTCTTCAAAACTTCAAAATCAAAGCCGTCCTCTGTAAAGTCTGTCCAATCTTCTTCTTATTCGTTTACTTGTGAAATGGAAAAGTAGGTGCACGTCAGAAGTCGGCAGATCCCTCCTCGTGGGAATAGCCAAAGAGTTAAAAGCTATTAAAACTCATCGAATCTTCTCATCTGTTGAAGACTGAGAAGAAACACCCAGACAGAACGAGAGATAAATCAAAGGATCCCTGATTCAACTCTGAAACTTATCAATGTAATCCTTCTTTGAATTCGGTTTTGAAACATAGGATTCAGGTTGTGAACTACAGCTCAATAGTATTAACGTCTCCGTAGACTCTTCATTTTTGATAGTTAGAATGTATAATTTGGGGTTTAAAATATTATGACAAGAAATTAATTTAGAAAACTTTAACTCTAAAAATACTAACAATCATTTTGAAAAAGATCAGTTTTCTTATGAATTCATAATAAATTATTCATTTATCAATCTCATTCAATGCCAAAAATACGTAGAGGAAGAAAAAATTCAAATATTGAAATGAATTGACTTGATACTTTGACTTAAAGATAAAATTGACATCAGCATCAAATTGACTTTATATCCTCATGCTTATATTATAATATCAAGAATTGAAAATCCTGTACAGTATTATGGTAATACTGTATGTTAATAAAAAGAATAAATCACAAAATGTAGCTCCATTTACAAATTTCCTCTCATGCATAGCAAGCTTTCCCGTTTTCCTACGTTGCAGTTCATCTTCAGTAACAGAGAAATCCACCTTAAACTGTCAGCATTAGTTGGATGTAAAGCTTAGATGTTTATTATAAGAATGCTGACGAGTTCAAAGTGAATCTGACTATAGCAAACATCAGCTTCAAAACAAGCCAACATGAATTTTTTCAAGGTTCACAAAATCAATAGCAAAGTAAATACTGGCATCGATAACCTCTGCATTGAAGTGCTCCAACTAAACAATACCAACCGACCTGGCAGTGACTCCGGTTTGAATAAGCGATTGATACGACCGACCACAAACGGAAATCGAATCTGTTTCAATGTTAATCTTTCTAGCAAACAAAACGCGTTCTGGTATCGGCGCGCTGAGGAATCGCTCTATTTCGTTGGTTGTTTTCACGTGATGCATATTTTTTCGCTCGACGCAGATTCAATATCGCTTGCTACACAAGCAACAGTAGATAAGAGAATTCAGTCGTAGTAGTAAAAGGCTAGTGGTAGTAGTAGCACAAGTAGGAGTACAGGAGGCGTCTCTCCGTTAATTTGGCTTGATTGCTTGCTAGCAGCGAATACGAATTTATTCAGCCAATTCTCATCTAAAATCTATTGCACCCCTGTTCCTCCCCTCCTCCCATCAACAATGCGAAAGCTCTTCGTGACCTAATTTCCTGCCTCACCTCAGCACCGACTGTTAATAGATTCCCCTCGCACTCTGAAAGCTCACTCTCTTTATCTCTCTCACTCTCTGTCACACACTCATTCTCTCTTTCTCACTTCCTCTCTCATCTGCCTCACCTGAACAACCCTCTCACCCTCTCATCCACACTCACCAACCGTTTTCAGTAGCTAGACGCGCTTTCCAATTCATTTACGCGACGAGGCTGGATGGAAAATCGCAAACTACTTTCACCTCCACCGACTCCTGGGAAATTCCGCGAGAAATCTTACTTTCAACCGGCCACAACTAATCGAGCTCCTATGACTCGTAGATCTGTCTCCTTGTCTCGTGGTTTTCAACGCCTCTGGAATCCAGACAGGGTTCAATTGTATCCGAGCTTTGCAAACCAACCGAGACGTTTATTCCTAAGCTTGCAGTGGGAATCGTAATGTGAAGGCTGATGACTATTACTGTATGACGATTTGCATTGTATTATTAATTTAATTAATAGCCTTCATTGGAGCTGATCGTATTATAACAAATTATATCCCTTGTTCAGCTCCCGGAGATAAGCCTATTTTCATAGTTCGATTTCGACCAAATTCAAATGGCGACCCGGGAAATTGAGTTTCATCGAAAATTTGAAGTTTTCCTAAATACGAAAAATTTTCAGCCAAAACTATGAGTTCGCTGTGAAAACTGAACACCAAATATGTTGCATACTACACTGGAGGCTACGGGAAAACTCCAGACTTTCCAAATTATGCCCCCCGGCACCCCTGTGCTCCCACAAATATTTGAGACACATTTAAATTTCAACCCCACAAAAAATTTATTCCAAGCTTTTTTGTTCAGCTCGTCAAGATAAGTGTAATGCCATAGCTAAATTTCAACCAAATTCAAATGGCAACCCAGGAAAGGGAGTTTTAATCGAAAGCTTTGTGTGTGTGTGTGTGTGTGTGTGTGTGTGTGTGTGTGTGTGTGTGTGTGTGTGTGTGTGTGTGTGTGTGTGTGTGTGTGTGTGTCTGTGTGGTTGAGAGATCTTTGGCAGTGTTCCAAAGGCTGGCTTCACACTGTTGATTTTCACGTCGGCCGATAGTTGGAACATGTACTTTTCCAATGTAATTCTTCAGACTGATAACGGCGATAAAAAATTCTTGCCAGAAAATAGAACCTGTCCTATTTTCAGAGGAGAGCAATAGTAATGGCGCATATACTTCTGCATACAACCGTTCACACTGGTAGAGTATAGTCACCGGAGCCCATTCTTCACAACTTTAGGAGAGTCACTGGCCTTTGTTTGCCTGCTTTTTGTTTCCCTAAATCAAACAACTTAAACCGTCAAAGTTCAAAACTTTAACCGTCAAAATATTTCTTATGAAATATTTTAATAATCTACTCGACTCACTGAGTTCATAGAAGTTTGAGTTTTGTTTCTACGACCAAAAATAATATTTTTTGTGAAAAAAGTTAAAAGCTGCTCTTTCCAAGAATCAACAATGTGAAGACCCAAAGCGATTTCTCTTATTCAACCGTTTTTAGCAAAACATTCCGGTTCATTGCGGACGACTACTCTACCTAATCTTCACTACCTAACCTAACTGTTCTAACTACCTGTACCCTACCTGACATACCCTACCTATATACCTACCCCCAACACCCCTAACCTAATTAACCTGCCCTCCCTCGTACAGTAGTAAAAGGCAATTGTGCAGGCGAAGCCCGCCTCCCAGCCGGAGCGCGAAGCGCGGAGGCTGCTACCCAACACTATACCGTCACAAAAAGCGATTGGGCGGGCGAAGCCCGCTCCCAGCCGGAGCGCCAAGCGCGGAGGCTTTTAACCAACCAAACCAACCCTGCCGAGCGCGAAACGCGAGTTTTATTGAATTCCAATAGGTCTCATATTTAGTATTACGGCTGAATGGTATTACTGATTTATAAAAAGATGTATAGCTCAACTAAAGAAAGAGCCCCTAACCATGAATAACTCTTATACTCTACTCGTATTCGAGTAATGAAGAATCACTTTTATGAACTATTATGATAGTTAAAAAAGCTATTTTTGATTACTTATTACTTTCCTTGCCCTATTATCATAAGTAAGGAAAGTATTGCTTTCCGAAAAAAATTAAGGTAACCCAATTTCTAAATTTCTATACGTTTCAAGGTCCCCTTAGTCCAAAAAAGTGGTTTTTGGGTATTGGTCTGTTTGTGTGTGTGTGTGTGTGTGTGTGGTGTGTGTGTGTGTGTGTGTGTGTGTGTGTGTGTGTGTGTGTGTATATGAGTGTATGTGCGTCTGTGTACACGATATCTCATCTCCCAATCAACGGAATGACTTGAAATTTGGAACTTAAGGTCCTTACACTATGAGGATCCGACACGAACAATTTCGATCAAATGCAATTCAAGATGGCGGCTAAAATGGCGAAAATGTTGTCAAAAACGGGGTTTTTCGCGATTTTCTCGAAAACGGCTCCAAGGATTTTGATCAAATTCATACCTAAAAATTCATTGATAAGTTCTATCGACTGCCATATCTGTAAAAATTTCAGGAGCACCGCCCCATCTATGCAAAGTTTGATTTTAGATTTCCAATTATCAGTCTTCAGATACAATTTAAACTAAAAAATTTAAGTAGAAAAGATTCAGCATGAAAATGTCTACAATTTATGTTCAGTAACATTTTCACCTAAAATTGAAAATAAGTTCGAAATGCGAGAAAATAAGATAATTCAATTGCAAACTGTTGGCAACTGTTGATTCTATTAAATCATTCACTATGAAGAGATAGCAGACTTCGTGTGTCTGCAGCGCTATTGTCCTGTCACCAGCTGTCTCAGATCTTAGAATAGTAGATTTGATATGCACGGGAACACTAGCGTCAGTTGATCAATTTTCATAACGGCAAGGAAAGTTGTGTGAGTGCGCCACACCAGATTTTTTCTTTTCAGCTGCTGCAAAACAGAATGATCAATAACTAATATCCTACGATTTAGTGCATTTGATACGAAAACCTGGATTTTCTAAACATCCTTATCACAGGCTTCTGGAAGCTAGAGTATGCTACAAAAGAAAATTTCTATATGAAATCATTTGAGTTCAATTATCCCATATAATAATTATTTGAGAGTCACTTGAGTAAAAAGGATTGATTTATGTATTTTTGCATCTCAAATGCATTCTATAATAATTTTTTTGAGTTTTTATAAAATACAAGAAAACAGATCACTGTTCCAGAGTGAATGAGAATTGGGGTGGAAAAGGATCAGAAGAGAGTGCAGCGAAGGAGTTCAAGAGTGGGAATTGCGTGATTTGGCACGACAATATTATAGAGTAGAAGAGAGTGAGTGGAAATATGTCAGTGGCCCGAATGATAGCTGCAGGATAGAGGAAAGAAATGGAAGTTGGTTCTTATGATGTGTCTTCGTCCAGACGTATCGCGTTGATTCGAATCAACTGGAAGAGGTCTTTTGTTCGTAATAGAATCGGCGATGATTTCTCCGAGACGGAATAAAGCGCTCCTAAATTGATAGAAATATATAAAAAATGACCGAGCAAGGATTTTGAAAAGGATGATTTAAGGGCCCGATAAAAAGGCAACGGAAGGATGTGTCGTCCTGCGCCTTTACTAGGATTCCTGAAAGGATCTTTCGTCCTGCTGGAGAAAAGGCTTTACGCACAGATGGTGGTGAAGGGAGAGGTCCAAGTGTGGTATCATCCCCTTCACCTTTGTGCAAAAATCGCTCCACCTGTTCCCCTCCCTCTCCGCCCTCTACGACCGACCTTCTTTCCCTGATGTTTCTTTTGAAAAATGGTGTCTACAGATATTGTCCACACGCGTGTTTACACACTGGGCGCGACCTGCTGTAGACAGTCCTATTGACAATGGCACAGACACTCAGGAAGCATCGGCTTAGCCAGCACTGTTTGCTTACTTCTTTTATTACTATCAACTGATAAATAAATCACTTCTCAAACATCTTCTCACCTGGTTTTAGTGCGTAGACTGTACGTAGTTTTGGAAGTATTTTGCAATTCCTATGGTCAAGTTTCCATCAATTGAAATTATAAGAGTTCAGAATACTCCAAAATTTGTTCAAATCTAGTTCTCTACTAGTAAACCATTATTAGATCAGTAGTGAATTATTTGGTTATTTGCCACAACTTTCATATTCTTATTTGTTGATTTATTGTATTAATATTGTCGTGTACTTTTCAAATAAATGATGAAAAATTAAGGATACTATTAATGAATTCAGATATATTGATTGGAATGATTGGTGGAAGTTAAATGGGAACGCTATTCAGACTATAGCGGTTAATCTTCACAGAAATAATGATATATCATCTACAGTTACCATAATATCAATGAGAAACACGTTAAAAATTCCCAAAATAGAAAATTCCAATTTTGAAACACAAAAGTAAGATGGACTTATGACGTTTAACCTGTAGAACATAGGGCAAATAATGAACAAATTCAGAAATTTGAGAAATACGATTTAAGTTATGTTGAATATCATTGCAGTTATACTTTTCGAACCCGACTTTGCTTTTTGGTCCAACCACTACAAAATGTGGACAACAGATTAACACAATAATACACTCTTGAATAATACCTCATTTTATAGTAAATTTTATTCAACAGTATATAATGTGTACATCAACCTGTGTGAAAAATTGAAAGTCACACTCCAAAAGTAATTAAAACTCCGCAACATTCTCCGACCTTCATCACTCGAATTCAAGATACGTTCCACCCATAATTGAATTCTGATTAGAAACAAATTACTTTGCAGAAGATGTAACACCGAAATTTGAAGATTGTATTTGTAAGACTGCTCTACGCTAATTAGTTTCCAATAAAACGCGAATTGTTATTCAAGTTTGGGGGCGTCAAACCCGCTTCAAACTCACTTTGAGCTGTCAACATTGTTTGAATGTGAGTTACTGTTGTTGATTGATAAGGAAAGCTGACAGTTTAAAGTGAATCTCACTACAGCAAATTAGATATGACAGCAGCTAACAAGCTGCGTTTGTTTGCAAAGAGTGTTTTCGTTTCATTCGACTGTGAAACAGGAATGAGTTTAATTTGAAATTGATTCGTGAAACGGGCTTGAGTTGTGTTGAGAAAGAGCTGATACCAAGATTGAAGCGATGTTCAATCGAGGACTTGTAGGAGACGTAGGAACTGGTGACGTAGAAGTGCGAGTTGTAGTTGTGAGAGCTGCTGATGTCTAGAATCAAATTGAAAACCGTTCAGACACATCCTTTTACAAAAGTTTTCCATCCGCAGCGATATGATGGAAGACATTATCAATTCTCTAATTATATCGTCTAATGAATCACAAATTAATCACCGGTTGGTTGGTGTAACATTTCATTGCAAATGTATCTATTTCAAAACATTCATTTTCGAAAAATGTGGATAACTTGTATTTTTGCTTTGCATTAGTATGTATTGTTGACTGGCTTTTGGAGTTGCATTCACATTACGTGTTACGTTTGCCCTAGCAACCACTTCTATCATATTTAACCAGATGGTTTCTTAAACGGTACTGAAAAATTATAATAATTGTTCATAGAATTTAGAAGTCTAACAACTTATTGAAGCAAAATCACTCCTTAATTATTTCTTAATACTAGGATCTGGAATTATTTATTTGAACAACAAATTTAGTGTTATATCAGACAAGAAGACACGATCAATGCAACAGTCTGCTCGTGGAACACCCCTCTCCAACCAAACTCATCTCTGTTAGTGCAATTTCAACTTTATCTGAGAGATAAACTAGAACTACGTCATACAACCTCAACCGCAAGTACACTTCAACTGAAAATTAGTTAGAAGTTTGACTAGAAGACACTGATTTTGTGTCAATTCCACAGCAGTCAAGTATTTGGAATAAAGTGGAATTGACAATGAAATAAGAGTTTTTGAATTATGTGAAAGTTCCACAGTATCAATATGTATAGAACAAATTTTATTAAAAGATTGATATTGGAAATGTTAATTCCACAAAAATGCCAATAATCTCCGTAATTACATGAGAATAGAAAAAAATAAAAGAGTGTTGGAGAAGACCAATAAAGCATATCGTGATAGCATATGAGAAAAATAATCAGATATAATACTTTTAATAGTCCATGTTATCGCTTGATCAACTTCTTCCTCCAAAATTAGGCCCAAATCAGAATCCAATCAAATGCAATCCCAAGACGAAAGAATGGATTACTATTGATTGCGAATACTAATGAGATGTAGGCCTGCTAACGGGGGATAATCCAGCTAATGACATGATGACGAGAGTGATCCATATCAGCACATGAATTCACCAAACTTTGCTACACACGTGTATACGTCGCTACACTCGTGTTGTCATTAATAGGGTATTACCATAGCCACCTCTAACACAGAGGTAATACATGGTATTACCCATCACTCCCCACCTTTCAATCCCACACATATTTATTCTCTCTTTGATTCTTTCTCTTCACTTTTCATTTGTTATAGCTTTTATACTGACTTCCTTTTGTTTTTGTTTCACCTAAATTGATAATTAGAGTCTATTCTCTCTGATTATTTCTCTTCACTTTTCATTTGTTATCTCTTTCACTATCTACCTTTTGTTTTTATTTCACCTGAATTGATAAGTCTTGAGAATCAAATATCCTGCCAAGAAAAAAATAATAAATCAATAAACGTCTCTTCTCATATTACATGAAATATTCTTTCAAAAAATTACAAATTATATGATCAATATGATGCTATAACATCTTTCCTACCTATTTAGATACAACACATACCATCAGTATTACATTATCAACATCATGAGATTAGAATCATATTCATCTTCATATCGTTGAATTATACAGCTCTTCAATTGGAGAATGCATTACTTATTCAAAAATTAATAACTGGAAGTTTCATGAATGATTATACTCGTACCAGGGTACCAATAAGCGCATACTTATAAATTTTATTCTTCATGACTATCACAGTCTAATCTAATCTGATCTATTTACCTTCTCACGGTATCCATCTTCCTCTTCTCTCACTCCACATCACTCTATATCTCTCCCCGTTTATCTCTCTCTGGACACCTTCTCACGCCTTTCTTTATAATACTCTTATATAATACTTGCCGTTCGTATATACTCTCACTGCTCACCTCTTTGTTCCTCTCGCTCCACTTCTGTCTCACCACCAGAATGCAGACGCGTGTGTCATGCCTGGTAATCACTTGAACCCCAGGAACGCACCACAGGTTGGTTGGCACTGGCACACTCAAAATCGCATCATTTGAATTCCTGCTGCTCGCTCGACCATCCACATACGTGAATCAGCTGCCACATGTGTCGCATTGCATGCTGTAACAGCTGACATTAAACCCCCCCCCCCCCCGACAACACCAACCCGAACAATTCAATTGCTCCGACTGCTAGTGAGAGATAAGATTGCGATGTTTCATTGAGTCACTTAACCATCGGAGCCTCATTCTTATTCATTCATTCATTCATTGTTCAGATCGCGTGAACTGTTCAGAAAAAGATTCTTCAAAAGAGTAGGTTGATAATTCATCAAGAGTTGAGGTCGTTAGTAATTCTACAACAATATACAAAAGTATTACTCTTAGTAATTAATTTCCGATCTTTGGAAACCTATAAAATTACATATTGTTCATTACATTGATGCATCAAAAGATATTATCACAAAGTATATATTGTTCTATTAGGTAAATATTATCTTATTGACTTATTAGTTTAGAATGAAGTTTGGTTGAGTCAGTAAATATATAGTCAGTACATGACCAATCGTCAAATCAAAAGCAATTTCAAAATATCATGGAGGCGTGTCCACTTCTAGTGGGCTTATAATCTTGATTTGTAAACTGTAGTCGTTTGTTCTTGTCTCACAATTTTTATGTATCATAGATATTATAAAATGCAATGGTGGATTTGATATTAGTCACTCCTGCCATTTCAAACATAATTATAATAGATTTACTACTACATACTACTCCATTGTGCAGTGTGTAATTTTCACTTCAATTGAAAATGTATTTCTTTCTGTCACGTGAATAATTTAAATTATATCAAGGATTCAAATTTCTACGATAAATACACAAGTGAAATTCTTAATTAAAGACAAACGACAGCCAAAATTCGATAATCAACATTGTCAATTACTTTAAAACACCAGGAAACATCTCATCGTTTTCCTGGCCCGAGTAGATTCGGGAATTTGCTCGAATGTTTGTAACGTACAACAGCTTAGTAGGTAACGAGCGTGAGGCTGCGCTCCGAAATGGTGACAGAATGATAAATAATTAATGTGCTTGTAGTGAAGGAACACAGAGAGGTGAGAGAGGGGTAAGTCACGTCGTACGTGAGCTTCAGCCAACGTGACACGTGACGTGTTATACTGTACTACTACTACACACTACTACAGAGTAATATACACTACTACAGAGTACTCCTAACATCATGTCGTGCATTAATAAGCTTCCCGAATACGCCGAGTGTTCAGCAGTCGATCTTGGGACGTGGTACTGTTAAAGTATGAGAAGAGAGGAAGGGGTTTGGGTGAAGATGGAGGAGGGAGGAGGAACGTTGGGGATCTCTCCGGATTGGGAGGATCGAGGAGATGCTCAGCGAGTGGATTGTTCATAGTCAGTGACTGAGCAGAGATCTCGAATTTAATGATGTTTTGAAACAGTAGTGGTGCTAATGTAACAATGATGGGTGACTGTATTTGAATTTATAGCTGAAAGTTCGTCTTGTGCTATTCCAGCTAACAATTTACTTGATTGACTTAGTAAAATTACTAATTAGTAATTACTAAAGTAAAAAATACTAGTAATTTACTAGATTAGTAAAATTACTAATTAAATTTTTCATACATGTTTTAGAAAAGAATATTATGATCACCCCGACACATATTATTATAGTGGGGTATCATAATTAGAACTAAGTTTAGTATTAGCAATTTTGTATGTATAATATAACAATTATTATGTATTTGTCAATAAAGTCCTCTGGTTGCAATTCATTGACAATCAGAGAAATTATTATTATTATTATTATTATTATTATTATTATATTATTATTATTATTGTTAATTTCAATTATAGTAGAGAGACGAGAGCGGGTGGTGGTATATTAGTCTATTACAGAAAAGAGTTGAGCATCAATTCCATACCTCATAGATTTACAGTTAGTGAGTCCATATTATTTGAAATGACAATTAATGAAAAACAATATTTGATTGCCGTATTCTATAGACCACCATCTAATAGTGTATCCCAATTTAACACAGAACTAGAAGAATGGCTAAACAATCAACATATTAAAGATAAAAAAAATCTTGTTATCCTGGGAGATATGAATATTGATATACAGGAGCAAAATATCACTGTACAAGCACAAAACTATCTAAGCATACTGTATACAGTAGGAATACAAACTGGAATAAACGATCCAACCAGGGAAGAACTATATGGTGATCACATAACATCAACATGCATAGATCATATCAATACAAGAATGAGCCCAACTGAAATAGAAACTATAGTCATTAAATCAAAGATAGCAGATCACTACATGGTGGGATTTAACATTCAAAATAATAAAGAAGAGGCAAGAATAGATGAGAAAAAAATAATTTCTGACCGAATAGTAGGAAGTATGATACATAACACAAACTGGAACGACCACTTAACATCAAACAACCCAACAAAAATATATGAGTCTATAGTCAACAAATTCAATAATATTTATGAAAAAGCAACAATAACAGTCAACAGAAAAAGTAATAAACACAAACAACCATGGATTACAGAGATAATAAAAAACCATATCAACTTGAAAGACAAATTATGGAGCAAATTGGAAAGACAACCTAATAATAATGATCTGAAAGACGAATACAGAAGACATAGAAATAAGCTAACCGATATGATAAGGAAAGAGAAAAGAAAATATTATTACAATAAAATAAACAACTACATAGGAGATGCTAAAAAGACATGGAATACTGTTAATGAAATTCTAAATGTAAAGCAAAAATCAATACAGTCAACAATAGTCGGGAACTTTAAAGTCAGAGAAGGAGAAGAACTTGAAAAATTATGTGAAGACTTTAATGAACACGTCAAAAATAAAATAGAAGAAATGAATAAAAACATATCAACAGATATCCTTGATGTATCAATTTCAGAAACTGATGAAAACCATACAACTGAACCATACACAGCAATAGTCAAAACAATAAACATGGATAAATTACAAAGAATAGTAAAAAAACTGAATACAACAGCATCACCGGCATAGACAATATTAAACCAAAACATATAAAAGATCACTTTGAAAACTTGAAAGAAATCCTACTACACTTATACAACACCATAATAAAAACAGGAAAAATTCCATCAAAAATGAAGACAACGATCCTCAAACCTATCTATAAAAATGGACAGAAAAAAGATATACAAAACTATAGACCCATAGGTGCGATCTCCATTATAATGAAAATACTGGAGTTTATTATGCACGAAGACCTACTCAACTATTCAACACAAAACAATCTGCTGAATGAAAACCAATATGGCTTTGTACCCGGCAAATCTACAACACAACTGCTAGGAAAAGTATCATACAAAATAAATAAGAATATAGATAAAAGAGTAGCAACCCTTGCAGTACTACTGGATCTGAGCAAGGCATTTGATACTATCCAGCATGAAATACTGATAGAGAAGTTGAGCAAGATGGGAGTATTGGGAATGGATCTAGAGTTATTGAAGAATTATTTCAGTGACAGAGAAACAATGGTGAAAATTGGAAACAATATTAGTAAACCAAAATCTCAAACATTTGGAGTCATTCAGGGTTCCCCTCTATTACCACTACTCTTCAACTTATATAATATAAGTGATCTTAAAAACTGCAACTTCAAGGGAGAAGTATAAGTTACGGAAGCCTCAGCTGACGTCTTTCACTATCTCTATGGAGACAGCTAAGATTATGATGTTGATTAAATAAACAATCATTCTTTGTCTAAGTTTGAATGAGACGTTTTATTCCTATCTACTTAACTGGTGCCGAAACCAAAATATTATCTAGTATTTTTAGTTGAAGTTAATAGGAATTTTCGGATAGATTTTGAAAATGCCAAGGAGGAAAAAGGAAATTGCATCAAATATTGAAATTACCGGGAAAGAACCACCACTTATGGACGTGAAATGTCTCATGAATTTGATCGGATCAATTCAGGAGTTCCAAGGAGAGGTAAAAGAACTTAGTCTATTCTTGGAGAGAATGGATGCCATCCATTCTCAAATTATTGACAGCAATTTTGATGAATAACAACTACAAACCTGCATTCGTTTTTCTTGTCTAGAATAAGTACATCAATTATGGTTGATTTGGGAGTATCGTTCAGTTCATCTTGGGAGGATGTTAAAAAAGCCCTTAAAGAACGTTATGCAGGTGCAAGGAAATCAGTCTCTGCAATGGCAATGAGAGTGTTGGAATTGAATCGTGATTTGGGAGAGTCAATTGGTAGTTTTGCCAATCGGTTATCGCAATTGGTTAAAGAATTGAAATCGAAAGTTTTAGATTCGTGTAATACTAAAGAGGAAGGGGTATGGAGAAATAAAATCTATGAAGAGTTATCAATGGAAGTTTTGTTAAGAGCAGCTTCGGAGCGAGTATGTACGAGTGTGAAAATTGCAAAACCTCAGTCTTTAGAAGAGACTATTCAAATTGTCAAAGATGAGGAGTCTTATTGGAAAGAAGCTAGTCATAGACACTCAAATTGGAGAGTGGTTGAGAATAAGAGAAGATATTCACTTAATAGTAGAACCTCTCCTGTTTATGGTAACAGATCGAACCAGAAATGGAGAACTGATGTAAAGGGATTGGTTACTAATGGGAAAGGAAATAGAAAGGAAAGAGAAGGGAAATTAGCACGAAACGAGTGTTGGGAGTGTAGGGAAGAAGGGCATTTTGCCAGAGAATGTCCTTACATTTATAGAAAGGAAGTTACCCCAAAAAAGAATTTTGGAAGAAGAGAAGTCAATGCTTTGAGGAGGAAGGAAAATCGCAAAAAAAATTTGGAAGGTAGTTCTGATGGAGAGAGTTTAACTCACTCCTCAGATAGTGAAAATAGCTGTTACCGTTATGAAAGTCAATATCGAGAGAAAAATGAAAAAGACTGGCCTGAATTGAAGGAAAATAAATCAACCAAATTATCGACAAAGAAAGGTAGGAATAAAGATTGAGGATTTCGGATGAGGAATATAGGTAGCAAGGAACAAAAAGTGGATTGCAAAAAAGGAGAGCTACCTATATTTTATGTGAAGAGTTGGGATGTTTATTGCTTGTATGATACAGGATCGGACAGTACAATAATTTCGGAAGAAGCATTAATAAAAATTGATCATAGTTTGAAAATAGAAGGGTGTTCTTGTGAAATGTTAACTTTGACAGGAAGAAAAGCTTTAAAAGGGGAAGTAGATTTAAATCTGTTTGGATTGATTGGTTTTAAAAAAATTATGAGAGTTCATGTATCAACAGAAATAATGAACAACAAGTATGATGTGATAATTGGTTGTGATATGATGAGAGATCTTGGAGCTGCTCCTATCAATATAAATGGTCAATGGATAATCAAGTTGGGGGATAGAAATTATAAATCGAAAAATTCAATTGCTAAAGAAAAACATTTACTAATGGGTTCCATTGTGAGAGGAAATTGTAATGAACAATTTATAGACAAGGAACAAGAAAAATTAGCATTCTATATGCTGGAAAAGTATAAGGACACTTTATATAATGAAGGAGAGAGTCTGACAACAACAGGGAGAGTTCAGCACTCAATTCAATTAAAGTCATCAAAACCAATATTTATAAAAGCCAGAAGGTATCCACATGCAATGAAAAAAATCATTAGAGAACACATTAAGGATATGCTAGAACAGGGCATTATAAAAAAGTCTATCTCTCCATTTTGTAATCCATTATGGGTTGTACCAAAAAAGTCTTCCCCTGGAGAACCGCCAAAACATAGGGTGGTTGTAGATTTCAGAGTTTTAAATGATCAAACAGAGTTGGAGAGATATCCCCTTCCAAGGCTAGAGGATATGATTGACAGAATGCACGGAGCTAAAGTTTTCAGCACTCTGGATCTAAAGTCGGGATACCATCAAATAAGAATGAATCCAAGGGACATGGAGAAGACAGCATTTAGCTTTGAGAGAGGACATTATGAATTTACAAGGATGCCTTTTGGGTTGAAAAACGCAGTACCAACGTTTCAAAGGCTGATGGATGAGTTTTTAGAAGACATAAATGAAGAAGCAATACAAATCTACATGGATGATATCATTGTGTTCAGCAAGAATCTCGAAGATCATAAAGCACATCTCACACAGTTATTTGAAAGAATAAGGAAGTTTGGCCTTAAGCTGTCAAAGGAAAAAACTAACTTGTGTCAATCTGAAGTGAAATTCATGGGTCATGTGATTTCGGAAAGTGGAGTTCGTCCTGACAGCCAGAAAATTAGTGCAATAAAAGACATTCCAATTCCAAAGAATTTGAAAGAGATAAAAACATTTTTAGGCATGGTCGGCTATTATAGAAAATTCATTCACAAATTTGCACAGATGACTGAACCATTAACAAACTTATTAAAAAGAGGTGTGAAGTTCCACATATCATCAGATGTTATCCAAGCAGTTGAAAAGTGTAAAGAAGCAATTTGTTCAACGCCTATACTTCAGTTTCCAGATCTTCAACAACCCTTTACATTAACAACAGATGCTAGTGGGGAAGCAATAGGAGGTGTACTATCCCAAAATGAGAAACCGGTTGCTTTTGCAAGCAGGAAACTTACTCCGGCCGAGAGGCGTTATAGTACAATTGAAAGGGAATTTCTTGCTATTGTATGGTGTGTTGAGAATTTTAGACCATACCTTTACGGAAATGAATTTGTGCTAAGAACAGATCACATGCCACTTTTATGGATGAATAAGCTGAAAGAAACATCCGCCAGGATAACCAAGTGGAAAGAAAAATTGGCTGTTTACTCATTCAAAATTCAACACATTAAAGGAGTAGATAATGTAGTTGCTGATTGTTTATCTCGGAATATAAATCCTCTACAAGTGAAGCAAATTAATTTGGAAGTGACGGAAAATTGCATTATAAATGATAAACGTAATCAAATAATTCTTGAAAGACAAAACTTTGGAGGAATAACAAAAACTACCCATCGTTATGGCCCAATTCATACTTATACAATTACAATTGGCCCTCAGGCGACAGATGATGAACTGAAACATACAATAAAGCAGTTGATGGTAAGGGGGAAAGTTTATTTTATATTTTCCAAGGAAAAAGATTTTATTGATAAAATTAAGAGCTTTCATAAAGATGAATGCTGGGACTCAAAAATACACTTGATAATTTGTGATAGACAAGTTAAAACAGTTGAAGATAGAAGAGAACAACAAGAAGTTGTAGAACAATATCACATTGGAAGGACCAACCATAGAGGGGAAAAGGAAACGTTGCAACACCTGAAACGGCAGTATTATTGGCTGAATATGGCCAAAACAATAAGAAATGTGCTGGGAAAGTGTGCAGCATGCAATATAGCAAAATATGACAGAAAGCCTTACAAGACGCCTCAGATGGTCACACCTACTCCCGCAAGACCAGCAGAAATAATTCAAGTTGACATTTTCTATTACAATAAACTGAAGTATCTTACTACAATCGATTGTTTTACAAGGCTTGCTTCTGCATGGATTTTAAAGAATAAAACAGCCAAGTGCATGGAACAAAATTTACTAGCATTTTTTGGGCTCTTCAATACCCCCAACATGTTGTTAATGGATAAAGGAAAAGAATTCGACAACAATCGGATCAAAAAACTTTTAGAGGAACTTGGTATCGACAGCCACTTCACTACAGTAGGACATCCGCAATCTCATGGAATGATGGAACGTTTACATAGCACGCTAACTGAACATTTGCACTTATTAGAAGTTGATAGAAACATCTGTGGGGAAGAAGCAATGGCAAGAGCTATTCTGGCATATAATAGTAGCATACATTCTTCAACAAATTTTTCACCATTTGAGTTAGTTGAGCATCCAGAGGAGCATAGAGAAGTGGAGAGAAAAATCATGAACGAGAAAGTTCGGAGGACAAAAAAGTATAATTTGGAGGTGGCTGAAGACATGAATAAAATAAAAGTAGGTGACATAATCTTCAAGAAAAATCATCACAAGAGAACGAAATCGGATCATAGATTTGTTGGACCATATGAAGTGATTGATCTACTACATAGGAACCGAGTGGAGGTAAAAAAGCAACACAACAATGGACGAGGTAGACATGAAATTGTGCATTTGAGTGAGATTAGAAGATCGAAAAGGAACTATAATGAAGATGAGTAAGGAAAGATTTCCAAAATGTTTTTATTATGTTGTTTTCCATGTTTTGTTTTTATGAGTTCTATTTACATCTCTATAATAGAGATAGTAAAGACTGGAGGGGCGTAGTTACGGAAGCCTCAGCTGACGTCTTTCACTATCTCTATGGAGACAGCTAAGATTATGATGTTGATTAAATAAACAATCATTCTTTGTCTGAGTTTGAATGAGACGTTTTATTCCTATCTACTTAACTTATACAACTATGCGGATGATACCATTATGCTATTTGCAAGTAAAAATTTAACAACTGCAGCTGAAAATTTACAAAAAGATTTGAACACAATAACAAAATACTTCCACAACAACTATATACATATAAACAGTACAAAGACAAAAACAATAGTATTTAAAAACCCAAAAATGAGTATAAACATCCTTGACCCAAACAATAGAGTTAAAAGTCATAGCTATAAAGGCTTCACCACTTTCAATCCATGCAACTGTAAGAAAATTAAACACTCAGATACAGTAAAATATCTTGGACTGAGTTTTGACTCAAACATGAAGTGGCACACCCATTCCCAGATACTAGCAAAAAAACTGAGGTACATAGCACATAGGTGTTACCAAATGAGAGAATTACTGCCTCTGAAAGCAAAACGAACAGTCTACTTCAGCTTGGTTGAATCTCAAATACGATATGGTATAACACTGTCTTTGGACATGCACCCAATTATATATTGAACCCAGTAAGTCAGCTAATCAACAGAATCAAAAGAATATTTTTCCAAGGAGTGGATACAAACACTTTGAAACTGCTCTCATTCAGAAACCTGTACAATTATATAATACTGCTGAAATACTATTTTGAAAATGCTTATCGACGTACCAATGAAAACAGATACAACACCAGACACACACAATATAGAACACCAGAATACTTCACTGAAATAGGAAAAGCTGTACCAGAATATTTTGTACCATCCATTCTCAATAGTCTACCGAATCATCTACAACATCTAGACACTTACAGACAAGTGAAAATAGAAATTAAAAATTACTACTCCACAATTCAATAGATAAAATATCACTCTTACATTATTACCACGAAATAAACACATCTACAAATTTGTATTTCCTAAAACATTTCCATCCATAAATTCAAATCTTTGAAAAATATCTCTGAGTATGTACAATGCCTCAATATAAGCTAAAATTAGCTTCATGGGGCAGCCACAAAAATATAATAAGAAAATTTTAATAGATTCTCACTTCATGTATGATAGATATAAGATGATATATGTATAATGATTAATTCAATTTGTGAAATAATCATGTCACTATGAAATAATCATTTGTGAAAATCACATTACATTCATGTAATGTGAGAGAAATCTGAATAAAAAAAAAATTATTATTATTATTGAAATGTAACGTTATCTTCCCTGAAGAAGGGTTATAGCAAAAATAAACAATTTCAATTTCATTCTCATTTACACACACAATACTGTATATAGAAACAAAATACAAATATACAATTGAATACATGCAAATAATATAACATCAATCATAATAGACTACTTAGGAAACTGAGGTGCGAAAATAAGGGAGGTTTGAAAGGTTCCCTACACTGATTATTCATGTACTAGAAAATCCTCCAATCCTTGAGAGGGTGAAAAATGTTTCTGGAAAAGTGAATAGAATGTAGGTATAATAGAATGGAGGTATGATAGGATAGGGAAAAATGAGGTGATAAAGTATCAAGGGATGATTTTTTACCAAAGTTAGAGATTTTTAACATTTTGACATAGTCCAATTAACATAGATTAGTCAAGTTACTAGAAAGTACAAACAGTTACTTTCGAAATTTATTCTGGTTAATCACAGTTTATCAAAGCTTCAAGAACGATGACGGACAATGTTTGATATATTTTGAACAAAATACTTGAGCTGCCACTTTCACCCATTTATTGATACTATAACTACTTCGGTTTTTGGATCATAGTCATCAATCTACAGTAAAATTTGATAAGCCTATGGATATAGAGATTCATGGATCAAAAAATTTATAACTTATTTTTAGCATTCGTTGTTCATTAAGAGGAGTGTTTTTCTGTTTGAAAAGATACACAACTATTGAGTTTCAGAATTAGTTCCTCAAGTTTCAAGTTGTCTTTCATCAAATGCAACTATAGCAGACGAATAGGATTTCAATGACATAATAAAAGCAGCAGGCACTTCTCTGCTTCGGCGATCAAATGAGTTTCTTATCGAAGTGAAACGACTCTTCATAATATTCCCGTTACTTAATGAAAACCAAAGTTTGTTCAAACGAAGCAAACTCTATGAATTATGAAAAAGCTGTATAAACCTTTTAAAGTTGCAAGTCCCCGAGGGAGCTAAGTGAAATTACCAGTGGAAAGTTTTCACTTCTGGCACAAAGAAGAAAAAATGCAGACCTCATGGAAATATCTTCCATTAAACTAAAGTCGGATGAACAGTGATGTAGAATGTGATTATTCAATTTAACTAATTCTTTGTCTGGCAAAGAAATATGAAGACTTAGCCAATCGAGGATTCCCAACGAGTTTAGTGGGTAGATGAAAAAAATCTGAATATTCCGCTTCACTTAAAAGCAAAATCGAGTTCAAAAAAGGATAGAGTTCGGATCATGAGAGTATAGAATATATTTTTATCATAAAAGTAGTTCAATGTTAATGTAAAGTGCGTTTCCATGATTTTTTCACGCTATTGTAAAATTCGGGAATCTGCAGATTGCGCCCAGCGGTCAGAATGTGTTTGGGCACTCACATATTGAACGTAACAAAGTGAACGTCCGTGACGTCATCACGAGTGATGCCATTTCGCTCTCACTAGCAGTCGACATTACGTTCCCCGACTGAAGGAGCGAAATTCAAATTCACTAGGAAGTATCCTAAGGAAGCTTCAAGCAAAACACTACTGTATTATGACAACATATTAGCCAAGTTAATGAGATACATATATCTATCCTATAATTACATTCTAATTGATATTGAAAGATTGGGCTTGAACCGTGTGCAAATTTAAACAAGACAGAGTCAATTCTCACACTAAAAACGCAGGGTTCAACAAACAGTAAAATCAAAGTTCATTTCAGTTCAAAAACCTGAAAAATAATATAAGATACACACAAACAACTACAATAATACCCACTCAATATTCACACTATTACACATGATTGTACGAACAATCATTCATTAAGATACAGTCATCTTGAATGAATAATCTCTGTCAAATTGGTTCTAGCAGACACATCGTCTGAATCATTAATTCTTATGTTTTGACTTTTCATTTCTGAATTTTGTTTTAATGACGAAGACAATGTGGGTGATAGATGAAGATATATTTTTAGAATACTTAAAACCTTCAAACACTAATAACTTTGAACCTCCGTCACTCAGTGTAGCAAACATATCAACACTGTTCATTTTCTCACTCATGGTGACAGCCTGAAAGAGTCAATATGTACTAATTATCGAAAAGTTGATGGGGTGGTGTGGTTCTGACAAACCGGGGGATTCCCGGTCGTCAACCTTTTCAACATACTGTCAGAGCTGGAAATTCCATGTATTCATGATTTCAAAATTCGCCAACATGATTCAAAATCAATGGAACACTTTTGGAGTCGATTAGGAAAGGAATGGTCGTTATAAAGAAGATGGTTGTCGGAAAGTTTACATACCGTTATCACTTCCAGAGAGAGTGAGAGAGAGCGAGTGAGACAGACAAATAATGTGACTGGCAGTGATGACGTCACGACGTAAACAGTGTACGTGTAGATCGGAGCCATGTATCACTCCCATTTGACCGCTGGGCGCTAGTTGTGTATGTCCTAAAATTCAACACTTGAGAAACAAGGAATACTTGGTTCTATGTGAATGAATTTCCCTTTACAGACCTGATCTAATTCAGGTTTCAAAATATCTTATGTATGCTTGGGCTCCTATTGTAGACGTAGAAAACTTGATAGTTTTTCAGTCCGATTTTCGTTAATGGAGTAGTAAACCTACAATCTATAAGAAACTTTAGAAATGAATATTACTATTATTATTATTATTGGAAATTAATATTAAAGAACTAATCAGTTATCATTGAAATATTTGTTTTAGATATCATTGATTCTAATAAAATGCAAATTGTAGTTCCATTCAACAAGAATGGGTCACATTCTACCGGACACAAAATGTCTCTGCAAACCGCAAACAACTGCCTTAGCCTAAATTATAGGACTGGACATAATCCCACAATCCAAGCCCACAATCAAAGAATACAACTGCACATCAGAATGGCATGGTCAGAAGAGAAAAAGAGAGTGAATATATTTTTTGAGTGGAGTGGGAGAAAGACAGTCTGATACAGTAAGCGAAATGGCAGGGTGGTGGTGGGGGGAAGGGAAGGTTCTGATAGTGAAGAAAGTCTTGAATAATGGATAAAGTTTGGGAGCAATGTGTTGTGTGATACCAGCACACAACGGAGCTGAGCACAGTTTGCGCCAGTACAGCTTTTGTTGGAAGCTCCACAAAGAGCGAAAAGAAGAAAAAGAGGGAGAGAATGATGATAAAAGTGAAGGACAAGAAAAATATTATTACAATTATGATGGAGAGGAAGGAGAAAGAAGAGAAAACAATAAGAAAATCAAGATAAAAGAACAAGAAGGAGAAAAATAAAAAGAAGAATAATAAAAAGAAGAAGAAAAGAATAGTTGAGAAGAAGGATGATAAGAAAAATGGAAAAATGAGAAGAGAATGATGATGAAAGGGAAGAAAGGACAAGAAAAATATGAAGAAAATGAAGATGGAGAGGAAGAAGAAAGATTGAAAAAGAAAAAAGTAAGAAGAGAGAAGAAATAACAAAGAGCAAAGAAGAGAAATAAATAAGGAAATAAAGATAAAAGAGCAAGAGGAAGAAAAATAAAAAGTAGAACAAGAAGGAAGGAGAAGGGAATTTATATAAAAATCAAGAAGAATTAAGGACGAAAAAGAAAATTAAAGAAACAGAAGGTGTTTGAGAACGAGTAGAAAATATAAGTAATCATGAAAAAGAATGAGAATAAGGAAACAAGACGATGTAAAACAGAAAGAGCAGATGAATGATGAATTAACGAAAAGTATGAATAAAGAGATAAGAAGTTAATGATAAGAGAAAAAGATCAAGAGAACCAAGTAGAAAGACAAGGAAAAGGAGAAGAAGAAAAAGAAGAAATAATATAATAATAATAATAATATGAAGAAAGGAACAGAAGTGTGAGAAGGAGACGGAGAAAAATATAAAATATAAATATAATATAAATATTTTGAAGCAAAGAGAAGAGGACGTTCTTGCTGAGACATGGAAATGGCTAACTTCCACAAGCGAACAGGGCACAGCATGTGAGAAGTGAGTGTGTGAGCACCACACAAAATAATAAATTGTAGAATCAGCCATGCATCTATCAATCATACGCCTCTCCACATGATCTAATATCGTCAGACAGCGAAAAAATTCATAACAAGAGTTTACTTTCCATAAAAAGGATAAGTAAGAGCTATAATTTCATCACATAGTTGGGCTGACTGGAAACAAGTTACGTACAAACTACAAACAGTGGTCTCTTCTTTGTAGGTCTCTTCCATTTTTTTGCAAATTCGAGTTGCGTTGATTTATATAGTGAAGTCAGGTGATGACGTGCATGGGATGGAAGTACCTATCTAGAAAATGTCAATGTGGAGAGAGGTTAAGGTTGTGATAGAAGCAAGCGAAATAACAGATAACTTTGACAAGAGATGTCAAAACAAAGGTGAGAAAAGGAAAATGAAAGACAGTAACAGCAAGTAACCATTGGAACAGAATACTTCTATACGTTATCATTTTTTCTCGCTATAATTGCTAAATCCAACGCTGAAAAAACACTCAATCTTTGCAGGAATTTTATATAAGCCTATTTGATAAAATAAATATTATGATTATAAAACTGCAGAAATTTCGAATGTTTAGAAGGCGTTTTTTTAGATCTGTATTAGTTTATTATTACAACTACTAATGACGTGAAAATTCACCAGTGCCACACACACACACACACACACACACACACACACACAACACACACACACACACACACACAACACACACACACACACACACACACACACACACACATATCGATTTTTGGACGAGCGATTTTTTTGTTGTCTTATTAATTCTATTAGATTGAACAGATGATGTCAAACAGATTCTCAAGTCCGTTTGATCTGGTAGATTTTATAAGGACGGCAAAAAAACGATGTGTGTGTAACTGGCTTTACACCAATACCCATCAAATGAGCAAATCTTCACTTTATGAACAAAAATTTACATCTTTGACAAGTGTAATGTTAATAGTGAAGTAGACGTGATCAAGATCTCGAGAGACTGCGAAGCAACCGACTATGACTGGTTGAGGTTGAGGTTGAGGTTGAGCAGTTCATAACAGATAACTTTGACAAGAGATGTCAAAACAAAGGTGAGAAAAGGAAAATGAAAGACAGTAACAACAAGTAACCATTGGAACAGAATACTTCTATACGTTATCATTTTTTCTCGCTATAATTGCTAAATCCAACGCTGAAAAAACGCTCAATCTTTGCAGGAATTTTATATAAGCCTATTTGATAAAATAAATATTATGATTATAAAACTGCAGAAATTTCGAATGTTTAGAAGGCGTTTTTTTAGATCTGTATTAGTTTATTATTACAACTACTAATGACGTGAAAATTCACCAGTGCCACACACACACACACAACACACACACACACACACACACACACACATCGATTTTTGGACGAGCGATTTTTTTGTTGTCTTATTAATTCTATTAGATTGAACAGATGATGTCAAACAGATTCTCAAGTCCGTTTGATCTGGTAGATTTTATAAGGACGGCAAAAAAACGATGTGTGTGTAACTGGCTTTACACCAATACCCATCAAATGAGCAAATCTTCACTTTATGAACAAAAATTTACATCTTTGACAAGTGTAATGTCAATAGTGAAGTAGACGTGATCAAGATCTGGAGAGACTGCGAAGCAACCGACTATGACTGGTTGAGGTTGAGGTTGAGCAGTTCATAATTGAGGTAACTTCCCAGTTGCACACAACAACGTTAACGAATGGGTCTGTGAGGGGGTTCGGGGGTACAAGGGGATTCCGATCGAACTAGAAATGGCCGATAATTCGATTCGCCAAACCCTGTTGCATCAATTGCCACTCCTCTTCCTTTATCTATTCTTCCTATTCATCTTCTTCATCTTCTCCAACTGTTCCTTTAGTTCTCCAATCTCAAGCGCTATTTTTCTTCTTTATCCTCCTCTCCTGATCCTCCATAATCTTGCTTCTCTTTCTTCCTCCTCATTATTTACCATCATCTACTCAATCATCTCCATGTTCTTTACTCTTGCTATCCAATTCACTCATTTCTCCCTGCTTCCTTTTCCCTTGAACTTTAAACATCTACTCCCACTTATCTTTTCTTCCACTTGCTATAACTAACGACATGTTATACTTCTTATTCTCCATTCTCCTTTCCATCTATCTCTATTGCTTCCCTTTCATCATTGTTCTATATTTCCTAATTTATCTTTTTTAGTCTGTTGAAACCATTGTTTCTGATATTTTGGTATTTTTACCTCCTGTTCATTGTATTTTACTCTTTCCTCATCCTTTTCATCAAAGTTAATGCTCATTCACACATAACTCATTACCCACGTGTTTTCGGTTCCACGTTTTTCCATCTTCTCACTCCCACCAATTATAACTCAAATTCCTTGCAATATTTCTTTACTAATACTTCAATTTCCTTTTTTTCCATAAATGTTTCTTCACCTAATTTTCCTCCAAGCTTCCTTGCCATCCTTGCACCAATCTCGCTTCCTCCCTTACTTTCTTCTCCTTCTTCTTAACCTTATCGTCCTTTTTTGTACTAGTCTCTACTTTCTCACTTTCATCATCTCTATCGCCATAATCTGTCCCCCTGTTCCGGATTTCGTTGATCTCCTTCCTCCTTGTCTTCTTTCTGCACCTCCTCTTTTCCCCTCTCCACCTATTATCACCAAAACCATCCGTAATACTTTCTTTCTTTCCTCTCTGATATCTCCAACACTCCTCCTTCTTTCCATTTCATTTCCTATTCTGTCCTCTTCTTATTCACTCCTCTCTATACATGTACTTTGAATATATCTATTTCTTACTCCTCTTTCATCCTCTGTAATTCTTATTCTTTTTCCTATCCTACGTCTCCCTCATCCATCTTCTCCTTCACTTTTCTCTCACTTCTCTCAATCTAATCCTCTCTTTTTCCCCTTCATACCTTCTTTCTTCTCCTCCATCCATATATATCTTTTTCCTCTTCTATTTGATTTCTTCTCTACATTTCATCTTCTCCCCAATTCTTTACCAAAGCTCCTCCTCATACTACTTCTTCCTAGCAAACCCTCCATCTCCTACGCCTCCTCATCATCCCTCTCCCACTCATCAGCATCATCATCCTCCTTCTCCTCCTCATACACCACAACCTACACCACTGCTAACCGATTGTTACCACAAACGTGGGCCATTTGAGCTTGGGGCTTCGGTCAGATCTGCCCCCCTCCCAATTCTCGCATCTGCATGATAAAATTGATCAGCAAAGTCGACGGTTTATTGCTCCATGAATATTGATGTGTACACCACTACCAACCCCACTCCTCACCGCTGCTATATAATTAATGACGTCATCCTGTTCTAAGCTCCTAACGTCACTATTTGTCACTCGCTAGCGGTCCTCTTCAAACTTCGAAGTATGAATAGTTTGCATTGGATTATTAGTACAGACGCGAGCCAAATGTTTCGATTTATAGAAACTGAACAAATGATCCTCGACATACCCTCTCTCACCAACAGCATCTTCGGCAGATGCAGATCTTCTATGATTGGAAGATAATTTTATATAAATTTAGAACCAAAACAATATTCAAATATGATAAATTGGCTAACAAATATAGAGAAAAAACGTGGTTTGAAGATCAGCTACTGAATGTCTCATACCAAATAAACAAATCTCTCACGTGATAGTATAAAATCAACCAAAACCCTGATCAAGGTCAAAGGTATACCGTTTCCGCCCTCTCCCTCCAGCAACATCCGTTGCAAATACATTCAACGACAACTGTCACCCTGGCATTGGTCTATTCAATTACAGTCCAATTAGTTTTTCAATCTAGTTCCGGTAATTAAAAACAAACAGTGACAGAAAGGTCCTCCCGCCCTTTTCCCCTTACTGAAAATAAATCCTCATCACAAACCGATTGCCCCTTCTTCTATATGCCCTCCCCCCCTGAAGGCATAAATAAATCATCAAACTAGCTACTCTTCGCTCTCTGTCCATCACCACGGACAGAATCACAGCTCCATTTGCAATTCTGACCATAAAGTCCTTTGTGAAGTCGCCAGCCTCACACCTCTCACTTCATAATAATCGATTTCATAGCAATTTGCTAATAATTTTGCGCTTTGTAGTTTGTCAGCTTCTCTGATTGGATCAACTTCAAGCGGCGTTTTCCACCGGGCGTTTTCCATTTAAAACATTCCCATTTTCCTCACTTTCCCACTCACAGTACTTTCCAATTTCCCTGATTCCATTTAGCGAGCAGAGCATACGCACTTTGAGATAGAACCTCTTTCATGAAACACTTTCCATTCGGTTGGGACAGAAGTTCGCAGTCATTTTGTACGAACATTGAACACCAAACTTGATAATCTCTGGCAAAAAGATAGCCGGCATAGAAACAGAATTACACACAGCTTTCACTTGAAATTCATCACTTTGAAGCAATTCGTTATGGAAACATACTGTCCGATAGTGAGCTTCAATTGATGTAGTATCTAGATCAACTTGGGTTGTTTCATCAACCATTCCGAATGCAACGTTAAAATCATGTTAGATAGAAAGGAGGCTATCATCCTCCTAAATGTGTAATTGCATGTGATATAGGAATAATACTGGAAGAATACGAGTCGAGACACGAATTCGGTTCGGCTGTTTTATCAAAATCTTTGGTAGGGAGTACTAGAGTGATGTTAGATAGGTAGTAACATGGACTGATAAATCGGAGATAATCAGTCACATTTACAAAAAAAAGATTATTCTTTTTGAAAAAGGTTCAAAAGGTTCAGACACGTGCATTTTCGGTTATCTTCAAAGATATACGAAATGATTTCTATAATTTACTGTATATACATCTATTTTATCGGATCAAGCAGTACAATGGAAGATAACCAAAAATCTCCTGTCCTCAGTTCTAAAAGGTTATCAGAGAAGTGAGATGTGAGACTCATGAATATATTTGATCAATTTATTTTATGTAAGATTATGTCCTATATTAATTCTTTAACCTTACAGTGAGTACATCATTAAAATGATTGTCAGTAAATGACAACGATTTTTAACTATCTGAAAGCAAATGATTAATTTTACATACGAAGATATGGAAGTGGAGTAAAACTACACATACAGTATAACAAATCTTTAAAGAAATGTTTGATTCTATTTTCAGACTCTGAGGCTTTGATGGAGCTCAATTGAATACTCCCAACTTTCTCCTCCCAAATTTCTCCCAACATGTTTACCATAAGGAAATCATTCATTCATTCATCATTCATTCATTTATTCCTTTTTTCATATGCAAATTCAATCCAGGTAATTCCCAAAACTGCTTCAAACCTTATTTTGGAATACACAGTCTAAAAGTTATGTTACTTGAGTAACTTAAATTATAAATCAATTCGCACTGAATTTTCAGCCCAAAAAAATGTATCTACTACAATTTTGAATTTATCAGATTGATCAATTTCCAAATACGAATCCAAAACGAATCATGAACACAAAATACAGCAAATAGGCAAATCGATACTTTTCCATCAACCTCATTCCTACATCAGCTTAATCAACCAATTGCACATTCGAATCCATCGGAAATTTGCATCTGTTTATGTAAATGATCCTTGTTATCGCAATGCATACGATAGACTCCAACGAACATGCATTTGAACCATATCTATACATTCAATCCAGTAGCATCCTGTCTATAACAATAAGTGTATAGTGTAGTGAGGGTGGTAGAGTGTAGTCCAGTACGAGCATCAAAATTGACACTAATTCACCGTTCGGCAACACAAAAGTGCAGCCAATTCAATCGAATTGAACGCGCGAATAAATTAGTCACCAGAACGCTCCATTTTGTCTCTGGGTCTGTAACGTGTAAAACTGTGTATCTCTCGTACAACAAACAACATATGCAGGAATACTCATGCCACCGCTCCCAGAGATGGGCTTTCAAGGATAAATCACAAAATGAGCGACAAAATGGAAACTGCTTTAATAGAGCCCACTCGTAGGCTACGTGGTGACATGCGAAACGATATTTGCGTTACGACAGTAAATAGAATAGCGATTCAAATTTGGACGTTAAACAAGAATTAGCACTCAATGTGAAAAGTGTGTCAGTTTGTCATGTTACTTGTAAAGTAGAAGAATGAAATGTCATCATGGGAGTTGGAATAATGAGAAGCACAGGGAAAAATCATAAAACAATGACTGGTAGGGTGATATTTCACTTACAAAATATACATTGAACCTTGCCAAAAGTTCAGAGTTGACACATGAACAGTGTAAAACTAGTCACTTCACTTTAGGGGTGATTTCTCAAGCCAGTAGACAGTGCATATCGTCCGTCCACCTGAAGCCTAAATTTTTAAAACCATTTCCATTAGAACCTGAGCTCTCAGACAATTACAGCTAATGCTCAGTGATAGGTTTGGAAAATACCTTTTTGATAGTTCAAAATATACTCCATACTGTAGGTCCATTAATTTACAGTTATTTCATTCACTCATTTGATGATTAAAGCCCAGTTACACAAAAGCCTGTTAAATTTTAATCGTGATTGAATGTCACGAGAACCAATCAGAGGAGGCTTCTTTTTAAAAGAGCCTTCTATGATTGGTTCTCTTGAAATTTGATCTTGATTAAAATTCAACAGGCTTTTGTGCAACCGGCCATAAGTCTCTAGAATAGCCCTTTTTCAACTGCTGGCTTTTTAAAAGTTATCTGGATTCGATCAATTTTCTTGAAAATATTATTTGTATGATGGTAAATCTCTTGTCTACGAAATGGTATGTTTAGAAACCTATGGCTGGTAATTAGAACATTAGAATCATCAAAGTAAAGATATTTCTTGTAGCATGATGCCCGCATAACCGCATCAACTTTCAAATGCGTGCAGCTTAACATGAACATCATGAGTTTTGTTGATTGATGCTAGAAATTAAACAAATTTCTTGAATATATTATTTGTATGATGGTAAATCTCTTGTCTACGAAATGGTATGTGTAGAAACCTATGACTGGTAACTAGAATATTAGAATCATCAGACTAAAGACATTTTTCGCAGCATGATGCCTGCATAACCGCATCAACTTTCAAATGCGTGCAGCTTAAAATGAACATCTTGAGTTATGATGATTGATGCTAGAAATTAAACAGAATATTCAAGTTGAGACTTCGAGGAGAGATATAAAATTGATGTCACACAAATTCAGTTCCGAAGCTCCACGATTGGCAGCTATATTCTGTCGATATTGTCAGTTGGCGATTTGTGTCTGAGTTGCAAATGCGTTCACTGCCAATATTGAGTGGATTGAGTGGCGTATTTTAGGACTCAGCAGGACTGAGAAAGAGCATTCGGTTGGACGATCACTTTGCGTCACTGGCAGTAGGCAGGAAGCGGGGGGCTTCGAGTTGCGACAAGAAGAAATTGTATTAGCTTAACAATGATTGATTCAACGAAAAGCCTTCGATTGGGGGTGTGAGAAAAGGCTTCCGCACTCTTTCACTGCATACTTTCTTATTTCCATTCGATTGTCCCTCACGTTTCTTCCTCCTCCTCCTCCTCCTCATTATCCACCTCTTCATATTTCTCTATCTCTTCCCCACCAGCATCGACCCTCTCAACATGCTCTTACTATCATCCACTTTCATCCCTTCCTTTTTATTTTTCTATATTCTGGAAGGATCTTGGAGACACGAGCATTTGAATTTCTCATGATTTTGGTAACGCTTTCTCTTTTGGTTCCTCCTCATCCCTTCATCATCTCATTTTTCTTCTCTTTGTATTCTCTCATTTTTTCCTTTGCACCCCCTTAATCCCTCAACACACTGTCCTTACACTCTCCTATTTCTCATTCACTTCCCTCTTTCTCTCTGTTGATGATCCTGCCTCACTCCTCTTTATCCTTGTTGACCTGACTCTCGTTTTCTTCCGTTTCATCTTCTTTCTTCTATCTATACCATTGCATCCAATTGCTCAAAGTACACTTTCTTCCAATTTCTTAGCTTTATTTCGCTGTAAACAATTCCTAGAGAACTCTGTTGTTCTTTCACATTCTCCCATCCCACCTCAATTCCTTCATTTTCCCAATTCCATCCCTTTCTCTTTTCTCACGATCTTATTACTCTCTCATCACCAGGAGTTTCTCATCCCAGAATCTTCCTCTTCCTCTTTCCCCAGGCTTCTTTTTGTCAGTTTATGTCGTCGACATCTGAAGAATTTTCCATATTTTACGAACTCCTAACGCGATAAAAATTTCGGCGTCATTCTTTCTGCTATTGAGGGGTGGTTGGGAGAGAGAAGATCGAGAGAAAGACAATGAGGAAGAGTGAGAGAGTAACACGTTTCTGCTGCGTAACGTAACGCTGTGTTCCTTAATATAATATATGGAGATGTCAATCCGTGAGACACGTTCGCTTTGCTGTCTTATTGCGAAGCAGCAGCGGGAAAAGAGAGAGGACGAATTTTCCAAAAGACACTGACTGTTCCATTCTTTCCGCAGATTGAATTGTTCTCCGCCTGTTCTGCTAGATTTAGCTAGCCGTTCTATTATTTCCGGTGAGCCCGAAGAAGTGAATTAAGTATAGAAGAAGAGGCATAGAGTGGAAATTGGAAGTAGTTGAGGAATGAGGTTCAGGAGCCGAATCAAAGGAAGGAGTTGGAGAAGAGGGAAAAGGTTCTAGAAGAAAGAAGAAGAGAGAAGAGATGAAGAGGAAGATAAATGAGTTGGAGGTAATAAGGTATGAGGAAAGTAACTGATTGAAAACATGAAGGAGTAGAATCAGGAAGAAGAAGGGGAAAAATAGAAGATGAAAGAATGAGAACGAAAGAGAACGGAGAAGCAGATGGAGATGATGCAGTTGAAAATAGAGTGATGTTTGAGTATAGAGGAGATAGCATGGTAACGAAATGACGAATGGGAGAAAATTAGAAGAATATTAAGATTAGAGAAATAAACAAAAGCTAACAAGTAGGCATAAATCAAAGTTGAAGTTGAAGAGGTTCATACGCAAAATGAAAGAAAGAATGAAACACGAAACAATAGAATGGTAAGGAGTGGGAAATTAATTATAAAAAGAAGTAAAGAAGCAGTAAAAAGAGAAGTGAAACAAGAAGAGGATATAGATACAGGAAACAATTAAGGAAAATATGGAAATTGATGGGAAAAACAACAAAGGAGAATTCACCGAGAAGGAGAGAGAAGAAAATACATTATAAGTGAATAAGAAAAATGGATAAAACTTTGATAAAATTTTGACTTAAAAAATGGAGAGAAATGAATGAAGTAGACAGTGATGAAGAAGAGGAATAAAAAAAATTTAAAAAAAGAATTGAATAATCGAAATGAGCGGGATGAGGGGGGAAGAGGAGAGGAAGATGGAAATACATATGAGCAAAGAAGAAGAGAAAAGTAATAAGGAGCCCAGTGCACCTCTTTTGCCAACAACCAGTGCGACATGGTACACAACAGTGATTGTGAGGCAGACACAAGGCAGCCAGTGGATTGCGAGCCTGATAAATGTTCTGGTGTCTTATCAGTCTGAGAAGCAACTGCTCCCTGTCAGCTCACAGCGATAGAACAAAAAGGACAGGACACTACTTTCCGGCGAATAAGTCTTTCACATTCGTCTCCACCTGTCCCTGTCTCTGGCACCATTTATTGAGATTTCCTAGAGTCTTATTCAGATGATATCGATTGGAACTGTGCATATACGGAAACGGAACGGATACACTTTATTTTTAGTTGATGTTTTGGATTCGAATTTGATACTTGAAACTTGAGTAGAGCTCGAGTTTGTTATATATATATATATATATAATTTCTTCTTTCATTCAAAATTTAGACTTTTTAAATAATTATTAAGTTACTGTTCTAGATTTTTTAATTTCAGAGTCTAATAGTATCTATTTGATTCAAAATTTGCTCGTTTATCTGAGTATGCCGAGCGTAAATTTTATTTTGAGAAGTGAAAGTGACATAGCCAACATTTTGATTTGGACAGTATAAATTGGAAATGGGACAGTTTTGGGCATGAGCCTGTTGTGCCTTTCCTCATGTTAAGTATTTGTACACAATGTGATGAATGAATAAACTAGTAGTTCTGTGAGCAGTAGACCTCGCGCTCAGTAAGTGACATTGTCCTGTTGTTATGTTTTCTCAAAAATTAATAAATGATTCATCAATTCCAAATGTCTAGAAAAAATCCTGAATGAACAGAGCCTTCTGTCCTATCGTACCGTGACGTGTCGTCCCGGAATGTGAGTGTGAGCGCTGTTATCAGGTCTGGCTGCAACTGTCTACAACGTTGGAAAGATACATTTTCAAGATGTTCGATGTTTTTTAACAGGTAGTATTATAGTCAACTGTTTACTAACGTTGATGGAAAGATACATTTTCAAGATGTCGATGTTTTTGAACGGGTACTATTATAGTCCACTAGACAGCTGATTTATGATGAATAATTCTATAGTCTGATTTTTACCTATGGTAAATAGGGCAAGGAAAGTATCGCTTTACGAAGAAAATTAAAGTACCCACATTTCTATACGTTTCAAGGTCCCCTGAGTCCAAAAAAATGGTTATTACTCTCCTTGCCCTATTACCATAGGTAAGAAAAGTATTGCTTTCCGTTGGTCTGTGTGTGTGTGTGTACACGATATCTCATCTCCCAATCTCGGAATGACTTGAAATTTGGAACTTAAGGTCGTTTCACTAAAAGGATCCGACACGAAAAATTTCAATACAAGATGGCGGCTGAAATTGCGAAAATGTTGTCAAAAAACAGGGTTTTTCGCGATTTTCTCAAAAACGGCTCCAACGATTTTGATCAAATTTATACATAATATAGTCATTGGTAAGCTCTATGAACTGCCATAAGTCCCAAATTTGTAAAAATTTCAGGAGCTCCACCCCATCTATGTAAAGTTCGTTTTTAGATTCCCAATTATCAGGCTTCAAATACAATTTAAACAAAAAATTTCAAGTGGATAAGATTCAGCATGAAAATCTCTACAATTAATGTTCAGTAGCATTTTCACCTAAAATTGAAAAATAAGCTCGGAATTCGAGAAAATATGAAACAATAACATTAAAACTAAATTCGAAAATTCCAGCCTCTTCATATAACACTTGAATCAAACTCGAAAATGTTACTATCTTCAATGACTACAGCCTATAGATATTTATCACCAAAACTCATCATTTCTTAATGTCATTTTCTTTAAAGGACTGAAAAAGTGAATACTGAAATACAATAGAAATACTCTGAGAATGACTGAAAATCACATAATATTATGAAACAATTACACTAAAATTACATTGGAATCTCTCTCAATGATTCTCTTCAAATTATTCACTCTCTTCAATGAATATGATAGGCTATTTATCACCAAAGCTCATCATTTTATGCAGGTGGAAATACAGGTGGTATAGACCATGGCAATTACAGACTGTATTGTAATAGGTCTATAGTTTCTTACATCACCTCGATCTCCAGATTCGTATATAGGTACCAAGAAACTGTTTTTGAAATCTCTGGGGAAGACACCAAGCTCCAGCAAGGCAGAGCCAGTATGGCTAGGTGAATGGCCAGAACAGAAAAACCTAATTACAGGAAGGGATATTTCATCAGGCCCAGTTCCTCTGCCAACATTCAGAGCTTCCAATCTGCGTTGAATATTGATTGGAGTAATGCAGCAGGATGGAACTAACTGGTTTCAACGAAAATCAAATGTCGGGACATTAACCGTGTCCTGCACAAAAATAGATGAAAAATAATCAGCAAAGAGTTCACACTACTTATCAACAGGAGTTGCAGCACTTCTTGTGTCCAGTCTCATAAAAGTAGGTCTGGCTGAGCCTTTTCTCAAACCATCCACATGAGTCCAGAAAGATTTAGAATTTGTCTAAACAAATTCCTCTAATTCAAGTAAATAGTTATTGTATAACACCTTCTTGTCAAAACACGACATTGATCCCTCAAATTGCAAAAAACTTCATAGAGCTGAATACTACCAATTGCCTTATACTTTCTATGAGCAGTTTTCTTGGCTACAATCAATCTTCCTAATTCAATGGAACCACAAGAGACATGAACCTTTCTCATGAGTGTGAACCTCTTGATGGTCAAGCTCATATACCTACAGAAATTACTGAAATGCTCCTCAGATCTAATGATTATCATCAAAATTTGCAACTGGGTAATTCATATTCTGAAACTCCAAAAATATGGAAGCTAAATCACACTTGTGAAAATCAGGTATTTGTTTTACATAGCAGGGTTGTGTCCACCTCCTGTTCCAGGAGTATGTGATGAGTGCCTTTGAGGATGCCTGCCAGGTCGATTGTCTTTATTTAGACCTCTCAAAGGCCTTCGACAGAGTTAACCACTCTCTCCTGGTTGCCAAACTGGAGAGTTATGAGGTGCATGTGTCATGCTCAAGTGGTTGAACAGCCATCTGAGGGACAGAACTCTGATGTTCAGAACTCTGAGGGTCATATGTCATCTCCTTTCCTGGCTCCCTCTGGAGTCCCTTAGGGATCCCATTTGGGCCCCCTCCTCTTCAATTTGTTTATGAACGACATTAAAAGCTTCATATCATCCATGTTTCTAATGTATGCTGATGATGTCAAGTTATTCGACAGGGTATTGCAAGACTTAGGACATGAATCTCTGCAGAATTCTCTCAACAACCTTGATTTGTGATGCCTTGATAATGGTATGGCTCTGAATGTAACCAAGTGTGTTGTAATGTATTTCAAGCATGGAACAAGTATACTTGATTCTCAATACTCCTTGAGAGGCATTCCTTTGAAAAGAGTATGCAGTTTCAAGGACCTTGGAGTGACTATGACTCAGTCTCTTAGCCCACTGGATCACATAAGTGTGATCACTGGAGAGGCTAGATCTCTCCTTGGCTCTATATTTTGGTTCACCAGGGATTTCAGTTCTCCCGAGAGTGTCTTGGTTTTGTTTAGGGCTCTTGTTCTTCCAGTGTTGGAATATGGCTCTATTATCTGGGCACCATTCCATCTGTACCAGATTAACCTGCTGCAAAGTGTGGAGAGACGTTTCGTGAGGATGCTGAGCTGCAGGATGGGTTTCAAGTACTTTGAAGCTCCTGTGGAGGAGATTAAGGGACAGTCCATCTCCTCCCTTTGGTTCTGAGGTGGGAACACTATGACCTGGTCCTTCTTTTCAAGACTGTCAATGGATATCTGGACTGCCCTGAACTTCTGGCTAGTATTAACATCTGTGTTCCAAGAGGAATGTGCTCAAGGTTCCATTTTCCGCAGATGCTCTCACACAACAGCCTATGCCTATAATAGTGGACTTTCTAGAATACTTCGCTCTGGTTGTGAGGCTGCTGCAGCTGATGTTGATTTCTTTGGGGTGTCCTTGGGCTTTCTCAGGAGAACTATGAAGAGATACCTGCATGGTGTGATTTTGGTGTTCCCTTCCTTGTTTATGCCCCTTGTGGTAAACTTCCATGGGCCTTTTCACTTATATGTAATATTGTATGTTAACTATGATTCATTCTGTATTCTAATTTTTGTCTTTCAAACTATCCACATAGATGTTTTTTATTGTTGTATATTATTATTTATCTATATATTCTTTGCTTGTATCTCTTCTTCTATGTTATTTTCATGTGAAATTCGTGTTGTACCGTTGGAAGTTGAATGAATAAATAAATAAATAAACTTTCTTCCAACTTACAATCATCAGCTTCCTTCAAGCATTTCTTTGCCAACTCACACAAAAAAAACTCCTCTGTTTTTCGTGATCATTGATCAGAATAAAACACAAACAGGAAGAATACAGAAGCTAGTCTGATTATCTTGTTAAATCAAGACTTATGGGCTATAAAAGTTATGTTAAAATCAAGACTTATGGGCTATGAAAGTTATGTTAGCATTGATTTTGTGAGCTTTTTCGCGCTCAAAGTTACTGTCACACTAGCGTAAGTTGACACATAAGCTATTATGTAGGTCACTAACTACAGCGTAACTGAAGATAAGCTTTTGTGTCATTCAGTTTTGTTCAAGTCAAAGAAGCGTAACAGAACATACGCTTTTGTGTCATTTATTTCATCACTCGATTGTAGATACGTTATCCACTCATCTTTCCAATGGCTAATGCAATGAGATAAGCGTGTGTGTCACTAAATAGACCACGAAAAGTTATTTAGATAGGTCAGATAAGCTAAAAAACGGAATTTTGTAGATACGCTACTATGACTCTAAACCCTCGTATTGTCCTGTCACCATCTGGTTCAGATCTTGGAATAGAAGACTTGAGATGCGCGTCAGGTGATCAATTTTCATAACGGCAAGGAAAGTTGTGTGAGTGCGCCACACCAGATTTTTGAGTATTGGTCTGTATGTGTGTGTGTGTGTGTGTGTGTGTGTGGTGTGTGTGTGGGTGTGTGTGTGTGTGTGTGTGGTGTGTGTGTGTGGTGTGTGTTGTGTGTGTGTGTGTGTGTGTGTGTGTGTGTGTGTGTGTGGGTGTGTGTGTGTGTGTGGTGTGTGTGTGTGTGTGGGTGTGTGTGTGTGTGTGTGTGTTGTGTGTGTGTGTGTGTGTGTGTGTGTGTGTGGTGTGGTGTGTGTGTGTGTGTGTGTGTGTGTGTGTGTGTGTGTGTGTGTGGTGTGTGTGTGTGTGGGTGTGTGTGGGTGTGTGTGTGTGTGTGTGTGTGTGTGTGTGTGTGGTGTGTGTGGTGTGTGTGTGTGTGTGTGTGTGTGTGTGTGTGTGTGTGTGTGTGTGTGTGTGTGTGTGTGTGTGTGTGTGTGTGTGTGTGTGAGTGTTTGTGTGTGTATGTGTGTGTGTGTGTGTGTGTGTGTATGAGTGTATGTGAGTCACCTCACAATTAACGGAATGACTATTAGCAGACTTGAAATTTTGAACTTAAGGTCCTTACAATATAAGGATCCGACACGAACAATTTCAACCAAATGCAATTCAAGATGGCGGCTAAAAAAATGTCGTCGAAAACAGGGTTTTTCGCGATTTTCTCGTAAACGGCTCCAACGATTTTGATCAATTTCATACCTAAAAAATTCATTGATAAGCTCTACCAACTGCCACAAGTTTCAAATCTGTAAAAATTTCAGGAGCTTCGCCTCATATATACAAAGTTTGATTTCAGATTCCCAATTATCAGGCTTCAGATACAATTTAAACAAAGATTGAGCATGAAAATCTCTTCAATTAATGTTCAGTAACTTTTTAATCTAAAATTAAAAATAAGCTCGAAATTCGATAAAATGTAATTATTTAATTGCAAACTGTTGGCAACTGTTGATTCTATTAGATCATTCACCATGAAGAGATAGCAGACCACGTATGTCTTCAGCGTTATTGTCCTGTCTAGTCCGGGCGCAAATGTCATGAACATGACATCGTACCACTCCGTGGTCATTTTTGAGTAACAGCCGTGGAAGATGTCTCAATTTATTCGTTTGGTCTAGCATAATAAGGATCGTGATGATGATAAGAATGTGTTCGTTTGTTAAAAATTAATTTAATTCTTATTGTAAAAAAGAATAACATAATATTATACATTATTTTTATGAAATCTAACTTAGTGATAACAAATAAAATGTAAAATAAACAACGAAATCATGGTTGTTCGAAATCGCAACGTAGAAATGGTTTTTATGGAAGCGAAATAGTTTGTTTGAAACGTCTACATTTTTACCGAGAGCATAACTCAAGAACACAAACAAAAAAATCTAGAAGAACAAGTACAAACCTGTGAGGAAGATGAAATGCAAAACTCTACACAAAAAGCATTACTGGAAAGATACGTATCTCAAATGTAAATACGAGTGTGTGTGGAAAATGTATTTCATCTTGTGCTCATGTAATGATGATGAGAGAGATAATTTCATGATGAGAGAGAAAACGTGAACAAGTGAGAGACAGTAGGAAAACTAATAGAGTGGCATTGCGGTGACGAGAGAGCTAATCACACCACCAACATTACCTAAATCCACCACCGCTTCTATATTGGCCGAATGAAATTCGAACATTTTCACCCAGCCAATGCCGAGCACCTATAATTAGTTACATCCTGGTTACAATATTGAGTACAGTAATGAGTACACTACTGCTGGTGAGCGGCGGTTGAGAGAGAGAGAAAGTGAATGAGTGTGAGTGGGGGGATGGATTAGTCAGTTTGCAACCGAATAAATTAACAGCACTGGCCTAATTAGCAATTATTGCTGAATCGACAATATTGGAACACATTTTGTAGCAAACATGAAGAGCAGCTTCGTAATTATTGTTTCTGAGTGAATTTAAACAATTCATGAGAGCTGAATTTTGTGGTTTGATAATACTGAAATTACAGTATAGCTCTAGTAATAACTTGTCAATTTTGAAGTTACTTGAAACGAATGCAGGGGGCAAAATTAAAGCATAAGTTGGTAGAAGATATTGACCATACTTAACATATGGATTAAAATATTACTATAATTGATATTTTATAATGACAATCAAAACCCCCCAGAAGAGCTTATTAACAATGGATTGATCTATCTCATAGCAAAAATAGACGCAAAATTGAAGACTATAATGTTACAAGGCAGCAGATGGTGAGAAGAGGACTTTTCCACTTGATGCACACATATAGAAAGTCCTATGATCGATCCTATGTGATATGATGTATATAAATTTTAAGAGTAAATTGAGGGAAGTTTATTCGATTGATAATTATTTTTATGGTCACTTGAAAAATACAGTATCGAAGTTGACGATACTTATAGTACATGGTATGATATTAAGAAATCGTGGGATTCTTACTGCGAAAGATAACATTAGATGGTGAAGCTATTATTAACTGTATATGATAATTGAAATATACAGTACATGATTCTCATACACCATAATACAACAATCGTAAGGGTAATATAACATGCGATGATAATTTCATTATTTTTACTGAAACCGTTTCTTGAAAATTTACAACTATAATGCAGTAGTGTTAATCTAGAAATGTTTGATTGTGGATGAGGAATATTGATCCAATATCTTTGTTCTTATTTTATTAAGATACAAGGAAGAAACATATTAATTGTCAATAAAATGAATTATGATAATATCATTAATGAATTTATAATTATTACCAAGCGACCTGGCTGGTTGAGGTGTGGAGTCAGTTTTCAGGTCGCACCTGATCAATTTCAGGGCCTCTGGCATGACCTTATGACTGATTCTAGGTAGCAGTAACAGAAGCAAAAAAAATTGTTGAGCATTGGATGACGAACAAGAAGATTTGAAGAAATGTGACGAAAAAGAGGAAGATGAAGATGGTGAATCAGAACCAGGAGGAAGCTATGAGGAAGAAAGTGTGATCTATGACGAACAAGGATGGTAAATGAGTAGGTAACAAGGCAGGCGAGTTACCAGTCAGTGAGTCCATTAATTAGAAGCCGCGATGCTTGCCAAATACTCTGCTCACTCATAACTCTCTCTCACTCACTCTCTCCTTTACTCACACACTTAGTCTCTTTCACGCACCATCTATCACTATCATTACCTCTATCTCAGTCAGTTTAGCGGCATACCACCGCCGACGTCTTCTGCCAACTTAACGAGCTACCACACATACACACACACACACACACACACACACACACACACACACACACACACCACCACCACACCAAAACACACATTCACACTACTTTAAAGGTCTAACACCTACAGAGAGATTCATTCCAGTCAGCGTATGTTGAATGGGTTGCGTTATAATTATTTATAAGGAAATGTGACAATTTAAAGTGAATTTCACTATAGACTAGAGAAGGCCTACTCGATCATGAAGCAAGCAGCAGTTGAAGCAGCAGATTGCTGCAGATAGGCGCGAAGGCGTCGCTTACTAATTTGGCAACGACCAAAGCTAAGGCAGAAAAGCAAACGACCTGACAATATTCATCCACAGATAATCCGCTCTGCTCGCTAAGAAATGGTAGCTCAGCAGGCAGTAGATGAATACCGTGACAGAGGTAGAACATGGTAATACAATCGAATTATGTATGTGAAATCTTACTTTGAAAAGATGATGAAATTAGGCTACTCAGAGGAGATTGTCAAACGTGTTCTGGAACTCAAACGAGTAATGAAGGGTATTGAGGAAGTAGTTAAGAAGTTATTCGTTTGCGGGATGGTGTGTAAGCTCGTCTATAATATTCGAATGCTTTCATTAATCAGCTTCAAATTTTAAAATTCGATCAATTGAACAGATTAAGTTCGTTTGATAATAAGTTTGACTAACTCCGTTTAAATGCGTGGAAGAATGTGCTAAATATTACTGTACATCTTGAATGTTATAGATAAAAACAATAATCTTCATTATTAAAGTTGTTGGATAAAATTTATTCCAACCGGAGTTTTCAATAGAACAGCTGACAGAATATCATCGGTATTTTGAGCGAGTTCTCCATCCCCAAGATTCACTAGTAAAAATCTCAACACATCTCTAATGTAAGTCGAAAAATTACGACGATTTGCCAAAACCGATGAATGGTTTGAGATAAGTTCATGGTTTGAGATAAGTATTGAATTGGAGAGAGATGCTCGGGGGTTGCAAGAATGCACGTGGAGTCAGAGGGATGAGAAGAGGGGTTCACCGAAATGCCTGGGATCTTGTGACCAGCATTCCCAGAAGGCCATCTTTGCACCGGCATTCAATTCAATAAGCCGAATTTTCTACCCATGTTTTTCAACCAACGGGTAGCTTACAGAACATACAATAGCTGGGAAAAACATTCATTCACAAGGAACTATTATAACCAGGCTCATCAGGTTGAGTTTCATATTTCTTATTCAGTAGGTTGTTTGATTTCAGTTTTCAGAACAGATCCAGAACTAGTAAAATTCCAGAAGTTGGAATGTTCTTCTACTTTCTAGAGAATGGAAATCGTCAAGGTTGATCTTAATATCAGAGACTAGTTAAAAATGTTTGATGACTTGTTAGGTTAGATTAGGTAATAGCCTATGTTATGTTGATATTGTATTATATACTATGCATAATATGAAAAATAATATTGAATAGAATTGAAAATGAACCTAGTTTAATTTTCAAGTCGAATTATTAATATAGTAGTTAAACGAATTAAGGTTTTTTATAGCTCAAATACATTTCCACTAAGATTGTAACCCTTTATTCATAATTCATGCATTCACAAGCTTGAATGAGTCGATAGAATTTTACTGCAGTAATGGAAAATCTCAAAGATAATTTGTTTCCGAAAATATTGAATAGTATTGCGAAATTTTTCATGAGGAATTGATTAATCGACAATAAAGAATCTTATACAAGTTACAAAAATCAGCACACTTGAACGAAATAATTAATTTGCAAAAAAATTAGATAGTAATATGGAAGCCTCACCAAATGCTATAGAATGTGTTACACGAACCTGCAACATGAAAAAGTTGATATCAGTTGAATATTGAAATGAATGGAGTGTCATCATATTAAGAAAACACTATCTCGCGTTTGCATTCTATGTATTTCACAAGAAATGATTGTCATTCTTAATCTCTCAGTCAGCAAAAGTTATACCAGCCGAATTCAAGTGAAATGTTTGAACAAAATTGAAAATCTTCAACAAGAATAATTTTAAATAAGAAAAATGATATTGTAAATAATAAAGTTTTCTAAAAGTTACAAGGTACTACAAGTTTTCACATTGGTCTTATTAATCTTCAACAAGAATATATCCGATAATCTTTCTCCAGGAAATAGTTTATTTCCTTACTAAGTTGAAAATTCAAACGCCTGTTACCCGCTCTACTCGGAAGGCGTATTTTCATGAATATCTATCATTACAAGCAGAATCATCAGAGACAACACTGTGGTCTCAGAGACAACTGAACTGTTCACATGCGTATACATTAATAAAAGCAGTATTGGAAAAATGCTCGAAAGATGAGATCAAATGCATAGATAGGCTCAACACCAATTTTCAATTGTTAAGGAGTGTCAATAAAGTGTTGTGAACGTTCCCCTCGTGTCAGCTGTCAGCACTTATTACGACCGGACACCGCCACCACACTCAATCACTGCTCAATTGTTATCGAATGGGATTAGAATATCGACATAAACAAAAAAAGACGATTAAATTTGTCATCCTGACAGCGTAATTACTGGTTGGATTTCATTTCGCCATCATTGATATTCATAACAGCAAACTTCGCGTTTGTACTACGTATAACCTCTGTGTACTGTGTATAGCCTTTCAATTTGCCCCTTCACGTTTTGGTAGAGCAACCCGCAACACACCATACTCCATGTGAGATTCTCTGTCAGTATATCTTATATGAAAACACCATCCCTTCTAACTCAACCAATGCTGACAGTATGAAGTGAATCCCACAATAAATGGATGTGGGGCTAAGCCAACATATTACACAGAACCCGGAGTGACTAATTAAAAGTCGAACCCAAACGAACATTTGGAACACTGCTGCCAATAATTGAAAACAACTATTTTCGTGTATCCCGCCAACAACGTAATGGCCGGAAACGAATTAAACGCTCATCTGTTATTTTAATTAAAGCCGCCGCTACAAGCCGAGCCACCAACTATAGTGAAATACTCTTTGAACTATCAGAATTCCTTCTAATGCTTCCCTATTCAGCTGATGCTGACAATTGAAAGTGAATCTCACTTCTGTCAAACAATAGGCGCAGCTTCACCTCTGTTCAATGATTCAGCGTCAATAAGTTGCAACTCTATGCTGTTGTAATAACAGAGCGTGAAAGGAAAAATGGAATAGTGGATATTGTTGGCCAACTGCCACGAATCCACAATAATTGGATTGAACCCCCGAAATGGAATGGATATGAAATGGAATCAATCAATAGGGTATTATGTAATTTCATTGTTAGTCCAACTTCAGTGAATACATAAACGGTATTGTATTATTGTAATATTCAGTGGGGTAAAGAAATATCTAGGCAACAGAACGTTTTGAAAATAGATAGCGTTACTCTTACTGGTTTTTTGAAGTGTGCAACTTTCTTGGATCCTCATGAGAAATAATATTTGATCGTTAACCGATACTTATTACAAGTTATATAGAATGAATACAGTCAACATAATCGAACCTTTTCATTTTCTATTAACATATTGCAAGGTACCGTATCTGAAATAACATAAGTGTTCACCATATTATAGCTAAGTAGAGCAAGAACACCCATCCAGGATGATGATAATACAAATATATCTCAAAAAAGATCAATGAAACAAAGTTATACGGATTTATCAAGAAAATATCCGCTATGAATACATTATTTTGAATGAAAAAGAATGGATGGATTCAATGTCATGAGAATTATAAAAAAACCGAACAAGATTAAAAAATGAATGTTGTGCCATTTTCCTTTTCAAAATACCAATCATTATGGATGAATAAATTTTGAATCCAACGAAAGAACTAAAGAAGTTTTTTGTTTGTGAAAATCGAACAAGATAGAATGAAGACATTTTGATGTTCGTTGAAGTGTAACAATTCTTTTATAAAAACAGAAGAAGAAAACATGGAAGTTTGGCAGTGAACGATGAGGACCGAGTAGGGGGAAGGTGAAGGGGAGTATTCGACGTTGATTATTGAGACGTACATTTTAGGACAGAGAGGAGGTGAGTGGGGGAGGAATGAGAAGGTTGAGATGGCACGACATGCATCCTATATGTGAGAAAGTTACTCGCGAAGATGCAATGGAGAGTGATGGTTTGCTTCAGAGAAAAAGCTGCTTTTCATACGGCAAAGAGGGAGAGAAATCAAGATGGAGGATGATGATGATGATGATGATGATGATGATGATGATAATGATGATTGGAAAAACCGCGAAAGGAAATAGTTAGAGGAATGGAATTGGAGGGAACTTACTCATGTTTCACAATGCAATTGGAAGAAATTGATTGATCGGAAAAATTCTAAGAGAAGCATATACAGTACTTGTAGAAGTATAAAGGGGGAAGAGGGAAATATTCGATTGTGAGAACAATGTAAGCAGATTAGCATAGGGAGAAAATCAGAAGAAAACCAGGAAAATGGAGAAAAAAGCGGGAATAGAATGAAGGCAATGACAGAGAAGATATAAATGGAATGACAAACCAAGAGAGGAATATAATAGAATTATACTTTTATTTGGAGATATATCGAAGTTTGGGCAGCGATGTCTACAAGCAGTTGTGACAGGAAGATAGAAAGAAGTAGAGGTGGAGATTGAGAAGGAATGACATTGGAGGAAAATCACACTTGATAAGACATTTTGTAGAAATTAAAAAAAAGAGTTGAGAAGAATAATATCTTGTAAGTACACATGTGGAATTATACATGTACATGTAGGCTACACATGTACACTGTTGTGTGAGACTGGACTGACAAAATATAATTCATTCCACCTCAGAGGAAATATAAAAATAGTAATATACTGAGACAATATAATATATAGAATGATAAAAATGAGTAATAAGATTGGGGGAAAAATAGATAAATAATCCTTGTTGAAATAATCAAGACGAGGAAGAAACCTGATAGGAGGAAAAGGCAAGGTAGGATTTGGGAATGGAAAGCTGTAGTGTAATAATGTAGGGAAGCGCACCAATATACAGTAGATAGATTAGGGCTCTTGGGGAGTCTAAGGCCTCCCTCCCACAGCCATGTCCCCCGACACGAGCGAGCAACCCTGCAATAACAACAACACAGTAGGCAGGCAAAGGCAGTGCAAAGTCACGCTTGGCTGGACTCAGGCTGCTCAAAAGAATGCATTTGTTTATTCATCCCCTTCACACCCCACTTGATATCTTCTTTTCAGCGCCGAACAGAATCAATCCTTATCAAACCCCTCTCCACCTACCCTTAGTTCGAAGGTTACGTACAGCAATAAGCAAACCCCCCCCCCACACTCAACTTGCTGACAGCCTTGGTACAGGTGATGATAATTAGAATTGTCCAAGTCAAGCAAGCTATCTATTGTAACAACACTCATATTGATTTTATGCATTCTTGTTGGGGAGAAATGAACCTGGAAAACACATTTTGAACACATAACGCTTATCTTAGGGTATGAACAGAATGGTCAGGTCGATATGTAGATTTCATGTTGCGATCGATTTCCTATACCTATAATATTATTCATCTATATCAATGACTTCAAATGTTTTTATTATTGCAAGCTGTTCAGTAACATCGTGAAATCGACCGCGACTTACTTGTTCTGTTCGCAACTTTTTGAGTCATCGTTGCGATTATTATTTGGATATCAACCGTACTTAAATGACCAAGCACTCAACATAGTTTTTTCAAAGGGTTACATTCACTTCATCACGGATTTCAGTTGATTACAGATCTGCTGTTTGGGAGGGTATCAGTTTGTTGTAATCTCAGCTACTCAGGATTTGTAGCTTTCAGAAATTACAGTGAATACAGGATCATAAATTCGAATAATATTTATAATATATATTTCGGATAATACCAGCGTACTGCCATTTGAAAGCGAAAAAACCTACCGCTTTACCTTTGAAACATAACCTTTCATGAAATGTCATGATGCCGTGACATTCGACAAACTGAACGGTTCAACTTCCCACTTGTTTCAGTTTATCACGAAATTGTCAAAATAGACACGTGATGAACTGATAACGTGAAGAGCTGCGACACTCCCCTTTCAAATATATTACATATCAACTTTTTCCAAAAACACTTCAACCAACTCACTATCACAATATTCAGTTGAAGGCAAAAAGCTCTGGGGAGAAAATTGATTGAAGACAGCAATAATATTTTGATATGATCAAACAATATAAGATAAAAATTATTGAACTGAATTCATAAACAAATTCAACGGAAGCCAAGCCAACTCTTCCTCTAGCTAAATTTTCCTATGATAATTTGAATTTCTGTAGAAGTTTTATCATTTATTAACTTTTCTCAGCCTCTACCAGTTACCAGCTGTAACATTCTCCTCAAGTTCTACACAAGTAGGACTTGAAAATATTCCTCACAAAAGACAATATTTTCCATCAAATTCTATTACAGACAATCGGTTTAGTTTGATTTTAGTCGATTTCCACAAAACCATTCAAAATACATATGCTATTATGCCGATCAAAAGGCAACCGCAATATATCTAAACCCAAACGTGAATCAAATCATTAACCATAGAACAACTGAAACACAAGAATACAATCGTATACTAATACAAATATTATAATATTATGTAAAATCATGTTTAGCTCATGTGGGCATCATACGTAATAAAAAAATTGTACATCAAATATATTTTACCAAATCTAGTAACGAGGTCATAATGATTATCATCTTAAACAGAAGCACCATCATCTTTGCTGAAGCGCAATCGAATACTAAAACAAATACATACGTTGTGAAGTTCTTAATTGTAAATCCTTCACAGATAATACGATGTTTCTGATATTTATAAGAGCAGTCTCTAAATTCCCTCTTTTGCGAATAAATTCACAAAAAATTAAGGCCGTCCGGCTCGCAAAATTACTGGGTTCAAACCTCAGCTCTAGCTCAGTGGTAGAAACATGAATTTTATAAATACAAATAATCACCATAAGGTTCAGTGACCGGTGATTGGTAATTCTTACCGCTGCTTCTATGAAGTTCTTGAAGAATACCAATACGGAAAATAAAAGAATATTTGATGACTGATTACCAGTAACCATGCATCACTAGAGAATAATAAGGAGCAACTATAGTTGTTTCTAGTTGATTCTTAAAACGCTCGTCGTGAATACAAGTATTCACCAATATACCCTTCCAAAATTCCTTAGAGCTTACAACGCCAGTTCTGGAAGCTCTCTGGATCCTTATATGATATAACTGGAACCTTATTAATATAATTTCTTAATATACTTATTCTGGTATATGAGATGAGTATCATCAAAGGATGATAAATATTGAGTGCTCTGAATAAGATTAATATCACTTGATTCAATAATTTTAAGTGCTGCTAAATATTTGTTGATATTAAAACAGCTCAAACTGTATGTCACGAGATGAACTAGGATAAAATAAATTTCTACGATTTGTATGCTGACTAAAAACACAAAATATATTCCCATAAAAAAGATATGCATAAAATATTCGATATATCTATAATTCACTCAAATAATCTATTTCTAAAATCTGAATAATTATCACAGGCTTTACTAATATTCACAATAGTGAGTTTCAAATTCATAAATATATTATATTTAATACTGGTATTTATACTTCCAATCAATATAAAATTCTGCAAATAAAAACCTGTTCGGTCTATAGGTTTGATATGATGTACTTTGTTCAATTGACAAAATTGTAATTAATAAATTAATATTCAAACATGAGATCTCAGGGATTTATATGAATTCGGGCTGTGCATGGAAGTAAGCTTCCTACATATATTAAATAAATTCATAAATGTTCTTATGGACTATGTGATATTGTTCAACACGTGGTGACTTTTTATTTTAATTCAAATTAATTGGAATAGCGCTTTTTTTATTAATTAATTACCCCCACTGGACGTAGAAAAAACGAGCTCGTTGAATTATCACTCACTGAATTGAAGTTCTAGACGTTCTCGTGGATTGAATTAATTATTTCCAATAATTAATTAGGTAGGCTCCTTTTCGTCACTGCTGGGCTAACGCGTGATCCAGATTTTTATAAGTTTCTTTCGAATTAAAGCTATTTTTATGGGAATCTTTACAAATTACGAACTCCTTGACAGCACTGAGTTCACAGATAATTAACATTCAACACAAATACATTACATTTAAAAAAGGGTTTGGCTTAATAGTTCATTAAAAATTTTTAAAAGGAAGAAGAAAAAACCCTAAACTCCATGTGCATCCTCTCCGGTCGGGATCTTAAGCCAGAAGAAGGAGGTTTTTAGAAAAATTTGTCTCTTCCATGAATAATTCTGTAAGCTACTCTCTGATTGGCCTTCAATTTAATAGACTCAATACAATTGGTTGCCTTGGGAATCAGGGCTTCCTCGGCTTTATAATAGAAAAAATTAAATAAAAAAGAATTCTTATACAAATGTATGGAGTGTTTATCTTAAATTGATTTCATAAATAAATCCTAACATGCGATGTTACTACATTCAGTCTTTATATGAGTTTTGTATACTCTTGATTTATCATGCTTTTTTAGATTATAATAAATATTTATACAAAAATAATGGGTGTTCGTATTTCTACACATCGACTTCCTATAGTATACATAATATATCCTTTATGAGTAAATTTTATATAATTCAACCGGTCATATGGGTTGATCGAATAATCAGCTGGTTTGCTCAATATTGATTCTAATAATTATCGATTTATCCAAGATCGACTAATTCTTTTCAAAATGTAAACAAGTAACTCTAACCTCAATGTACATGCATTTTATTTTTTATAATCCGCCAATAATAAGTAAGCCGCTTTATAACTTTTTGATCTTACCAATGGGTTCTCATAATTATTAAATCACAATTATACATGTTTTCTTATCATTTGTTGATAATGCTATTACTCCTAATCGCTAATAATACTTGATTTGAGTTGATTTATCCTTTGACTAGGTCTAACCTTCTTTCCAATTTTATAGTTCTATTATATTTCATTAGTTCATTTTAAAATATTTGGTGGTATTAATTTACCACGTGACAACGTTTAATTTCATCGATTCAATAATGATCATCACCCTCAACAAAGTAATCAGCATAATCTTCAAGAAAATCATCATCAGGATCATTTACAAACGACCAGCTTTTGACATAAGGGCGGATGACAGATGATGACGTGTGACGTCACAGAGGTCAAAGGCATCTTACCGACCACCGCAACTGTTTGATCTCACAGATTCGAGTGCTGCGGTCTTGCCCCTGCCTTGCTCTTGACCGAATTGCTGCTGCGCCATTGTTGTGTTTGTATAGGGCGGAGGGGATTGGTGGGGAGGAGTTGAATGCGATTGAATGCGACCATGAAATGATGGCATTTCCCACCAGAGACCACCGATACTCAAATCTATATTGCAGTGCACTTTCAAGACCGTTACTGACAGTGATAAGGCGACGAAGTGTTTTGGATATTCAGTACTTCCACGAGTTCTTCCATGAATAATGAATGACTTCGTCAATTCTATAATCGATGATTCATTTCAAATCTGACAAGCGCCAGAAAAAGGTATTGAAGCAAGATTGTTGTAATTGAATTACTATTTCACCGCTCATAAAGCGAAGAGTTAGCTTACATCAGCTTATAAATAGCTTACATATCCATCCAATATTATCAGGATAACTAATGATAGAAGTTTCATGAGCAGAAATTTGTTTCATTTCGTTGTGATGCAGTCGCTTTTAACAGTGACTCAAGGATTTGGATGATAAATATAAGACAACACAAAAATGTTAGGCGAGAGACACATAATTTGCTAGTGTGATTCACGTTTGATTTTAACGTTTATAAGAAGATGTACATAAGTTTCACCCTGTAGAAGAAGAATAAGTGACGTTCGTTATGCAAAATGCCCAACACAAACTTCTATTCCCAACTCTACCCTTCCAAATCTCCTTCTTTAATAATAATAATAATAATGATAAAAATGTTATTAATGGAGACAACAGGATGAATCCATTTTGCCTCATTCACACAATACAATATTTTCAACACATTATACAATTTGAAATACAAGAAGATGAAAAAATGAAGAAATATGCAATTAATATGAAATAATGAATATACAAATAATCATTGAAGTGATCGTAAACAATATGAATTGATTATAAGAATAATTATTAAACAAAATAGAATAAAATAATAATAGAAGATAAAAATAAAATGAGAAAAAAAAGAAGAAAGTATGAAGAGAGGATGAATGTCTGTGTAAAACCAAGAATGGGAGGAAATGATTAATTAAGAATAATAATAATAAAAATTTATAAAATTAGAACACCAGTCTCTGACCAGTTATTGCCTAGTCTCTGGGACAAGGACCGGCCACGTTATCAGTAAGGTCACACCGGCCACCCCATGGGACACTGCATTGTAGCAACGATGGCAGATAAGCCACACTGGATTGGCGGTTGGCCCACTCATGATAATGATGCCATCCATCTATCCACTAGTCGTTGTTCTGCATGTTGTCCAGCAGTTATAACGGTTATTAACGACGTTTAATAATAGCGCCAAACTGTGCTCTAAATCATAGCGCTACGTTATTGAGATGAGCGCACAACAAACTGCCCTTTTGACAGTTACGATGCCACTGCTATATAAAGTCCTTCTATAGATCCTATGGTGAGATTCACGCCAAACTTACAGCATTCCTTATATTGCTTCCCTTTGCTCACCATTCAACCAATGCTGGCTGTTTGAAGTAGAAGCAATGACAATATATGCAATGCGGCACCATTTCAATGTCGGCTCCACGCTGCACGCTGCAAGAGTATCGCGCGTGTCAAAGCTTGATAAAGCGTCGTTCAATCCAGGCTGTAACCGATGTGCTAAATTTTGCTGGATAACAATAGGGGTTCTCCCCAAACCCAAAGTCTACTCACTTCAATTTGTGTTACGTTCAGCCTGAATAATTAACTGACCTGATGTTTACTAACTCTGATAATATAGTTTTGTCCAGTTATAGGCCTAATATTGATAAATAGTAAATAGGTAGTCCTCCTCGTAAGAAAACTGTTATAATTGGGTCATTGGTCCAACATCATAGTGGAACTTATGTCCGTACAGGATTTTTGGTTTGGCTCAATTGTAACATTTTTACTTATACAGTACTATAAAAGTGAAAGTACACCATGATATGGTAGAGAATAGTAATAATGTACACTCTGTTGTATATCCATACTTTTTCACTGTTAAAATTAAACTTGATTTTTAAAAAACACTTTTGAAGTGAAAATACACTTACTTTTGTAGTGACGATCGTTTCGACCTGTTGTTGGTCATCATCAGACTGTGGGAATTTACTCAGATGACAAGGCTATATGTGGTAAGGGATGAAGGCCAACCCAACCCCCACCACAACCTATTCCACAATCTTCATCCCTTACCACACATAGCCTTGTCATCTGAGTAAATTCCCACAGTCTGATGATGACCAACAACAGGTCGAAACGATCGTCACTACAAAAGTAAGTGTATTTTCACTTCAAAAGTGTTTTTTAAAATTCAAGTTTAATAATGTACAGTCATTAATATCGTTGGAGTGGGGGCGCGACAGTCATCTACGGTCGAAGGCCTCGACTGTCGGGAGTGTACGAAAATTGAAGAGTCCTCTACTGTAGCCTAACGCAGGCGACATTTGAGGCCTCTTTTTCAGGAGTCCTCTACCGTCGCTGGCCTCGAATGTCGCAGTTCTCTTTCGTCGCTGGTCTCGACTGTCGCAGGACTCTTCTGTCGTTTGCCTCGTTTGACTTCGACCCGTTGGAGGAAATTAATAGTATGGGTATAATGTATGGTAGTAGTATTATGTTAACTTGAAAATATTATCTAAATATGTGGAATCAACCATTTTTGTCTTGTTGAGAGAGAGTAAACTTACAGTTTTTAGGGCCGGTTTCCGAGCTCGGGATTTAGCTAATAAGTTGTAGACTTTAAACAGCTGGAGTCAGAAAATTGGCTTTCCGAAACGGGTTGTACTGTAGTCGTAGTTTCATGATAATACTAACCGTCAGGCTCGCTTCGCTCGCCATATCCGTCTAGCAAGGGGCCTCCGCCCTCTGGACCACCGACTGGATCGTCCAAAAATAAGATCAGCGGGCTCGCTTCGCTCGCTTGCATGTAGGCCTCAGCGGAACCTCTGTACCGAATTCTGGACCCCTGACTGGATTGTCCAAAAATGAGATCAGCGGGCTCGCTTCGCTCGCCTGCATGTAGACCTCAGCGGAACCTCTGTACCAAATTTGAACGTATTATGTCAATTTGATCTCGAAAAACACCTGTTACTATATCGGCGTATCTTTGGCGAACAAAATTCTTCCACCTCAGCTAAAAACCTGTGTATTGAATTTTTTAAAATATATTTCCAACCATTATTGAAAAAGCTGAGGAAACGCAGAAAAACTGAGAAAACGCTAATTTTGGGCGTATCTTTGGCGTTATTTCAAATTCCTTCTAACACAACATTATATTGCACCCCAGCTGAGCTTCTGTAGTAAATTTGAACATTTTCTGTTTATTTGTTCTCGATAAAGCTGAGAAAACGCTAAAAAACGCAGATTTTGGGCGTATCATTGGAAAGTTATCCAAATCCGTTCTTATTACACCTCTCAAGGGCCAACTGAACACACCTACCAAATTTGAAATTTTATGTCATATTTTTATCATATGTTAGGACGATCCAGTCGGGGGTCCAGACTAAACGTCTGGCTAAACGGATATGGCGCGCGAAGCGAGCCTGACGGCTAGTAATATAATATTCCCAGGAATAGCTCTGATTGAAGTAGCAGTACCCAATCATTTTTTCCGCGATAAATCAGGACCTCCTAAATAGGTATTTAGGAGGTACTGGATAAATTGGTATTTAGGAGGTACTGGATAAATTGGTATTTAGGAGGTCCTAATTTCGTGAGAATCGTTAGAGCCGTTTTCAAGATCCGTTGAACATAAATATATATCCATACTAGCCGTCAGGCTCGTTTCGCTCGCCATATCCGTCTAGCAAGGGGGCTCCGCCCCCTGGACCCCCGACTGGATCGTCCAAAAATGAGATCAGCGGGCTCGGTTCGCTCGCCTTCATGTGGACCTCAGCGGAGCCTCTATACCGAATTTGAAAGTATTATGTCAATTTGATCTCGAAATACACCTGTTACTATATCGGCATATCTTTGGCGAACAAAATTCTTCCACCTCAGCTAGACCAGTGTACTGAATTTTCTTAAATATATTTCCATCAATTATTGAAAAAGGTGAGGAAACGCAGAAAAGCTGAGAAAACGCTCATTTTGGCTAATTGGATAAATTGGTATTAGGAGGTCCTGGATAAATGCATTTCAATCTTCAACTTGATGATTTGGTGCCAACCTAACAAAGTCAACTCAACTTAATGCCAACCTGACAAAATTTTTAATTTAGTTACCAGAACAACTGTTTCGAAGAGGTACTCTCTCTAGATTATAGTTCTATATTAACACATGGTATGGACATTTTAATTATAATTTCAAGATATTGGAATAAGAAGAATATACATGCAAAAAGACGAACTTTAAACCCTCAAAAACCACCCTTAGAGTTGAAATATCGCCAAAAGATTTCTTAGTGCGCCTCTAAAGGGCCAACTGAACATACCTATCTCAAATTTGAACGTTTTTTGGTCCGGTAGATTTTTAGTTCTGCGAGTGAGTGAGTCAGTCAGTCAGTCAGTGAGTGAGTGCCATTTCGCTTTTATATATATAGATAGAAGACTAGCTGGCCCGGCGAACTTCGTACCGCCGAATAGTTAATGCATCTGATAGCTTTAGCTGACAAACTTTAGCTGGATGCACACCTGAGGAGGCGCGATGCGGCATTTTGCATCCAGGTGCTACTTGCTTATTGGTTTGAATGGAAGCACTCACACACACTTTGTCAATTGTAGGGGCATTGAAACGTCTTGGGTGTTGTCTGGCAGGTGTCTTATCAGCTCTGATGACAATTTTGTGGTAATCAGATGGCATGCGGTCTAGTGCAGTCTCGAATGGTGCAATCAATTCATTGTGTTGGAAAAATATTTGGAGTAGTTCAACGATTGGCCTTTTTACTGAAGTGTAGTGTGCACAACGCTGATTGACTTGTTTTTATGAATCACACTTAAAATAAAATAAATGTAGTCACTATCTGTCATTGGCAATAGGGAACCAGTTCGGTGATTAATTTGTCCCTGAATTTTAGGCATAAATCCATCCTGAACAATTGTTGTTCCCCCAAATGATGTCATTTGAAAGCAATTGCTGGATACTTTTTTAAAAATGTTTGGAGTCTGCTTCATTTCCGGAAACCAATGGATGAAGTGGTTCTGGTGGTGGAGTCAATTGAAACAATTTGACTTGACCACTGGCGCAACACAATCCGGGTGCTTCATTTATATACTTATATGCCCCACAGTACTGACACACAATTTCAAAAACATCATGAATTGGCAGTTCATTGTGCCAATAGCAACAGTTGACCGTGAACTGTACTCGATTGCCGAGTTATAATTGAATGTAGCTCGCTGGAAATTGAATGGTATATCTCCTTGCTGCTGATTTTCCCATGCATATTCTAAATTTACAGAATTTCGAGTTCTAGGACCCAAGTTTGAACGTCGTTCGTACCGCGGCATTATTAGGAATTGAACTTTTGTGAATAAGGAAGAAAATTGAAAAACAGATCGAGTAATAATGAGTTTGAATAAGTAACTGAATATATATGACTAATAACCAATATATGTAATAACTGTAACTTAATAATTTACTAAAAATCAATTAATTCTAAACACAGACGACAGCACAATATTATTCGAAACAAAGCTATGTTTTTAGTGCATGTAAGTCTTTAACCTGAGGCCGCAATGCTGAATGGTTACACACAGAACAGTCATTTCGTTTTTAGACTAAGATGAAATATTCGTTTAGAATAAAATATATGAGTGGTTATGGAGCAGCATACACTCTTGTCTACTTTCTATCGACGGCTGTTGGATGACGCAATGATTATAGCAGCTGATTTTTGTTTCTGTGTGTGGCCAGCTCACAAATCTTCTCCCATAAGGATGACATGTAAACTTTGAAGGGTCGTAGGAAAGAGTCCTGAAGTCGGATTATAAATTTGATAGGCCATAAACCTGGTCCTGAACATAAGGAACGCAACTGAAAAATCATCAAATTCGGTGCACACATAAAAAGTTATTGAACGTCAAAATTTGAGGCTCGATTTTTATTTATATATAATATAATATTTATTTTCTCATTTCTATTATTGGAATCGTTTCTCCTTGACGAAATAAAACATTCCTAAATAATTCAAAATAGCTGAAACTTTACACTATTTTCTCTTTATTTTATTTTGTAATCAATTTTGTAGTTTATCGAAATTTAATTTTAACGTGGACTGCGACTACGCCCCGTTTCGGAGAGCCAATCTTCTGACTCCAGCTGTTGAACGTCTAGAACTTAGCTAAATCCCGAGTTCGGAAACCGGCCCGTAAGTTTTGAAAGTTTCCGAACGTACAGATAATCTGATTCGTCTTGATCAATATTACTATCGAGATCATTATCAGTCCATAGGATATGTTATTGCACAAATGTGCTATTCATGAATTCTGAGCTAACGTTCTAAGTACTCTGAGTACACGTTATATTAGAATGATGAGTTGAAAGCTACTCTGGTATTATCCAAATAATACACAAAACCTCATACTGTTGTTATAAGAAACGGGTATATCAAACACGGTGGGCAAATTTTCAAGCACCTGACAAGTGAACTTATATAATGTGCCAGTAGGTTGAAGTGGACAATTCGTAGAGTACCTCTTGGTTTCTTGATTCTGTAGACCACATCGTTTATCCTTGTGACCACTTCATAAGGTCCATCCCAGGACTAATCATGTCCATCATCGCTGTCATGGCTAATCAGTATGAATCGCCTTTAGCATTTTATTAGTGTAGAAGCCCGTAACAATAATAAGAATTATCCTAACTGATGTTGGTATTCCAACTAATAACTGATCAAGCATGCATAAAATATTAGCCTAAACATGATTGCGTGGGTAGTGGGTACTCATGTCAACAGTTGAGCATTTCTCACACTCGAATTTCCAATTTGCTCTGGCACTCTCATATAATTGGTATAGTGAAGTTCTGTTTCTAGTACTTGAGCCCTGAGGAACACGATACTGTGAAATTGTACCCAGTTGACTGATGTGGGAAAACTTGGAGAGTTTCCCGGAAAAGTGTGGCTGACCCTAGTGTAGTGGAAGGGGGATGTGTTATGTGGGATGGAGGAGGTTTTAATCGAGATAATTCGTTGAAGAACTCTGGTAAGCCACAAACTTGTGCAAACTTCCATTCTGGAGAAAGCAACTTTTCTATCTTGTATTATCCTCTGCTTCCCCATCTCGCTCTAACCCTACTCCCGTTTGTCCACTGCGTTGTGTTATTTTGTTCTCAGCAGAAGGAACAACAAACATTCCAGTCAAAATTCTTCAAGAAACCTCTTCCTACCGGACTGCTATCGTACTCGCCCAAGACGAGTAGCACCTCACAAACACTTACTTAATCGACAATAATTTCGAAAGCCTTGCCATGTTCTTTACTTCTCAGTTCTCAAAATTTGAGAAAATCTATGGTGAGAAACCTTCAGGTATTCGTACTTGGAAGATTTAGAAACCTTTTTCCTGATTTGAGCTCTTCTTATTTAATAAGAATTTTAGATTTTCGAGGTCTACTTCTAGACCTCTTAAAAGATGTTAAGTGTAGTTATAGTGCCGGTCGCACTGAAGCCGGTTAAATTTCAACCGTGATTAATTTCACGAGAACCAATCAGAACTAATCTTCTCTGATTGGTTCTCGTGGAATTAATCACGATTAGAATTCAACCGGCTTTAGTACAACCGGCACACATAGCCTTTGAATCCGTAACAGGTGTGTACGACTAATCCTGCAAAGAAAAAGAAGAAGAAGAATATTTTCTAGCATTTCGCAAACAATTACTGCACATTATTTTCAAGGGCTATCACTTGAATCACAAAAATTACAATCAAGTGTTACGATTCTACAAGTCTCCAAAAGTAAATGTAATATACATTAACAGATATATTTATGATATAGTTCAAACTATTGACTTCCAAATACAATAGAGAATACATTTGAAGTGTAAGTATAAGAGCGAAGGGCCTATTGGAGCTGAAAATATAATATCTGGATCCGAGATTTTTTTTAAACTATGAAAGTATCTTATAGAATAAAAAGAGTGAACCAAATTAAATGTGATAGCAATGATACTGAAAGAAAAGTTCAAATGTCGTTGCATGGCGCCTAGTCACTGATTCAAATTCTGATTAATATTCTTATCCGAATAATAATTCTATTTCAAAGACAGATCTGATTTCGTATATTTCTCTTGATACTAGAGACAAAGTGTCTTAACACATTCTTTCAACATGGAACTTATTCTGATTGAATAATTAATTAAATTGATCGATTTATATTTTAATTGCAATCTCAGTGTATTGGGCGAATACTGTATGATGTAGATAAGACACAAATACACATTAGTACAAAGTATAATAACGTATAATAATACTGCATTATAAAAAACAACTATAATATAACAAATGAAATACATGAGTGTGATGAAATGTGGTGATAATCTCCGCCGAGTAATGGGATTGATAGTTTAATGGTGTTAGATGTTATATTTTTTGCTTGAGGCACACATTTCTTGAGTAAAGTTTCACTTGTCTTGATTATCATACATTTTCACTGTTTTCAAAATGTTTTTATTTTTTCAGGAGGTCTCTAATCTTGAAAATTCATGACAAATAATCTGTTACATCACAAAATTAAATAGAAACGTAAGTGTTGCATCCTGACCGCTATTAATTTCAAATAATTCAGTCACCAACTTGTTTATCAGATCTACTATATTATCACCATACATCATAATAATCATCAACATTCGACCAACTAATACATGGGGTGTAAATCCCCCCTAACGACATACCCAGACAGCATTTCACATTTCAATTACAAACCGACATCATCAAGGCAATTACATCTGTAGCAGGTTGAGCTTGAGGTTAATCGAATAGCTGCCATTTGAAATCGTCATGATGATGACGATTGATTGATTGATTAGTTACTGCGATTGGTGATTGCCGACTAGAATCTAGTCTGGCTGTTGATTTAAACAGATCCTGACCTAGCTGAACAAGACACGCCTGTAGCCTACTTCAAAATTCTTCAACTGTCACTTTTTTTACTTGATTTTAAGAAGCTTTACTCAATCTTACAAATATATTGTTTAGTTCTTTTGAATAACGATATACATTATTTTTATTAAATTATCAATTTACCAATTCATTGGAATTATAATCTTGAAAAATGTAAAAAAATACTGTTTATTGATTATCCATGGTGGGAAGTAAAGAGGATTATTAAAGGACCATTCAGAGGAATATTGTTCATAATATATGTGATACATTCACAGGACCAGTAAACACTTTATAGGGCGACAGCTAATTTACAGACAAATTCGCAGACCTATGTGGTATATTGTATGTAGTCTAGTAATTTTGTATTATTTTGTATACTTGTGACAATGACCAATGTTTATTGTAAACCAAATTATTATTATTATTATATATTATTATTATTATTATTATTATTATTATTATTATTATTATGAGAAAATTGCTACAGAAGTATGTAATCTGTAAAAGTTGAGAATATATAGAGCTGAATTATGGATGAACTTCAGAAATGTGATACATTTTTTTAAATGCATGGATAAACCATATCATTCAACTTGAAAAAATCTAATCCGCTTGGAAAAGGAGATACAATGATACAATGAATCTTCAAATTTAGTGAGATTGACGGATTGCAAGATTATTCGATTAATTCTGTCAGGAATAACAAAATGGCTGGAAATAATTTGGAGGAGACTGAACTCTTGAGGCGGGTAACTTGGGAAACGGCAATTAGTGTTTTGTAGATGTTGAATGACGTATCCGCGCCGAACCGTTCCCACCTACTATAAAATTTCTTGCTCGGCAGACTAACTTTTATTAATGTTGTGCGATTCTGTTGTGCAGGTAACCAAGCTCCTATCCTATCCTCAACTTTGCAACTTTGAACGTTCGTTAATGAAGTTGAATCGCTTTGACAAAGCTGGATGAAACTCAGACCTTTCCACTCTCATCCAACTCAATGGAGTCACTTTGAACTGTCAGCATTTATTCAATGAGAAGCAATGACGTGATCTATAAGGAATGATGACAGTGACTCTCACTAAATCTACATCTTTGCATTTTCTTGCCATCTCTTAATTTTTCCTTACAATTTCAATAATTTTCAAACTCTACGGCCGAAACTTATTAACTCGGAGATATGGATTCCGCAAATTAGTTTCGAGTTGGACTTGGCAAAAGTCGTTCTTCAAAATACTCATTTACGTTGAAACCGTACAGTTTTATTACTACCTATCCTTTGCTCTTCCGAGTATATTTACTTGAACAACTCATCTGAATTATATTCGGAGTTTGCTTTCAAAGAAACGATATTAATCTTCTGTTTCGTGTGAATGAATACAATTTCTCGAGCTTGTAAATTATACTTCTCGGTGTAAACCATTCCATTTTTTGAGTTCCAATATAAGTTTGTTTGGTGCCTTCATAATCACTCCAGATTAAATTGCTCATTTTTGGATGTAATACCAGAGAAAAGTGTGTATGATAAGAATGTTGTTGAACGGAGAAGGACTTTATCTCATAGTAATTGCTTGTGGTAATAAGCATAATTATTAAGCTGCAGTATATGAAGATGAAGGGAAAAAAGTAGTTTTCCTCGAGATTGCAGAAAACAATAAGTAGAGGAAGTGACAAAAGGATAAAAAAAGCTATTGCAATATCCTGGCAGAAGAAGTTAGTAGACAAGGACAAAATTGGAATGAAGAATGCAATGAATTTCCAATAAATAATAAAAATAATAAGGAGAAGATAGAGAAGAAAGATTAATAAATTAAATCAGAAGTACTCTGTAGAAAACAAGGGAGAAAGATGGAAGTAAGATGGAAAAGTAATCTAGTGAAGTAGTGAAGAGAAAGCATTTATGGGTAAAAAGACTTGATGGGAAGATGTAGAGGAAAAACAATGAATGAAGAGAAAAATAGTGGTAGAGGAAGAAAAAGCAAGATGATCGATAAGAGAAGAGGAAAAATAAAGTGATGAAACAATAATAATTATTATTTTATAGCAAATGCAGTGAAGCGTTTTCGGCCGTTTAAACAACTGTCTTACCCACTGTAAGTCAGTTGCCGTTGTAAATGTTGTTATTGTTCATAACTTGCTTGGTGGAGGCAACAAGGGGACACTAGTGTCAGCCTACGTGTTGCCATTGTCAACCTTCATACAGTTCTGTTGCACAACATGAATAAACGCTCAAACTTTACACCTGCTGGAGGAGCACAACAAAGTTACCGAAATTATTAGTAGTAGGCAAGTAGCTTCACTTCACAACACCTTTTCCTCCTACACTACCCTCAACCCTCAAACCTTCTAAACAACTCTTGCTCCGAATAATACCTACCATACATTCTGATTCATTTCGCTAACGCTGTTGATGTTGATGATAGTGATCATACGAGATGATGTCCATGATGATGATGATAAGCACAATGATAATGATCTAGCTTGTGAGTAGAATGGGATGCGAAGAGTGGGGGGTTCAAAGTTAGTCGAGGGTTTAATTACCGGACGGAAAGCAAAAGGTACGCCGTCTAATTAATTTCAAACTCGTCAAGAAAAGTGGAGATTATGCAGATTTTAATGGCTTTAATGGACCGGGCTACCACTCGCTTATTATTACCTGCTGTCTACTAACACCACTGCAGAGCTGAATAACAAAACTTTTAGGCCTCTACAAATCAAAACTTTGCCATATTATTGTTCTACGTGTTACTAGCACAGCTTGTAACCTTTTACAGCTCCATATCATCTCGTTTAAAATGTTATGATACTGTTGAACCACACTGACTGAGAACAAGGACTTGTAAATTTAAAGGCTCATGTCATGATGTGAGGTGAACATGCTTTGTTATAGCAATAACAAAATTGTGAACATGAATTGTTTTTGAGTTTGGAATGAGATTTAATTACTCCATGAATTCAGCATGTGAGAGGGAGGTGGCTTACAAGCCGGAAGTTGAAATAAATTCGGATCGAAAAAGACAGGTTTAGAAAAAAAAATTAATAGTATGAATGAAAACGGATAGGCACATTAGCATATATATCTCTTGGTAGACTATAATATAAGGTTCAAGATAAAGCCTGAAGTACGGTTATAAGACATAATTTATCTTAAATATATCTTCTCTGTATTCTATTTTCTACTTGAAATCGTAAGTCTAATGGACTGTAATAATGGGTGATCATGACAAGGTGAGACTATAGTGAAAATCAATATACGGACACAAATTTGAAAGTTATTCAACTTGAACCATTCAAAAATGTGGATATCACCTGGGAAAATATCGGTTCAGTGACCCTAATCCGGAACTGATCCACGTAAAAAGCTGTAACACTGATCTGGGGCCATCAATAACTAATGGGAAAAGGAGAATCAAGACAACAGTATACTAGAGTAGTTTGTAATGCAGGCAACAAGATAAATGATGGCCAGACGAATATGACACAGTGAATATAGCACACGTATTCTGCAAAACAAAATACAGCTCTACTGCAATAACGATCGTCGTTGTTTGCCGAATCCAAAACATCTGTGATGAATGGATGCTGTATACCGATGGTGGATGCTGCGTTTAAACCGATCTTACAAGGCAAAACAAGAAGAAGAATAGAAATGCAAAAGATGAATGAGAAGATTATCGAAAATAAACGACCAAACAATTGTGTGGAAAGAAATTGGAATAGAAGAGAAAGGTTTCCTTCTATGATGTTCCTTTCAATCTTTACAGTTGAGAAATGTAAATAGGGTGGAAAGTTATGAGAAAAGCTAGAAAAAGGCACAAAATTGAGAGAAGGGAATAAGAGACTATGGATAGTGAAACAAGGAGATGCGGGGGTGGAAGGGACAGAGTATAGAGATGGAAGAATAACTTTGTAAGGAAAACGAGGTATAAGAAAGAGAATGAAGATTTATTGGAAAATAAGAGATAAAATGTTAGAATTGCAATAAGAGGATGCGAGGATGTAAAATGATAGATGAACGAATGAAAATAGGAATGAGACGGAAAAACGGGAGTGAGATGAAAGAAAAAATGAAGTTAGGTCTAAGTGCAGTAGACAATACAAAAGAACGGAAAAAACAAAAGAAAATTGTATAAAGAAGAGAAAGAATATGGAAAGCGAATCCTGAAGAAAGAATGGAGTGTAATATCAGAAGGGAATCCAAAAAGAAAGAATGAATAGTAATATCAGTAGGGAATACAAATCAGTACCAATAGAGAGTTTGAAAAGATAGTAGGAAGCGTAAATTATAGAGGAGAAGGGAACATGTAATGATACAATGATGGGAACTGTGATGAAGATGAAGACTGAAATTATAAAATAATTGAAATGAAAGATAGGGAGGGAAAGTGAAGAGCTCAATGGCAGTTATTGAATTGGAATAAAATAAGGCGAAGAACAAGAGAAAAATAAAGTGAACGCAAAAAATATATTAGGAAAGGCAAAAACAGGAAAAAGTAGATGAAGATGCGAAGAATGTTGGGCGGTAAGTATTTATGCAGTTGGCGGGAGCATTGCCAAGTCATTAACCGAAACGACACGACACAGAGCGGCGGTCGACATAACAAGCATGATGTTTCAGTCAGTGCAGTCAACCAGAGTCGGTCACTTACAAATGTGACAAACAGCAAAATAATATTGGAACATCCATCATGCCTCTCACCAAATGCATCAATTTGCCTCACTGTCAATGCATGCAGTCCTCCTCACTCCTCACTCCTCACCAGACCCGGAATGCCGATGGATGAAAAACTCACACCTACCAACAACTAACGACCGCTATGTGCAAATGTAAATGTGAGCACTCGCTTTCAACTATCCTAATGCAGAATAAATTATTATCAGTTGTCGATGTTTTTCTAAAATATACTGCAGTATAAATTATTGTTGTCAATATGTTTTGAGACGTATATACTGCAGTATACATTACTGTCAGTTGTCGATATGTTTTCGAAAAAGTATAGTTCACTATGAATATTGATGTCGGTTGTCAATAACTGTTGTAAAGTATGCTGCGATACAAATGATCTTTATTGGTTTCTCCTATGAGATTCATTTCAGACGGACAAGATTGGTTGAATGGGAAGCATTGATTTATGGAATGCGGATGCGGACAGTTTGATTTCACCAAAGCTATCCTGTTGACTTCAACGTTTTTCAAATAGTGACGTCATCACCACCTTTGAAACAAATCAGCATGACAGAAATGAGAGCAGAATCAATTTATGAGGAATTCAATTACATGAACAACAGCTATATTTATTTCTTATAATTGAAATACAGGATATGTGTGGCATGTATGTGGAAAAATTTAGAGAGATATTTGAGGAGGATGTCTCAAACATTGTAAACATTGTAGTAAGGAGTAAACAAGACAGTGGAAAGAATATATTTCTGTTTGCTTGTAGTTGTAAACTTGGAACTGAATATAGCTTTTTGACGTTTTTATCTAATGTGCAGTGAGTAGTCGCCACATTAAAGAAACAAATTCCAAGAATTCTTTCCAAGAAATTTACCAATTATGTTAAGAATATTAATTACAAATTATATTTGATTATTTATTTATATTTTGGAATATTAATATACTCTGGTCGTCTCAAAAGTAAGTTACACTATTTTTTTATATCCGCGCAGTTGGCAGGAGACGTCTGGGATTCGCAGGAAACTTTCGTCTTGGTGTTGTGGTAGCACTTTGATATTCTTAAGCAAGGAGGATCGTCCTTGTTCCTAAGAGGCCGCCATGACTTATTTGTCAGTTGCGATCAAACCACTACGGAGCTACCAGTTACTTCCTACCGCCGATTACAAAGTACGCATTATGATTCGTATTTAATGGCAAACAATAAAAATGCAACTGAAATTCATCGTGAGTTGTGCAGTGTGCACGGGGAACAACGAAGCGGCCGCCCATCCACTTCACGCATCCCGAACATTGTCGAAAACACAATGCTTGAAGGGTTTGGATGCGATGTATTCGGACACCCATCATACTCCCGTGATATTGCTCCAAGCAACTTTCATCTGTTCCCACAGCTGAAACAAGTCTTCCCTTGAGAGAAGACGCTTCGCAAACGAAGAGAACCTCGAAGAAGAAGTTCAGACATGGCTAACCAGTTTGGCGGCAGAATGGTATGACACTGGAGTGAAAAAACTTATACCACGATACCAAAAATGTATTGAAAATAAATGAGATTATGTAGAAAAATAACTGATATATGTAGTTTCTCAAATATAACTCCTTAATCAAATTCTGTACGTTACCTCTTCTTTTATTTAATAGTGTAACTTACTTTTGAGACAACCCACGTACAAACACTTATTTATTTTCCCTTTAATGATAAAGTACCTATTCAGAGAATAAGAAAAATGGAAGGAGCGCATCCGTTGAAAACTTTGAAGAAATTAGGACACACACTGATACCTTGACAAAGTTGAAGAGTTAACCCTCTACAGAACACATTACACTCAAAAGACAGATCAACAAGCTTTCACGTTGACGTTTGAAAAGGTAAAGAGGAAATTGTCAGTACATGACAAATTGAAGGACGAGTCAAGTGTTGCTGCTTCACATTCATAAATGGAAAGCATTCAGCCACTCCAAGTGTTTGCCGAGAAGTCGAACTGTTTGTGTGATAATCATGGAATGATAATGACGACTGGAATGAGTTGTACGTCACAGAAAAAGTGTCACAAGTTTGTGACACGGTGTGATGTCTACATTACTCTGTGACACACGCTATGCAAAGAATGCTTTATTGCTGCTGTCTACACATTCGGATCGGATCGTTTTGCTACGAATAAGAATGAGGATGAATGGAAAAGGGTGGAAGGGGGTGTAAGAGAGATGAAGAGAGATGAAGAGAGAGGAGAAAGCATGGGGAAAGGGAAATTAAAATGGAAATTCCGGAGATGCAGGGAAATAGGAGTCAGGAGAGCATTTCCTAAATCTCCCGCAGTTTGTGATGGTGCTATGATGGGGGGGGGGTAAAAGGGCAAGCACCCCCTCCCAACAGAACCCTTCAACGCGATCCACATTATTTTGTGATCTCGCGCTCGCTCTCCATCACTCTCTCATCCTTGTTATTCTGTATTCTTCCTATTTCCTCACTCTTTCATATCAAATAAAGGGTCAAACTATCGAATGATAAACGACATTATCTATTTGAGTTTAGTGGTTCATTCATTCATCAAATTAGCACAATCAACTAACAGAACTAGTCTACAGTCTAGAACTTAACTTCTTCCTATTTCAATGAATAGTGAAAATGTGGGATGCAAATCAAATGGTAGTTGAATTGTTCAACTATCAAAGTGGACAGCAATAAATGTTGGGTAAAATTCTAACGTATATTATCAAGTAGAAAACATCAATACTATCTTGTTTGAACCAAAATCATGTTATTTTTGAGAAAAAAAATTGGAGGTAAATTCAGCAATAGGAGAAAAGTTTGAGGGGAAGCGAAGTGGATATGAAAGAATAATATCCTAGAATACAGCACAGGAAAATATCAAGTATGGAATATAAAAGAGGAATTTAAACAAGTAGAAATAGAAGACACGATTTAGTAAAAATACACGCATCAGTTGAGAGATAATTCTCCCCAGCCAAAAAAAGAAACAATTGAGAGGGATTGTATAATCAGAGTTGTGCAGTTGGGAAAGGGAAGGATGAGGCAAAAGGGAATAAGAATATAGACATGCAGGGATAGAAGAGACAGAGAGGAAGTGTGGAATGTTTGATCCAGCAACATAGCTGAGCGAGTCGTATCTCCGGGGACAGCAGCTTGACAAATCTCTTATCTTTTATTCAAATCATCCAGCCCTCGACACAATAGTCGACTTGTTTCTCGGCCGGCCCAATCTAAACGCTGTAGCCCATTGTGAATTCGCCGCTAAACTTCAGTTGATTCAGTCATTGTTTTAAACGCTCTAATCATTAGTTATAACCCTGTTGTAGACGCAAGTTACTGTAGTTGGTATGATTGTTGTTGCTGGGTTAGTTAAAACGTTTAATATTTTATATCGATTCTGATTTCATGATCGAATAATCAAAATATTATGACAATTAATCGACATGATTCCAATAAACAGCATATAATTTGCAAGAATAACATTGAAACAGGTGTGAAGGTGGGAAATGTATTAGAACATGAATTTAGCCGTTTTTAGATTCAGCTACTGTTTATCAAATTGATAAGCTATGTATTATTTCATCTCAATGCTCCAATTCATATACTTATTATTTGGCTTTGAATCTAAACTCTTGAGTAATCAAGATTGATCCCTTGTCTCTTTCTAGCATTACTTTTTCATGAATAGCATCATATCATAGGTTAGGTAGACTTCATTCTGTTACAGTTATTACAATATTAATGTGTATCTGAAGAGAACCAGGAGATTGAAACTTCATCTATGATCTGAATAATTTGTTTACAATCATTTTTGGAGCTGAATAGTAAAACTAATCTCAGAAATCTATGAAAAATGTTTACTCACTTGAAATCTTCAATGATTCGTAATAAAGTACACCAACATATTGAGGAAATTACCTGGAAAAAGAAACAAAATTAATTTCACCACACTATGAACAATATGAATCATCAACATAGTTTATGGAAAATCAATAGATACTGTATAAATTTGATACAAATAAATTTGATACCCTGTGGTACTTGATGCGTGAATAGCAACAATTACTACTATCCAATCTGTAACACGGAAATAATTCACACTAAAACCATTGACTGCTTTATGTTTGACAGTGATTTAAAGACTATCATTTATTTCCCCGCAACGTGGGCTGAAATTGCCGGATTAATTTTGGAGAGAACGATTGGTCACGATTTGAAATAGTAGGAGCTATTCACAAAATATTGTTTGCTATTCATCAAGCCGTGAGCCAACATCAAATAACTCAGTCTCCAAAGAACTGTACAGCTTCGTGCTACCAAAGTCATAAATATTACAGGGAGAATTATATTAATATCTTCAATAGTTATCACAGTTATCACGGTTTCGTAATTATTGCAATAATATATAAATATCAATTTATTACTGTAATATGAGGAAATTAATGAGCAATGATGATCAAACGAAGTCGGTATTTTCGATAAAAATAAAATATAGATTTAAGTTTTAGACATAATATTTTGAAATGCTCAAAATTCAATATTTGAGATGAGCTATACATGAATGTCCTCCATACTAACATGATCTAGTTAATATTTCTGGAAATTATTAAGATTTTCAAGAATATTGATGAGAATGATTTAGACTTTCAAAAAATAAGGGGTCTCTAGACTTTACCGAGAGGATCTGTTTCATATGGAAAATACTGTAGGTCTATATTGTTCATATAGTGTAGAGACAATAGCCTTATTACTTTCCTTGCCCTACTACCATAGGTAAGGAAAGTATTGCTTTCCAAAAAAAAATAAGGTACCCAAATTTCCAGTTTTCTAGACGTTTCAAGGCCCCCTGAGTCCAAAAAAATGATTTTTGGGTGTGTGTGTGTGTGTGTGTGTGTGTGTATGTGTGTATGTGTGTATGTCTGTGAACACGATAACTCCATTCCTAATCAACCGATTGACTTGAAATTTTAAACTTGAGGTCCTTATACCATGAGGATCCGACAATAAGAAATTCAATAAAATTCAATTCAAGATGGCGGAAAAAATGGCGGATAATTACTAAAAACCAAGTTTTTCACGGTTTTCTCGAAAACGGCTCTAACGATTTTCTACAAATTTATACCATGGATAGCTATTTATAAGCCCTATCAACTGGCATGAGTCTCATTTCTGGGAAAATTTCAGGAGCTCTGAAATATTATTGAGAAAAATGGTGGATAATGACTAAAAAACCATGTTTTTCACGGTTTTCTCGAAAAAGGCTCTAACGATTTTCTTCAAATATATACCATGGATAGCTATTTATAAGCCCTATCAACTGGCATTAGTCTCATTTCTGGGAAAATTTCAGAAGCTCCGTAATATTCTTGAGAAAAATGGCGGATAATGAATAAAAACCATGTTATTCACGGTTTTCTCGAAAACGGCTTTAACGATTTTCTTCAAATTTATACCATGAATAGCTATTTATAAGCCCAGTCAACTGACATGAGTCTCATTTCTGGGAAAATTGCAGGAGCTCCGTAATATTCTTGAGAAAAATGGCAGTTACCAAAAAACCATGTTTTTCACGATTTTCTCAAAAACGTGAAAAAATTCATACCCTTTATAGTTATTCATCAGCTCTATTAACTGGCATCAGTCTCCTTTCTGGGAAACTAATGGGGGTGCCACCCCATCCTTGAGAAATGAACTTTGTAACCTCCTTCTCGTGCATGAGGTAGGTAGGTAGAGCAGTTCATAAAAAGAACAATAGTTGAGATATTTCATCTGTAGAACAGCTGTTTTGACGACTTTTAAAAAACATCATCGAATTTCACAATTTATGCAAAGGAAAAAGTACTCTGAAAACCAGATATATATATATACATATACAGTAGTCTGATCGTAGTTTCAAATGTGTTGCTGCCAATCGTCATTATGATATTCCCCTAAATTATTCTCTTTTAAGAATGGGGCTTACAGATCAATGAGCAAGGAAAGTTGTGTGAGTGCGCCACACAAGATTTTTTTTCAACATGTATCAAGAAAATAATTTCAGCAATAAGATAATGAATACCACACAAGGTATAGTCCAGGCAACGAATGATCAAATAAAGCTATAGAAGGAAAAGTTTGGAACACAATTTTCAACTTCACAGCTCTTTCAAGGATAGTAAGAGGATTAACATATGAAAAGTCCTCACCCTACCCCTTGTGCTAAAGGGGTGGGGGTGGTTTGAAAGTACCATTTTTTTATTTTTCGCATATATCTCGGAAACTATGCATCTTATGAACATTTGTATTCTGTGCAAAATTGAAGCTTACACAATTACCAACAAGTTTTGTCCTTTACATTTTTTCCATATCTCTGTTAGTTTCTGAGATATCCGCTCTTGAAAGTGAGACTTTTTTTGAAAAAACACTTCAACCACCAATTTTTTCATTTTTCCAGCCTTATAATTTTTGAACGATTGATGATAAAAATCCGTGCTGATTATGAGCTGATGAAGTTTCAAATTATCTTCAATTTTATGTATATTTTCTTTATTTTACGCATTTCCCTACGACTGTTGCAGAAGTTTTAGTGTTGAGAATGAAATTTTCTGTTCAGCAACAATAGATCAGTTAACAATGAAATTTGGAGGGAATGTTTGGAACACAATTTTCGACTTTGCAGCTTTGTTGAGACTAGTTTGGAGGTAAGCATATAAAAAATCCCAAACCCTTGTAATGGGGTATTTAAATTAGTAATATATTGGGGTTATATTATGTATGGTATTGTGATGGTATTATAAGGTTGTGAGAACAACCCTAGACATTATGGTAACAATTTATAATAGGGGAATCGCTTGGCTTGCGAGAGGTTAAATTGATCTAACTCTATAACTCATGAGAAAGGAACTATATTTTAAAATAATAAACAAAACAGTTATATTTTGGAGAACTAAGTAATCGATTTAATCAAATTGTAACTCAAAATGAAACTGGAAACTTAAATAAAAATAATATTGAGAAAACTTTTTAAACAAACAATAGAATAATTACAGGATTTGCCTTCAATAAAAAGATCAATAATATATAATAATAAAATTTATAATATTAGCTCACTGAACTCACTGAATCAGGAAAATGGTGTCTCGGAAAAGAAGGGTAGAGCCGGGCCCGATTATCTGCAGTAGATAGCTCTAGGTCCCGTCCTCGTAACCGACTGACTAGAGCCTCTCATTTTTTCCATAATTTTACTTGTCATGAATTTTCACCGTCGTCAGCAATTTATCTATTCATTGTGAAAATTCATGACAAATAATAAAAATTATGTAGTTCTATTACATCCCCGGGTCCCCCTAAACTTCGGCCCGAAGTTATCGAAAAAACGGCATCTCTCTAAGTTAATTTTTACACATTTCAATAATATTTCAAAAATTAAAGTCAAAATTACCGCAAGCTAAAATTATTATTATTATTCACAATATTATTCTAATTGGATATTTATATGTAACATAACTTTCAATGAATACCTTAAATCTATGTGAGTGCCAATTCATAAGCTAAATGCAAGTGATATAAATTACATTATAGTGAACTAATTCATAAAAAATCAAACTTAGCCTAACACATCAATCAACTTCAAATCAACAATTCAATACATTCATATCTGAATAAGAATTGAATGGAAAAAATTTCAATTATATTGATGAATAAAATTAAACCTACAAAATCTACGAAAGTAATAAAATTGAATCATAATGCAAAAATTAAACATCAAGTCCGAATAGTATTCGAGTAAGCAAAATAATATTGTGGACCTTGAAAATAAGAATAATAATAATAATTGAAAAAGTTTATCTTCTAATCTGGGAAAATATTTGAATCGATAGCATAAAAGAGTAAATGGATACAATAATAGTGAATAAGTAATTATTATTTGCATAGTTTCCTATATCCTAACCCATTATTTTAATGATTTCATTACATACTACTTTACTAAAACACAATATATTCTTAAAGCTCCTGTGGGTAGTCCACAATTGGAGTACGTTTCGGGACTCTCAGTTGATTTGCTTTCTTCTTAATATAATTTTGAAGACATAAATACAAGAATATAACAGTTATCAGTGTTTGCCAGACAATAATAATATAAATGATCAGTTTATTGTTCACCCCTAACAAATCAAAGTTATTTGGCATTTCAACATGATGGAAAATGTCTTCTGAGAATGAGTTGTGCTCTTCAAATTTTGAAAAATTCAAGTGCCAATTTTCATTTAAGATTTCCGAAAGGTTTAAGTACTGAGGCAGAGTCTCATGTTTAAAAATTGGGATGCTCAATTTAGATAAATTTGTCCACATGTGAGGAATTAAGTTATTAATAGCTGGAGAAGGATGGGAACGGGAGTCGCAAGGATAAAGAGTGCTTATCAGTACGTCGCCGTTGTCGTCTTGAAGTTCGCAGTTGCAAGGGATGTGGAGTGATAGGGTTCCTGGACTGTTGCTTGGGACCTCAGTTGTTGAGTTTTTACAGCGAATTGTCGTCTTTTTGCCGGTGTTGTGGAATAGGAAGGTGTCTTCTCGTAGGCGAGTGATTAGGGTTTGATTGTCAGTTGCTTTACAATCAAATTTGCAGACTTCTCGTAGCTCCGATACGTCTGCTTCTGATGTTAGAAGGTGGAGACAAGTGGCTTGGGTGGCGGAGTTCGACATCTTTTTCCTCGGAATTAAGCAGAGGCCTTTCTGCTTGAACTGGCAATCGTCTTCTTCGTCATCTGACAGGATTTGCAGTTTATTTTCTTCTCTAAGTATCAGGTGATGTTGGGAGGTCAAACGGCAGGTATGACCATTCCAATGAAGCGGGATAGATTGCAGGTGGAATAATGAAATAGTTGAATTTTTCTTCTTTATTGGTATTTTGAGGGTAACCAATAGTTCGTTGTCGGATTTTCTGCAGGATGTTAGTTTCAAGTTTCGAATTTTATCGTTGTCTTTTGTTGATATGGTGAAGTTTCTCTTGTTTATTTTCTTTTCGAGTTCTTGAAGTCGATTGTTTAGGTCTTCTTTTGAAATGACGTGATGAGAAAGTTGTTGATTGTAGCATCTCATGTCGATTTCATTGTAGTTGTTAGATAGAGTCATCATATACATGAAAATAGTAATCCTCAGTTGTGTTTTCAGTACATCGGTTGTAGTATTCCCTTTCTGAAACTTATTCTGTTGGGTGAATGATTCTTGCCAAAGAATAAGGTCATGCTTCATGTTGTTCAATACTTTCTTCACGTTCTCTGCCATGCCGTTCATCTTGCGTGTGTTGTCTATCAATTCGACATGTTCAGCGTGAACGAAGTCTTGAAGATTACTGAGATGAGAAGTGATGTCGGTTTCGGTTTTCACGTATGCGCCCAATTCTTCGTCGGTAGCTACTCCGCAACACCAGTTTAGGACCGCCCCGATCGTATCGATAGAGCGTTCGCGGCGTGGTAGTCGATTTTCGTTCTCAGCTGGAGTGTTGTCGTCATCGCTGCCAATGTAAATGCCGTCTTGTAGTTGTAGAAGTTGCAGCTCCGTTCGATGAATCTGATCAAATACTGCACACTCCGATGGGGAAGGGAAGGACATGAGTCAATTTTTAAAGGAGTACTCAGAAGGTTCCTCATAACAAATAAAGGATTTGACCTAGTAATACTGAATGTTATTGGAACTGTGGACTCGTAAAATACTACATTGTGAATTTCTTTAAATAGAGCTCCGTGAAAAAGAGAAATTTCTTGAGACAATACCGTACAACATATTTCTACAAATGCTAAGGAACAAAGTATTATGGTATTCATTTTAAAAATATTATATCAGTTAGTACTCTATATTAATCTATCAATGAACAGTTCGTATAAGATATCAATTTTATAAACAATAATTACTAGTAAAATCCCCAAAAACCCTACAAATAGATTATGTAAATGGTCAAATTAATAGCTATTTCTTATATTCCAATCGTAATCACTTACTGGAATTGATTATTTCATTAACATCAATACAGATAATATTGTTATTAAAATATACGTTTTCACATAAATAATCTTATAAATAAATAAATTATTATATCAAGAATCATCCGTTTCTGAAAAAGAGAAACATTTTATTACATACGAGTCAAGAAAATAATATTCAATAATATTCATATTTATTTCGGAAGCGGGTTGTATCCCTTCCTTTGAGACAGTGTGTCCAAGTACTTTAATTTTTCGGTAGAAGAAGTGACATTTAGATGTATTCAATTTTAGTCCTACGTCTTGAAATCTTTTCAAGGTTTTCTCGAGCTGTTGATATTGCTTATCAAATGATTCTCCATAGCTAATGATATCGTCCAAGTAAATCAAAACTCCTCTATACAAATAATCATTGAATACTTGGTTGATTGCTCGTTGGAAAGCATTTGGAGATGTTCTAAGACCAAAAGGTAGTCTTTTGAACGTGTACAGCCCTTTATGAGTTGCAAATGCTACATATTTTCGACAATCTTCGTGTAATGGCTGTTGGAAAAATGCTTGTCTGATATCTAGGGTGGAAAAGTAATCCGAATTGTCAAGAGAATCAAAAATTGTTTGAAGAAGGGGAAGGGGATATCTATCCGGTAATATTTTCTCGTTCAACATTTTATAGTCTACAACCAATCTGAATCCACCGTCTTTTTTAGTAACTAAAAATGCGGGAGAAGCATAATGACTCTGGGTTTCACAAACTATTCCTGCTTTTATCAATAACTCTACTTGTCTGTCTATTTCTGTTCTTTGAGCGATAGGTAATCTGTACGGTGACTTAGCAATGGGTGTGTAATCTGTAAGTTTGAACTTGTATTCGGGTAATTTCGCTTCCTCGAAATCAATTTCGTTTGTTGAAAATAGGTGTTTGTATTTATTGATGAGTCTTTTCGCTTTGGAATTTTGCTCTGGTGTAAGATCTTTATTAATATCTATTTCACAACCCCCTCCATCGAATAGAACAGAGTCTACTAATGAAACAGATTCGTCGTAATTACAAACTTCTCCTTCAATTTCACCAATAATAGTTTCATGCAACAATCTTATATCTTGCCTTCCTAGATTCAAAATTCTAATTTCACTCATGTTTGTTTCAAAATCATCCTCATTCAAAGCACATGCAATTTTTTATTATGTAATAACGATTCATTTGGAGTAAAATGGGATACTTTGAGCAATTTTTGTGTTAGATTGACTTTGACATTCACGTCTTTTTGAGCGGGGATTATTGTTTCAAGAGCACATTTGACGAAATTTACGGGATTGGGTATGCAGACTTCTTTTGTAATATTTGTTTCAGAATCGTTGTGTAATCTATTTAATGTACAAATCCACTCTTTATCCATGTCTAATTCGACTATTTTACCATTATCGGTCATTGAAATGATGTTATTCTCATAATCTAATTTCATTTTATATTTTGAGAAGAAGGAATTTCCAACAATAATATCGGCCTGTAAGTCTTCAGAAATTACTAAATTTACTTCGAATTTCCTGTCATGTATTTGAATTTCACTCGAGATCATTCCTGTGATCGGCATTAATGAACCATTAGCTACCGATAAAGCAATACTACTATTTTTCAGATGTTTTAGATCATCGCTACTTAAAAGATTTTTTTGAACTATGTTTACGTTTTGTACCGGTGTCAATGGTAATTGATACATCTTTTCCTTTGAATTTTCCATTAATAGTAAGTACTGGGACTTGAATTCTTCTCTCTTTAGTCAATGATCCATTCATTCCAAGTTTTGTGCTGAGCATGCATTTCGGAAGACAATAGCTGTTTGAAGTTGGTTTCACTTTCTATTTCGTTAGAGCGATTAATTTCACTTTCATTTGAGTATAACTGATTATTATTGGCATTGAGAAAAAACTGCCTGACAAATTCTATCGCTTTGGATTGTTCATCTTTCATTGATACAGAAGATATTATATTACATGTGATTTCTTCTTTATCAATTGAATTTGGAGAATAATTATCAAATGGAATTCAGCGCTTTGTTTTTCAAATCCGGATCCCAAGTTCATATCCGATTCGTCTAGGCTCGGGATCCTGTATTCGAGTTTTTTGATAAGAAAAAACAATCGTCTTTCCAGTGATTATTCCTCTTACAGTATGTACAGAATCTAGTCCTATTAGGGTTGATTGGTGTCCTGTAATTGACTGATGTTGATTGTGTGTAATTATTGTTTGTATAAGGTTGTCTTTGGAAATTGTTCTGATTTGTTTCGTGTGGGAAGACGTTTCCGCTCCTATTTCCAAACTGTCTATTAGGATTAGGATTATGTGATTGTGTGTTTCTGTCGCGATCATTGTAATTATTATTGTTTGAATAAGGTTGTCTTTGGAAGTTGTTCTGATTTGTTTCGTGTGGGGAAAAGTTTCCGCTCCTATTTCCAAACTGTCTATTAGGATTGGGATTTTGTGATTGACCTACATTTCTACTCAAATTTTTCACCACAATACTCAGATCGTTCAATTTCTTCTCTAAAGTATCTACTACATTTATTTTTTGGACAGGCTGTTCGATTGAAGCATTATGCATTCCTAACTTTTTGTCTAGAAGGAAGCGAGATCTTTCATATTTGGCGAGATTTTTCTCTAAATCTTCAACTGATGCATTGTCCATGAAAGCAACATGTTGCAATGCTCCTACGTCTAAGCCTCTCAAAACATATCCTACTATTCTTTTCTCTGACATTTGAGGCTCAAGAATGTGACAAAGTTTTATTATATCTGCTGTGTATTCTGTGTATGTTTCTGTTGGTAATTTGTTTCTGTTTTCGAGTTTTTGTCTGGTTGTCTCTTCATGAACAGGGTCTACAAGTTTACTTTTTAAGTGGCCTACTGCATCAAGAAATGTCGCGTTTTCATTTTTATCCGAAAATATGTCGAAAATTGCCAATGCTGTTTTCTTGAGGTAGAGGGGTAAATACAAGATTTTATCATCCTCATCCCACTTATTTATTTTTGCTGCCCTATTGAAGGTTTTCAACCACTCGTTGAAGTCTTCACTCTTTGTACCCCCATAGCTTTCGGGTTTCGCAAAGGGTCTTTTATCATTCCCTGCCATATTATTTTCTGGAATTAGGATATTTGCTAAGTTATCGGGAGCTACTGTGTCGTAGATGTGTTCTTGATTTCTGCCTAGCTTGCCTACTATTCGCTCGTAATCGGCTAACATAGGGAAGATAATACGATCGCGTTGAGACAGGGACCCTAACTTAAGTAATCGACTTAGAGCATCTCTAGCTCCTGAATCGTGGTCCACATAAATACAAACTTTTTTTGCCAAGTCAACAGCGAATCGCAAGTATTCAATATTAACAGATTGAGGGATGTGAATACCTAACTGTTTGCCTAGCTCTAATAATTCTGATTTATCCAGAGATTTTACTTTTAAATCAATAGGTAAACGTAATAATGAAACCTCGAATTCACTAGGTGATTGTTCAGAGTCACTAGAACTAGAGCTACTCATCTCAATATAACAATAATAACAATTATCATATTTAACCTGTACGTTGAGAGAATAGAGGACATAATTATACGAGATCAAACACAGAATATAATAATTATGATAATGACCTGAAATGAAAATGTCAATAGATAATTTGAAGGCTAATCTTGTCAATTAATAAACTCTTTCTCATGAGAACGACGCCCAACACCATGTAATGGGGTATTTAAATTAGTAATATATTGGGGTTATATTATGTATGGTATTGTGATGGTATTATAAGGTTGTGAGAACAACCCTAGACATTATGGTAACAATTTATAATAGGGGAATCGCTTGGCTTGCGAGAGGTTAAATTGATCTAACTCTATAACTCATGAGAAAGGAACTATATTTTAAAATAATAAACAAAACAGTTATATTTTGGAGAACTAAGTAATCGATTTAATCAAATTGTAACTCAAAATGAAACTGGAAACTTAAATAAAAATAATATTGAGAAAACTTTTTAAACAAACAATAGAATAATTACAGGATTTGCCTTCAATAAAAAGATCAATAATATATAATAATAAAATTTATAATATTAGCTCACTGAACTCACTGAATCAGGAAAATGGTGTCTCGGAAAAGAAGGGTAGAGCCGGGGCCCGATTATCTGCAGTAGATAGCTCTAGGTCCCGTCCTCGTAACCGACTGACTAGAGCCTCTCATTTTTTCCATAATTTTACTTGTCATGAATTTTCACCGTCGTCAGCAATTTATCTATTCATTGTGAAAATTCATGACAAATAATAAAAATTATGTAGTTCTATTACACCCTACATCATCATGTCCTATTACTTTCCAACAATTGATGAAACAAGAATGTGCTAATCACGAGATTGTAGAACATTAAATTATCTTTTCATTCCATGTATAATTCGACTATTGCTCACCTTCAAACTAGTTTCAACAACGATGTAAATTCGAAAATTGTGTTCCAAACATTCCCTCCATATTTCATTGTCAATTGATCTATTGTTGCTGAACAGAAAATTTTACTCTCTTAACACTAAAACTGCTGCATCAGTCGTAGGGAAATGCGTAAAATAGTGAAAATATACATGAAATTAAAGATAATTTGATTCTTCATCAGCTCATAATCAGCACGGATTTTTATCAGCAATCGTTCAAAAATTATAAGGCTGAAAAGATGAAAAAATTGGAGATAGAAGTATTTTCTCAAAAAATGTCTCACTTTCAAGAGCGGATATCTCAGAAACTAATAGAGATATGAAAAAAATTTAAAGGACAAAACTTGTTGGTAATTGTGTAAGCTTCAATTTTGCACATAATACAAATGTTCATAAGATGCATAGTTTCCGAGATATATACGAAAAATAAAAAAATTGTACTTTCAAACCACCCCCACCCCTTTAGCACAGGGAGTAGGGGTGAGGACTTTTGATATGTTAATCCTCTTACTATCCTTAAATGAGCTGTGAAGTTGAAAATTGTGTTCCAAACTTTTCCCTCTATAATCTTTCGTTGACTGGACTAGTAGTTGGATACTACGCATATTTTGAAATACAGTATCAACTTTATCCTACAAGCGATCTTTTCAATGAATTCAAAGTACTAACTGTTCGACAGCTGTGCATAAAAAATTTGATAATACAGAAAGAATAGAAATAAATTTCTTCTTCGTGAAAGAAACTTGAATTTAAATTTACGTCCTATTAGAGAAACATTCCATCAAGACAGGATGGATTTAAATGTATGTAGAAGACAATTCACTTACTTATCACAGAGGATAATAAATCTTGTTCCTACTCATTTTGTTGCCAATACAAGCCGGAGCAAAAAGCTAAATTGCGAGATTGAGGAATGGATAATATCAAATAAAACTGAAGAAAAAATCTTCTAAGCACCAACTGTTTCTTGTTTTTATGTTTTGTTTTTTTTTTTTTTTATCATTAGAATAATAATTATTGTGTGTCACTAACTTTTATCTAATTCAATCTACAAAATTATATTTGTGTGTAAATTCCACTAATCTCTGTTCTTATTTTGGTTCAATTTCTTAGTTTATATTGAATAAATATATTACTGCAACTTAGGTCTACGCACAGGTTTTACCTTGTAGGCTACTCCTTAAACATAGATGGACATAAAAAAATATACTGCAGTTTTGGGATCATTTTATATATTTAATGGTATTTTTCTTGTATTATTTTTAGATGTTATAATATTATATTATTATAATTGTGTATGTTCTTTGAGAAATAAATTTGAATTTGAATATGTTTAAACATACATAAATGGACTTCTCTTCAAAGGAAGGTTTTCTATAAAATTGAAAATCGAATTAAAACAATATTAATACCCACAAATTCAATATATAATAAGTGGTTTGTGAATCAGTACAAAATAGTCGTCACAAATAACGTAAGTTACAAAATCATTCCTATTTCTCAACTATATTTCTTGCCCTTGGAACCACAGAAGATACATGTCTACACTATAGAATTGCACTTTTAATGAAACTATTGATTTCAAATATTCAGTACACCATTCTGCAATATACCTGATTCCCCGAGCCCGGAACCAACACAGAGATGTCTGCTCTTCTTCCTTTATCCAAGTACGAATCTTTGAGGATTCCAGAATGCTTAAATAATTGAAATCCACTACTCTACTCACAACATCAATGTCAAAGCATGAAATGCTTTCTAGAAGATGAAATTTCACTGTATGAAGCAAAGTAGTTCCTGTTTAGAGTACAACTTCTACTACTTTACCAGTACAATCAACGAATTGAATATTGCTATAGAGAGATTCACTTCAGACTGTTACAGTTCTTTATGATGTTCATGATATCAATGCTTCCCATTCAATTAATGCTGTCAGTTATTAGTAAAACTCACTACAGATATGAGGAGGCACAGACGGCTTAAGCAAGATCCATTCCACTCGCAGGAATCACACAATCCATTCGATGAGGAAAGGGCAAGGATGAAAGGCAGGAAGGTCAATATCCCCGGGGGATTGGAGTAATCCCAAGCCACCACAATCCACTGCGCCGTTCGCCACTGCACTTGTGCAAATCTGCATACAGATCCCGAATTTCAAAAAAGACGTTTTCCTGTTCTTTTATGAGCCGACCGCTGGGATTGCGACGTCATATAGTGGCTCTTTGATTACCCGCAGTCAAGACCTTTTTGCGCGCTTTTTCCTTTTTTATACTCTGCAATTTACTTGCGCGGATTCTCATAGCACTTTCAACGCTGGAATCTTGTTATACACTGGCTCCTCTCCCCTGAACTGCCAGCAAGGAATTTCCATAGAGATCGAGTACAATAACCGATACACCATTTCGGCACAATAGCCACCAGACACAACAAACTTTTATCTCTTTGCATCGACATGTTCAGATGGACCAAAAGGATATTTTATTCGTTCAAGTTCACAATAACAGTAGAATAAAATTGGTGGTAAGAAAGAGAATATATTATATGGCTGGAGTATTAATCCGACAAGATGAACTGACCTTGCTGATGACCGTATGGTCCGGTAGCAAAATAATTAATTAAATCTATCTATCTACTCTTATGCATACTATTATAGGGAAAAGATATCATTACATTATTCGTCTGAGTAGGCTACGAGTTTAATTATTATAAACTTCCGATATGAAGAAATGAGTTTTTGAAAAATTTTTATCTACAGATATTTGAGATTTTTAAATAACATTCATGTCAACTGGAAGCCAGTTGAAGGGCGGACTCCACTAGATTCCATCTATGGGTTTGGAAATCACTTCCCGGTCGATTGAAACCAATCTCAAGCTGTAGAATGTGAATCAACTCATATTTAATAATGATCATCATAATCCTTTCCATTACCCCTCTACAAACTTATGTTTGCATCACCCTCAGCAAAAGAAAACTTACAATTATTATACAATAATGAACTGAAAATAGTCAATGCTGTCATTTGGAACAGATACAAAATTGAAATGAAAACATCTGCCAAGAGCTAAACAAGTTCTTATTTTGAGCACACATGAAAATGACAGAAGCATCCAGCATATACATTATTTGTGAGTTATATTATTCATAATAATTGCTCATTCCATTCAATTATTCTGTATTGAAACTGTAATATAAACGACCACATTCACCTCAAAATTTCTAATTAATTTGTTATCCAATATGAATCAATACGGAAAATGTGTTCAAAACTATTCAATTTCAACCTGTTCATTGGCTAATTATAATATACAAATGAAATGGTTTCGATAAGTGAGATTTTTGTAATCCTCTATTAAGTTGATTAGAGAATTGATTAAAGAGCTAGTGTGAGAGTCACAATACAGAACTTTTTTTCCAACATTATAGACATTCTAACAATAGCCTACTTGCCGTTTTCCGACTGTCATCACCATTCAATATATCCGCCATGTTCTTGATACAGAAAAATGCAATTTTTTTACTCCGTTACAGTGATGTTACATTACAAACACATTCCCGAACGCGCACACGCAACATGCTCCCGATTCAACAAAGTGTCACATCTATAAAATACGTTAGCAAATTTTACGCTAGGCGAAACGTTGTTTGGCAAGTTGAAATGTTATTTTAAGCTATCTCACCCCGTTCAACAAATTCTTGGAATCGTGTAATCCAGTTCAAAAACAAACAACAGGGACAAGTGCGAGTGAAGTTGGAGTGTAAGTGTGTGGGAGTGAGCAAGAGTGAATGCGAGATGCTAAGCTGGCTAACAAAGAGTGACAAAGGAAGCAAGCAGCCAAAAGAACGTGTTTCAAAGAAACATTGAAACATGTTTTGACAAACGCGCTCCGTGTGCCAACTGGGAAATGCCAATTCACTTACCGAATAACTTTCCAATGCCGGGCCAACGAAAAACGTTAACAGACCTATGATTTAGACGACAAGTTATGATAAAAACAATACCAGACACACCCAGCATGTCAACAAACCATCCACCCAAAAACTTGCAACTTGAATGAAGATTTATGGGACACAGCTCTTACAGCATACATATCCTTATTATAGTTCAGCTTTGATGTCACGCTGGAACGAGACACTGTCATAAAACAGAGTTGACATATTTATGTTGGAAAGTTTCTCAGGTGTACGCCGGTTTGGATAATTGCATGAATAACAGGTGGTCCTAATGTTTGTGCTGACTTCATTATTTCGGAATTGTAACTGTTGATACAATGTAGAACAGTATAAACACGAAACAGAGCAGAGTTCGACAATATTTCATCCTAAAAATTTAATCTACAGAGAGCAGATCTGATTGTTTAATCTGTATCAGTCATTTAGTGAACAGTACTGAGATTTGTTAAAAATAATATTCTTGACAATGGACTGGTGAACCAATTAACATTTACTGCACTGAACACAGGAGTAAAAAGGAATCAAAAGCCCACCAACTTTGATGTTGAAAAACGTAATTTGATTTATGACTCATCTTTCGTTTCCTTATAAATTATCTAGTTCTCGACTGCACATTTGATATTGATTTACTATTTGGAACCCTCATTTTCATGTACACCCGGATGAGAAGGAAACAAGAGCTTTCACAGTTTAAACTTCTCCATCGTGCAGTGTTCAAATAACTTATTAAAAGTAGTTCAGGAAATTACATAGATATTCCAATATTACATTGATAGATGATACAATTTAAATAAATTAATTCTTCAAACCTGCATAACATAGTAGATGGGCTGAGGGTAAAAAAAACTCATTCTACGTGGAAAGTATGTAGTCTATGTCAGTCTATGTTGTTTTGATAATCGTCCAACAAGAATAGTACTGATTTTTGTATAATTGTAAATTGTTGAAGAATATGAGAAATTGACATCAATTACATGTAATGAAGTTCAAGTTTTTGAATGTAATCTGATTTCAATATTTATTCAACTCATTTTTAAAGTATATATTATTGTGAAATATTAAGAAGTTTAATTTTCTTCAAGTTGGTATTCACAAACGGACGATCACACATTGTTTCATTTAATCTCTCAATTTTGAAAACGCAGCTCCAGTAAGGCTATTTGAACAACAACAATTAATTAATTGACAAAATATGCAGGAGACTTGTAACAAAATAACACTAATCGTCCAGATTTGCGGGCAGAAAGAGGCACATCACTTAGAAAGAAATCAACAATAATGAAGGCTTGTTGCCGCTGAGAGTCTTGCTGAAAACACAGTTGGGGAGTGGTAAAGGATTCGCTCAGGGTCAAACAAGTCAGTAAGATGCATAATGTACAAGTAGAAGGCGTAACTGAAGGAAAAGGCCCATGCAAAAGAGGGGGTGGGAAGTGAGAGAGAGTGAAGAGGGGTTCAATGCAGTCCACTAAGCCGTGTAAAGACATCGTTTCTAGGGGATGAAAAAACTTCACCCTACCCCCCCCTTCTTGGCCCAAGGGAGTCAGTGACCAACATAGGCTGAACCCTTCACAGTGGTCTGGTGGCCCTGGGGTAGAGGGGGTCGTCCATTAGCCCCATAACCCAGGGCGGTGTACTGACCCAGGCCCGGTTTTTCTTCTTCAACCGTCCATGACATGCTCTCTTGCCATCCCCCTCCCACCATGACAACCCAATTCACTGCGAATACACATGGCTCCTCAACCTTGAACACTCATACCATTACAGACCACTTTGCAGAATGTTTTCGATGAGACAATGACCTCCAGTCTGTGTCAATGCGACAAATATCTCAATTGGGTACTACTTCGGTGCAAACGATTCGGGCTTGGACGAGAAGTGAAAAACAATATTATTCTACTTTCTACTTACCTAACTTCCTACTTACCTAACTTTCAGGAGAAGTTGATTGGTTTCTTGACTTAAAGCCAACTATGCCAACTAATTAATAAGAAAATATGAGGATGAAGGATAGTAAGATGAATGAATAAAAATGAAGAAGTGATACTATAGAAATATATGTCCAACATGATTATCTTAGAAATTACCTAACTCCAGATACCCCAGTTCATTTGGAGTTCCACCTTCCTGTTTCCAGAAGAAATTTCCAGTTCAATGGTCTTCTTGAATCAATAAAGAAATAGATGAAAGAGTGAATTTACTATAATGGTTTCTGTACGCAGTAATAAGTACATGGTTGATTATTAAGGATGCGTTAATTACGATGAAATAGAAGGTCTACTGATAATGTTTGATAAATGAAAGATTCCCTGACAAAAGTTTGCCCTTGATGGGAATAAATCGAAATAGAGAACTATGAAAAAAGTCTAGCTATTGTTTCAATAGATTCATCAGAAATGATCTGTAATATTAAAAAAAGCATTCTTTACTTTTCAAACCCATTCCTCAAAAGTAATAATAGGGTATCTCTTCAAGTAAACTTAGCAGGTGACACAGATAAGATGTCTGAGACAAAATAGAGACCTGAGACTGAGACAAAATAGATTAAAGATTCATAAGAAAAACACGCCGTTATTATCTAATGAACAGAGAGGAGGCTACACAGCTCCAGTTAATTCGCTCAAAGTGGAAGCAGAGGGAGGAGGACCCGATAAAAATGGTTGGACGATGAGGTGAGCGAAGTTTCTTGATTATTCATAAGAAAGAAACAGAGACCGCTCAATTTCTCCCAAGATCCTGCGAAACGAGAACTATTCAGACAAGGAGAGAGCAGATACTGAGTAAGAAGGCGCTTCGAGATCTTGAGAGAAAACCTGAGTGATGCTAACCGTATTATTGATATAAAACTCGGGAAATTTAATAAAGGTCTACTCTCATTTCCCATTAAAACTTCAAAGCAGGAATGAACACATTTTGCAACCAAACTTTTGATTACCGACGAAAATGATGTCATTTGAAAAGTCCATCACTGGTACTTCATTACACAACTTCGGGAATAACTCCATGCCTTGAACAACTGCTAAGAGACTGAAATGTCTCGAACACTCCGAATCCAAGTGGAGCCAAATGAAATATGCAGATAATTAGGTCATTTACATGATTTATCCCACTGAAAGGGAACGAAAAGCGAATTATGAGATAGTTCCTTACAATTGGAGATGATTTAAAATTTGATATTTCTGCCAGTACACGAGAGAATTAATTTCAGACAGAGCATTGAAACTAGCATTGAAGAATTGCACTTTATGACTTTGCCAATTATTTGTTATTTCATACCAGTTCATGTTATTCAACAGATTCAGGCAGGTGCCCATGTCGAAAATATCTACTATTCTCGTGAATCCCGTAAATAATAGAACGAATTGAAGAATAATTCCGCAATTATTGAATTTCTTTTAAAGAATGCATTGTGAGTTTCACCGATTGTGAGTTTTATCGAATAGTCCTTCCAATCTGTAATATTTTTGTAATTCATGCTATCCGATCTCTTCCAATTTCAATTTGGATTATTTTTTCTCATTACTTTTATTACGTAAGACTCCTATACAAAAAAGTGATCAACTTCTTACTGCTAAAATGGATGAAGAAGAGATACAATACTTGAAATCGATTGAAATGTTCCATGAGATAATTGAAAATACTGATAGCCTATCCAATCATTAAACAATAGCAATATCATTGCTTTTGTGAATAATGAAAATGAGTTGTGAAAAATGAATAAAATCAGACTATAATAGATATATAATGAAGAGAAGCTATAAGATGAGAAATAATGAGGTGGTGTAGCCAATCATATATAATAAAAAATGGACGATACATCAAGACAGTTGAGAGATCATGATACTACTAGTATATACTCAAATACTACTTATTGAATAAAATGGATTTCGTGTTTGCGTCGTGCGTGCTATAATACAATTTTCAACTCATATTCTATTTCAGTTAGCACGTAAGATAAATGGAAACCCAAAGCCCGCAAGGAAAATGTGAGGACTGAACTGAAGATAGATATCAGTTGATGGATGGTACTGAGGCAACAAAAACCCTGAAGGTGTTGCAATTAAGGATATAATAGACGGAGCTGCTCAAGTGAACTACCAAACCCAATTCTATTTTCCCGGTTACAAAAGAAATGTATTTCTATTTGGCTCACGTTCTGGCATACAGCGAGTGGCATGGCATCATTTTCGCGAAAAACGTTCAACATTTATCACTGGACAATGGAGATGGCACTTACTCCCTCTCGTGAAATTCGATACAGCAAGCTTATCTTACCCTTTTTCATGGAACCCTCGTTGATAATGTGAGCCACTCATTCAGCTTAAGTTCACACTACTTGTACAATGCACATTTCCTACTAGCTATTCACATGATATTCTCACGTTTATTAGTGTTTCAGTCACATGTATTGTGTTCATTCCAAGTCATAAACATTATCATAGATTCACAAATTGCAGTTGAATTCAAAGGTAATAAGATGATATATTACACATAAAAACATGCAACTTGAGCAAACATAGATTACACAAAGATGATGTGCATTCATTAATGGATATTGTGCATTTGCTGATTAGAAGCTGATTATCTTAATGAAACTCTGATCTATTGTTGGTATTAATAGAAATGCACAATTGCTGGCACGATTGAAATATACATTAATTTTCATTCAAAGCGAGCATTGGAAAACTACTTGGTGGAGAACAGCCAACACAGACATCCCGACAACTTTTCCAATCAAAACATTCAGTAACAAAACAACAAAATTACAGAACAACACAATCTAGTTCATCACAGAAAGTAGAGTTTTCAATCTCTTAATTTCAAGTTCAGTTTTCAATCTTTCCATTCCAAGTTCAGTTTTCCATCACCAGCAGCTCATAAACCAATTAATGACAAGAATTTTCAATGTCTTTTCAAGTTATACTTTCCATCACTAGACAACTACATTAATCTAGTTCCTCTTTATTTCAGTTTTGATTATAAAGTGCCGTTTACCATCATCAGCTCAAGGCTGACTATTTCATCATAGGAATAACACTTCTCCGCCTATTCATTTCAAGTTTAGTTTTACAACTCCAGTTAACAGTTGTTCAACTCACACATAGCAGTGTCAACTCCATCCTCCATCGACATCTCTTGTCGTCAAGACTTGGTGTCAAATTCAATCAGCTTCCAGACGAACGGATATACTGACATCGAATGACGATAATTAATAATATCAGTTAGTAAGTAAGGAGAGGGTTGTGAGGTGGCGGGAGGTGGTAGTGCAAATTAAAATCCAGCTTCGTAATCCAGGAAACAAAGCTGCAAGGGTTCGTGTGCCTGCTGCTCCTCTGCGTTGCTTCATAATAGAATTTAACAACGCAGCTTAATCGGGTTGAGTATTGGGAGGAGTGATGCTGCTCAGGAAGTTGGTGAGAGAGAAACAGAAGATTAGAGAGAAGGAATAGAGAGGGGGAGTTAGAAAAGGTGTGAGACATCAAACTCTGAAGCAACTAAAACAAACTAGTCAAGACGCTACTCTGTCTAAGCTTTAGTACAGGTGACGACGTAGGCTGAGAACGAGGGATGGAGAATTAGGTGTGTCTTCAGGGTTTAACTGGATGGGATTTTCCCTGACTAGTTCAGAAATTAACAACAACAACACAGGTCCAAGAAGGGAGACATGGCCAACTCCTGATTGACAATCAGAGCCGGTTAGAGACGCAAGTTGCAGGCAAGTCTATTGGTATCTGATTGAACTGAGCACAGTAGCTAAGTTTGGGTGCGAGTTTAGTAGGCCTTCTCTACGGCAATAAATGTATTCTAATCACAACATAATTTATTATTAATATCAGAATAAGCAAATATCCAAACGTTTTCAGAGACAATAGAAATTTCGGAACTTGGTATAACTAATCACTGGCTACTATATATCACTGGATGAATGTGATTTGGAGTGAACTGATTATTGCTTCTACTAGTCAATAGACATTATCAACTTTGTTGCTCAATATGAGAATCACCAGAAAAAGTGAAGATTCTGTAGCAAGAGCAAACTAGATTCTATCTCCCTTTCAATGAAGGTTTCATAGGAATGAGATGGCATCCATTTTGTCTTTAAGAGCCTTATACAAATCAATTAAAAATATAAAATATAATAAAAATATATAAAAAAATAGATACATTTTTTTGGACTCGAAATAGTGTGTGAATTAAGTTATGATTTACATAACCTTTAGACTGTGTATTTCAAATTAAGGTTTAGAGCAGTTTTGGGCGAATACCTGTTGTTTTTACCTTAATTGTATTTGTATATGAATAAATAAATAAATAAAATAATTACAAAGCATTCAGTTACTGTTCACCTCAAACAGTCCATAAAAAAGCCAATACCAGAGGAGTATTGTACACGTAAATATATTTTGGCATTGTTGACAAGTACTGAGCGAGTTGGCCTTCAGGTCACGTGAGCCAAGTGCTGTGACGTCACAGAGCGCCGCCGACACAGAATAAAGCGAGCAGCAAAATGTTTTTGGCTGAGCAACAGCAGCAAGACCGAGACTGAGTAGTGCAGCAGTTGCAGGGTGGTTCAGGGGAAGGGGGGTTAAGGTGATGGAGGAGGGGGCAAGTAAGGGTATTTGGACCACCAGACATTTTATTAGTTGGTTGTTCAGAATTCGAGAGAGGCGACCTCAGTCGATCCCCCCCCTCCCCGGCATAAGATTTATCTGAAATTGCCGTGACACGGGTTTCAATTATTTTATTATTTCCGAGCCTTGATCCCCCTTCCACCCCACACTACAATACAGCCCGCACACGCCTTACACACTTTACCCCCTCCCACTACTCCCTCCTCTTCTTATACTAAAGCTACCAGTTCACATACAGAGCAAACGACAGCGAAATGGTGTGCAATGAAAGTGTGAGCAATAGAGTAAGCTTTATGCAGAGAAGGGACGGAAGAGAATAAGGAAGATTAGGCCTACCCTTAGTGAGTGAGACAGGGTGAATAGGAGTTTGGAGAGAAGGAAAGTGAGTGAGGTATACAAGAGAATATAAGGGAAGACTGAGAAGAATGGAGGTAGGGGCTGATTGAGTAGAAGCAATACGAGAAAGTAGATATTTCATAGAAAATTGATAAAAAATCACAGAGAAAACATTTTCTCAAAAATACATGGTGAAGAGGCATCAAATTGTCTTTTTTTCATTAGGGCTACTTTTGAATATGAATAAAAATCTGAGTACCTTTTTTAAAATTATTAGCCGAAACATGACGTGACTAAATAATTTAAAAAGGGTACTCAGATTTAGATTTTTATTTATGTGTTTCTTGAATAGTTCCAAATTTTCTTGAATAACTTAATATTATTCGTTAAAAGTGGTAATTGAGTGGAATATTTCTAATTAATTTATCAATTTAAGCCATTTTAATTCAAAGTTTATAGTTTTAGTGTTTATTTTGAACCAAAATTTTATAAAAATTGTATACGTGAAATTCTAACCTTATCTTGGACTTTGTCACCTATAAATTTGGGAGAAAAAAAGCACAAGGACTACCTTATTATTTTATCTTTCAATGTTATTACATTAGTGTAATTTGCATTGTAAATAAATAAATAAATATTTATATGGTGGAAGGGAATCAAAAAAAAACATCTTCTGTTCAAGTTGAAGTTGGGAATTATTATTGCAGGTCCTCTTGAGGATAGACTCACATTATAACAATGCAGGGTTGTAGGCTTAATTCATGACTCAAGGCGGATTGAAAAAAAGTTGAACATCAATAAATACACTGGAATTGATTAAAACTTCCCAATACGACGGTAAATTTCGAATTATTTACTATTTTAATAGTATATAAATCGTAATTCTTCTTAATTTGTAGTGGACATTCAATTCATTGACATTACATTTGATAAAATTCAATTTCTGTATAATTTAACAATTTTTAAGCTAAATAGAAAAATTTTTACTATTCACAGAAATCAGCAAGAAATGAATTTTGAATAATTTTTTATCAATGTTTTCTGATTCCCATTATCTAAATTGAAGTGTCAGAAAAAGTTTGAAAACATTGTTTATGATGGTATTCACTGTTATTATTGCATAGTCATTCGCTTCCACTCAAGATCATAAAAAATGTATCTACTTAAACATCCAAAATAATATACAAAAATCTTTCGGTCACCACTTCTGACACCTTATACGCTGGAAGTCAAATTGTAATACATCAGAAACTCGCCCACATTCGCCCACATTTGTGTCATATTTTTGACAGGTTTCCTACTTTTGTACACTACTTCGTATCTCACCTAATCTCGAATAAATTTACAAAAAACTCGTCTTGCAATACTTCTATCCTATGTCTGGTTCAATAAAAAATTTCCAAATATGATTCTTATAACGACTTCTGGTCAGAGGATGAATCATACGAAAAATAAAGAACCCTACTCCATTCCTTGAATTTCTTATTATTTGAACAAAACGTTTCATAAATCAATCCTGTAATACATTTTCAAATGTGTTAAGATCGGATACAATAGTTTTTTTAGTTGGTTCAATGATATTTGATCCCAATTTCCACCAATGAGAATCGCCATGGGTGATGAGTATGCCTTGCATAATAGACAACACTACGATAATAATGAAAAACTATTATATAAATTAGAGATAGCACTTGGTGAGAACTTTATAACAGCAGTTATGTTCGATAGTTGAACAGTCATAAAACCAGTAACCAATTATCGGGGATGACAGTTATTGGAAATAGTTCACATACACTTGATGGAATATGTGTGTAAGATGTTAACCATTATGACAGTGGTATTGCAGTGAAATAATAAATTTACGAAATTTCTGTTGAGGCCAAAGTGAAAGGAAAACAGTGACTCAAAATAATCCACGTGGGTGTGGAAAGGCACGACTCAAATAAGTACGTAAGAAACATTACCTACATAAAAGTGCATACACTATATTGAAATTTACTTGAAAGTGGCAGTATTTTTTATGAGAAACAACAATGCTTACTAAACAACTAATTCTGACAGTTTGTAGTGAATCTCACAACAGCTTACAAAAACTTAGACTTGCAAACTGAAAGTCTGGATGGGAATCCTGTGCTGAAACCGCCTTGTAGTGATCTACTTTATAGATCAGTTCATTTTTACTATGGCACTAACTCCTCACTAATGTGAATTTATGAATGAGAGGTCTCAGGGAACTTGGATCGACTTCGCTGCCTTCTGCCAATCACCGCTCCCACACATTCTTGTCTATCCTACCTTGAGATTCACTTAAAATTGTCAGGAAACCTTCTAAATAACACAAACGCTTACCATTCAATGAATGATGACAGTTTAGAGTAAATCTCATTATAGCTTATTGTCCAAAGGATATGAGACTCATCATTTATTAATAATCCGTTGTGAACTTTGAATTTGTGACCGCATGTGGTGGAGCATACAAAAACTTTCGAGTTCATTCATGTTCACTAGTGATCTATAGTAAATAATTATCAAGTTTTAAAATTGCAGTGTGAGAGATATGAAATATTTGGTTGTGAGATAAGGATATGATAATCAGCTACATTGATTATATGCGTTATTGAATAACTGGACCGGTATCACTCCTAACCAATTCAATGATACATGAAATTGGGAATGATGAATACCGGAAAATCAGGATTAATATTATTTAAATGTGGGAATTTGGAAAACCGAGACAACCAGATAGATGAATAGCACTTCGATAGAATTTGATAGTGTTAAACATCAGAATCGAACTGCAGTACGTACAAGAACATTTATTTAAACAATTTCCAGGAATATTCTACAATTTCTAGTATAACGGATTATCTGGCAACAAATTCTCAATGATAAAATCATTGATTAGTACTGGAGTACTGGAGCTAGATCCAAATGGATATATTAATAGATAAATAAATGGGAGAGAGGATTCAGATTCAGATTCCTTTATTCATGTGTTTAACAAAAGGAAAGAGATATGGTGAGGAAGAGGAAAGAGATAGGAAAAAAGGAGAGGGAGAGAAAAGTAAGAAAAACAATTTTGAGAAGAGGAAAATAGAAGAGACAAAGAAGAATTAGATTTCATCTCCAACAGCCCCAGCAAAGTAGAGAATTTAGAGAATTTCGCTACCCTAACTCAGACCGCACCCTAAACAAAATACTCCGGCGGCATTTTATTTTTGCAGCAGGCCGAAAACAAGCGACTCTGGCAGATTAGCCGGCGCAGCACGATTCTCTTTGAGAAACAAAACGCAGTTCCATTGAATTTTTTAATTATGTCTGTGATTTCACAGCTCGCTACCTTTTCGCTGTTATCTTTCGCAATTTCCTCTTTCCAATTGGAAATGCGCTTTCCGACCAAATCAAAGCCGTTTCATTTTCCTTTAGCAAATCAGTAATTAAAAATAAGAGTTGCGAAACCGCACCCCGTTCACCTGACAGCTTCCAAATTAGAACTAAATCAGCTACTTTTTCAATTCTGCTGATGACGTATTCTCAGTTTATAATCATTTTCATAATTCGAAGAATATAGAGAGTTCAAGTCATTTGCACCATTCCAGAGAATAAATGAAAGATGAAATGAATTGAAATATTGTAATTAATTAAACTGACATTTGATGGATATAAAGTTTCTAGAGTTTTCATCAACTTTCAGAGTTTAATAGGAGAGGAGTATTAATTTTGTTACTTTTTAATTCTCTGAGGATGATTCCCTCATGAGTCGTGGTATTGTTTATGAGTGATGTGATGACATGATGAAGAGAGATGTAGAAGGGAGATATAGCTACATTTTTGAGTACCTCATTCGAAGTACAATTTTTGTGTTTGTTAATTACAGTAGTTGCGTACTTTGTCTTTAGTTACGTAGTATGGAATTCAGTGGGAGAGAGCCCTTCCATTCATATCCATTCCATGTGAAAAGCGAACAATACCACCACCAATCACCTAAGTCAATTAGATGTCATCAATGTCTTTGACTGAGACATGAATGAAAACTAAATTGAACTGAAAATACTTGAAATGAGTAGGGAGATACAAAACATAGTTTAGATGGATACAAACGTAGTGTAGTGAGATCATATTATGATCTCAGGGTAAAACATTTCCTTTTTCAATTATCATATCACAGTTTATTACAGCCCTTCCCTCGTACTAAAGAATTAAACAGAGAACTTCTAATAACCTTACACTACCAGTGAGTATAGAATGCAACATTCAAAACTCACTGGATACTAAAAAGACATATTTTTATTTTACAACAAAAATACGCTATATCAACTCTATTCTGCTGTTATGAATCACCGAACAGCAAACAGCAAACTTGAAAGCCTGAAACAGTCAAAACATCAGCAGAGTTTTTATGCAAAAGAGCAGATTGCAGTGGTATAGGGAGATAAACGATCGTATATTGATGCCTCTATCAAAGCTCGCTACAAAGCATTGTAAGCTTTGTTGGGATGGAATTTGCTAGGCTTCATATGGTAAAAGTACTTCAACTGATAATAATATCATGATCTCTACTGGATATATTTGACAGAAATTTAAGCGAGAATGTTGAATTCAGAAAATGTGAATTGGAGATAAGACAGGGACTGATGAAAAGTGATTTGAGTATGGAGAGGCAAAAGCTAACAAAACGGGGAGAAAAGATGGGAGAAGTAGAGTATAATATGAATGTGAGGAATAGAAAAGAAGCTGGAATGAGTGGGGAACGGGAATGACAGAAGAAGAAAAATCCTAATTTTTTGTTGGGAATGAGATAGGAGCAATAGATTTCTGAACAATCCTGGACCATGTTGAAGGAGGGAGCTTATTATCCTTATAATCCTGTAAATAAGAGACAACTAGCAATTTGTACGTCATTCTGCCACAGATTTGGAATTTCAGTGCACCTGAGGGCATGAAGGGAAAGTGAAATTGGAATTACAATATTTTTTAAAACTGTCACCTGAATAAACAATCACCCTTTTTTCACGATTCAAGAACTTATTAACCGAATCAGTTGCTGTTTTATACTCGTTCTTTCACGAGGGGGTACAAACGGTCTGGACGAGCGAAGTAAGCCTGACGACAGGGTTCTAAAATTACTGAAGAAGGTAGAGATTTATAAACGCAAAAGTGGCAGTAATAGTATAGTCGGTCATGAACTAGAGATGGAAGACGCTTGAAGCAGGAAAGTAGAGAGAGACTTCATTGTGGTTGTTCTAATTTCTGCCTTGTTCTGTCTTGTTTCGTTTTAATGTTGTTTTCAACAGGGAACCAGGAGAGGTAAGGGGATATGTTGAGTAAAACAAGCACTGCCATATTATACAGCGTGGTGAGCGTGAGGAGCCCAAGTACAATGCAATGCAGTAAACAGACCTCTCACTCGCTCTCACAAGTGCGTAGGGTTGATCCTCTTATATCTCACAAGCATTATATCTAATTGTTGTTACTTTGCCGCTGTGTGTTGACTTTGTCTGAATTCAAAACACGCTTCTCTACCTCCTCATTCTCTTCTACCACCTCCTTCACCAGTTCCTTCTCCTCTACATCTACCTCCTCCTCACACTCATCCCTATACTGCAGTATCATTTTCAGAATTATTAGTGAGGCGAGTGACTGAGATAGCTCCACTATGCTAATATTGAATTAGTCGTTTTGTTATCATTACTAGAAAACAACTGCACGCGTCAGATTGAGTTTAGAAAACAACTGCCAGCGATCACATTGGTCAGTAATTAGTATAACAGTTTACAAATAACTTGTCAAAGGTCAGGTCCACATGTTCAGTATATTCATGTATTATCTGTTCATTGTCATAGTGTTTCACTCGAGTGGAAGGGAACAAGCTTGATGTTTAATTATTCCTGATTAAACGCAGAACGTTGAATTTTGATTTAATGTCGATTTCATATAATATAGTAGACTACATATGGTGAAGCACAGATAAAAGATGTGTAACGGAATGCGTAACTCAAGTGGGTGTAACTCAGGTGTAACTCATATGAAGCTCTGTGGGTCTCAATAGAAATAGAACGGAATATTATATTGTAGAAGCTACGATCTATCCCTTTTACAACATTAATTTTAAATTTCAATGTACTGTATCATTATTGTGTATCATCATTGATATGCTTGATCATGCTTTTATAGATATGTATATCATTGATGATGTTGGGAGTTTTTACTATGATAAGATTCCTTTCTAATGTTGAAGATGCAGTGAAGAATCCCATCAAGATTTCATTAATATTCAATCAAGTAGAAATTGAATCCACAATCAAACTAACTAACGTTTATATTACCATTGATAAAACTCTTATTTTCAGCAGTAACTGCAACATGAGGACCTGCTCCATGATATATTATTATTCTTATTCAGATTTATGAGCGATAATCTTTGAATGTTTGTTATTGCAGACTATTATCATAATTTGACAAACACTTACATTACAAAAATCAATTGCTACAAGCATGAAAATTCTTGTTCAAATTGATGGTCAAGTGTAGCCGCCACTTTATTTCGCAGACGGCCACTATCAAACTGAATTTAAGCAATTCTATTGGTCAGTTATTCTTTTGGAATGTCTTCTCATTCATATGAATCATTTGGAATGACCCGACACGAGCAAGAAATTGAGATATGAGAACGCCATGAACAATATTGGATGACATTCAAGGATACAGTAGCCTACTTGAGGAATGGAAATACTAAGGATATAAATATTCTTGTATTGGGATAGAAGGATATTTATATAATATTAACCATAAATATACTCGTATCAACGTTCATTATAAATATATTTTCATAAAAATTTCCAGTAAAATTAATAATTTTTTTCCATTTATCAGATGTTGAAACAATAGGAAAATCGTTGATCTATCAACTCAAATTGCAATAGAAGCTTCCATAATCACCAAAAATGCCAGCAACTAATTATTTCTTCTGAATTACACCCGAATTTAGCTAGCAAGATTGAAAACTATGAACGTTGTGATTAGCGATGCACGATTTCTAACCAGATCTAACTACAGTTGAAAGAGCGCCAGACTTTGGGTTGTGTTTGTGAATCACAAGTGCATAAAATCGAACAAAGCTGGGGGATGATTTGGCGGATTAGCCTATCTTGTGACCTCTGATAAGCCAAATACCCGCATCTTTGCCCTATCCCCCTCTTACACTTTCCAACTTCTCTTTTAGCCCTCCCCCTTTTCTGTCTTCGTTCTGGACGCTTTTGTTGATTTTTCGCTTCCACCAAAAACCATAACAAATTCCCCTTGATCTTTGTACATTTTTTCTAGTTTGCCTTATTTCTCTCAAGGCTTGAATTATAAAAAGTCTAGCCACCATCCACCATGATGTTGTGGAGCAGAGTGCTCCCTCAAGTGAAACTTCGCTGATGCCGTTAGCTCATTTTTTCATAGGCGGCCTTCAGTTATATGGGTATGAGTGAGGGAACTTTGAAGGAAGCCATGCTTTATTTTCATATTTCATTCCAAATTCCAGCATACCCCAATTGAACATAACTATTCACTTATACACGAACATAGAAGTTGTTGGAAAATTTTACGAAGTTGTTGAATGGCATTATCTATCAATTTTCATTTCATTGAATGACTATTGAACATCAATTAAATGACTATTCAATTGAACATCAAGACAGCTGTTGTAAATTAATAATGAAATATTTGAATTTTTGTATCAACCTTATAATAAAATTAAGGACTAGTTATTCGAAAAATAGGAAAGCAAGATAAGAATTTACTAGACTTTCAAAAGTATGACTGGAATGAATGTTATCAAATGTGTTCGTTATTAGAAATATGGAAAATTTATGTTTCTTGTATACTAAGTGAATTGCCTGCTAAAAAAGGAACTATTAACATTATGAAAAAATGTAGTATAATGCTGTGCAAAAATGATGGTAGAATAATACTCAATCATGAATTCTTATATTCAATAGGTAGTTCATTCCAGTTATTCTTATTATCCGAATAAGTTGTGTTTGGACAGTAAATGTCAATATAAAAGGAGTAACAGTGTTAACTGAAGTATTGACAGCCTATCATTTCAGAATAGTGAACCCAGAACAACAAACATGACATGAAATGTAACTTAATGGAAAAGGAACTTGAAATCTAAAACTCAAGCCATAAACTTCAGCGTGCTTGTTAACCTAGATTGTGTATTTAATAAACAGAAAATCTGCTTTCCAATTCGAACCCAAACTTGAAAATTGTTGAATATTTCTTTCAAAGAAATGGATAGAATTTATCTTCTGGTGGAATTTCCATATTTCAAACTTTATAAAGTTGAAAGATTAAGGATTTTTTATTCAGTTGGTAATGTGGCAAAGCAGCAATACATTCAAAAGATAATTCTCATAATTTTCAGGGCTTGAAAAATTTCAACTATAAACATTACAAAGAGATTAGAGATGAATCTAAGTTATCGAAGCTGAAAAGAAAGTTATAAGGATATTTTGAGGGCACCGATACAATCGCACCACAGACAACTACAAGTCAATATTTGCTGACCGTTTATTATTAATTTGAGAAGACTAAATCCTCAGTCTTCCCCCGCGAGCAAGCCATCCAAGTACTCACTTCAGCTAAGCCTCCAAAGTTAAATATTGATTCAGAAACTGGTGTTGACACTAAAATCCTTTAATAATGGCAGAATTACAAAGTGTGTACTGTTATGCTCCTCTATTCCTCGAGCTCATCTTGGAGGACTTTTATCGACCTCATTTTCGCAGCGCGCTACACATCATCTTGTCACTGGTCTCAGATGATTGCGTCGCCAACACTTGTTCTTTCAAAGCAACATATTATGATTGATAGGATATACTGTAGATTGGAATGCCAGAGGATGGATTTCCGCAACCATTTCATCTCAACACAAATAACTTGAGAGGTTCGTTTTTGTTGGCATTTGAAAATCTATCACGGCTACATAATAGCTCTGTCAACTACATATAGTTCTGCTATATATGCCATCCAAAATTTTGGATAGCTCATTTTCTGCTATATAAAAGAGAAAATAGGCTTAAATTTGCTTTATAGCAGATCTCCAGTGTCACTTTTTTAACTTGTAGCAGAGCTATATAGCTGTGCTACATGTAGCTCTGCTACATGATGTAACCCTATCTTAAAGAGAAGTTGGTTGAAGTAATTTAAAAACTCAATGAGTTTCGTTAGTATTTATTGTACGTTGCTTTCGATAAGTTTTGATTTCCTGTACATTAAGACTATCACTTTGTTATTCTTCAAGCGTTTTCTTTTCAAAACGTTGGTCATTGTTCAGTGTTATGAACGCAAAAGTGATAAAGCAATAATAGTCTTTGTGAATGGCCACCACTTACCAAACAGATTTTCAAACCCATTTGGTTGGCTTCCAAATTGGTTGGAATCTCTGAGTTGAATGAAACCATCGTTGCATACCTCCAACATAACAAAAGAAGAATTTTATCAATACCCAGATTCCAATCATTTTTTCGATTTTAAGATCAAACTTAACTTCAATTTTAATAAATATCATAGAATGGATCATTCTTTCAAATTAGCAGTACAAACTAATTCATCTACAGGTAAGTCTTGAAATGTGTAGCCTATGTAATGGGCTTCCTGGGGGGTTACCTCTTGTAATGGTCTCCACGTTGTTTGAGGTTCACCTCCGCCCGGGAGTAGGAAGGCCAATACAAAGAAAGAGTGGAATGAGTCCGGAGTAATCGGTCTGGGAGGTAGTTATTCTCTCCTTTCAACTCGATTACACCGTCTTCATAGAACTCAAAAAATATATAAAGATAATATCCAATCACAAATGATGGAATGTGGTGTAACGTGGCGTTTGCGAATATATCAATAAGCTCAACACTTCCGGCTGACTCCCACAGCCAAGAATATAGTTCAGGGAGACCTTTGCTCGTCTTATAACTATACCTTGTGAGTTTGCCAAACACGGGATAAAATGAATTGCTATAAGTTGATACAAAATGATGAAATGAAATTACTCACTCGATGTCTTCGGATGAAAATTGACTGGACCTCGGATATGGATCGCTCACGTTCTAAGTTCGGTGACGTTTTAGTTTTTTATATTTCACTTCACTCCGTAATTAATCAAAAAATATATAAGAGACGGTATTTGGTGCTGATTCACAATTATATGAGACATTTACTTTAACATTTAAAACAGTTAAACGGGGAACATTCAACCATGGTTGTCTACCGCTAGATGATCATCTCGGAAGTGGTTATTTTTCAAGATACTTAAGTTCATACACCCTTGAATAATTAAATCTGGGCTTCTGATAGTTTGAAATAATTCAAAATGGATTTCGTCACGATGACGTTTGCAAATAAAGAAACTAGTTCCCAGATGTAGTGATTCAAAATCAGCAATTTACATAAATTTGAAACCGGGATATTTTTTAATAAAAACAAAAGTCGAACCTCTTATCACTAGAACATACCATATGAAGCTAGCTTCTCCCTTATCAGACATCACATTCACGTGGTGATTACAAGAATCACTGACCTACGATAACATTGGCACAAGCCATGTGATATAGTGATGTGAAGTGCGAGAAAATAAAAAATAATTACAATAAATAAATTTTAATTCTACGAAAGAAAATAAAGCAATAGTAAGGGAGGCTAATTTTGATAATAACGGTACAAAGATAAGCGCTTGACAGGTGATTGTCTGCTTATAACAACAATTCAACTACTATATACCGGTGAGTAAACACTACTTTAATTTATTTATTTTATTGCATGTTGTCTTTCAATATTTTCTTATTCAACATCTTCAAGATATTTTATAAATTCAAATATGAAAAAATAAAAAAACATTCTTCTCGTCTTATTGACAGGTAAATAATTTATGAGGCTGTGCTCCTTTGACATTTTTTTTTTAAACATGTTGACTAAATGAGGTTAGTTTTCCAATAATATTCCTATTCACAACAACAATTTTATATGGAAAAGATTGCACAATAAATTCATTATTATATATAAATGACATACAAGAAAAGTTACATAGTGAAACATTATAAACATAAGGTGAGATAATAGCAGTAGTTATATTAGCTAGGTCTTGTATTGGTTTCCAAAGCTTCTCATGATAGAAATATTTCTATTTTCTATAATTTGATTTCCTAAAATTTATTTGTCAATTCTAGTTCCTTAAAAAGAAGGATATCGTGACACCTAATACAGAAGACGATATGAATAATTAATTATTCTATTTCTCTATATAGAGTTGTACTATAAAATCCTACTACAAACAATTCATCTACAACAAAAACCCCAACACGGTACATCTATATACAAAATTCAAGTGTCTTCTGACGATAAAAAGTACATCTCGAGTCAATTCAAATCTTGAGTTACAGATAAATCGATGAGCAACAAAATCCTTAGACGCAGGCGGCCAACACAAAATAGCTTATGGAAATGTTTCGCGACAAATTTACGATCCATAAAGCCAAAAAATAAAAACATTAAAAATGACATATATGGGGCGGAACATTAAATAGCGCCAATAAATCGCGTCACTATGGGTAATCCCATCTGTCTGTTGCTTGAGTCGGAATGGAGGTAAGAAGGGATGGTGCCTTGAATGGGGGGGGGTCTTGGAGGAATGGAAGGGGGAAGAACACCACGAAGGTTCAGCGCCATTTTATGCCGAAAGATGCGATAAAAAAGTCAGGCTGCATTATGTAAAAACCTAGCGCGGCACTTTCGGAAGAGACTTCGAAAGGCTCTCCTATCCACAGCTCTTTGCAGCCATAAGAAAATCGTTCGTTTTTAATTTGAATTTCAATAATGCACAAGGAAGTGGACGGCTGTAACTGCAGTTAAGCCGTCAAAAAATCCATATTGTCTTTTCAAAGGATGAGTTTCGACATTATTCATAAGTTGGTAGCGTTTCAAAGTTACCGATTGTAATTTACAATTTTGAGAAGTGTCTAATAACTGCTCCATAAATAAGTCAAGGTTCGTTTAAAGGAGAAATAAATACTAAGGAACCTTGCCGAAAGTAGCCCCCCATACATTTTTTAATCTCAGAAGTAACAAACTTCTTCAGTGAGATTCACTTATAGCCGTCAGCATTGTTTGAATGGGTTGCATTTCAGTTATTTATAAGGAATGCTGCCAGTTTGAAGTGGATCTCACTTATATTAGAATCATTCACTTTACTATGCAATGTGACTCTACAACTTTACTATTACCATCAGCCATGTGGATGATTCACATGAGTAATGAGAATGGGTCAATGTTTCAACAAAATTGGGAGATGACAAGTTATTCACCTATCTTATTACCTACTACTTTTATAACTACTATTTTCACAAAATCCTTCTTTGTCAGTGCCTGTCATGCATGGAATGCACTTTCTGTTTCTATCAGGTCCATCGAGAGCCGAGCGAGCTTCATCCTGACTTTAAAAAAACATATTTTGGAACAAATGACTGAAACTGTCCGGCCCTAGAACGATCACATGACACCCATCCCTTACCTATCCCACCAATATAAACCTATAAACCTTTTATAGAATGAATTGTATATATATATCATATAAACTCATGTTATTTTAATCATCCACTGAATACTGCTGTATATTACTGAAAGTTGATTACCCTGATCTACTCTCAGCCTACTCCATTTTATTAATCAATAATTCGATCTTATCTACCTATATAATTATTTAACTTTATTATTTTTCTGTTTTTTTTCTCTTGAATATTCATATTAATTGAAACTTTTACAATATTTCCATTCATAAATAAATCCTTAGTTTAATCAATGAAATTAACGTTTTGGTAGAGAGTTAGTGGGAAGGATATTTTTAATATTCTTTCCGAAGAATGGACATTGATATGTCCAAAGCTCCGCCAATTTATGTTATTTATGATGCATAACAATATGATTATCTATAGTTATTATATTAAAAATTGCTTTCTCATATCATATACAGTTCAATAATTATTTTCTTAGTCTATATTATGTAAATTCATCTATAATTTTGCTGTATTGTAAGCTATTGTATATAAGTGTATAAGCCAGTATATATTGTAATCTACATAAATAAAGTACTCAATCAATCAATCAATCACGGTATCGACAGACGACAAAATTTCCAGCTGTTTTTCCAAGGACGTATTTATCCTTTTAATGTCCTTCAGCGGTCAAATACAGATATATAAACATTTAAACATCTAAACATATAAACAGAAATTGCTTGTTTAATAGTAGCCTATATGATATAAACTTATAAACAGAAATTGCTCGTTAGATAGTATAGGATAATAGAAACTTCCAGTATTTTGAGACGAGTCTTGCAATCATCCACTGCATGCACTATTCCACTGGATGTAGCCTACGTGATTATGTAAGGACTCGAGGTCGCTTTTCATGATTGAATAAAATATACATTCCATCCACGAATATTTCAATCCTGATGAGGAAATTCCATAACCGTAATGATTTGAACTATTGATTTGATTTTCCTACATCTCAATGGAAAACTCAATTATTTTGTTAGCTGCAAAAATTGTGATGAACCAAGTGATAAAAGCTAATTCAATTAGCTGAAAAATGTGAAAAGCAAGATCATGGACGACACTAAGATATCTCGCTATTGATGACTTCTCATTTCATACAAAATGAGATCTTGTTATGGAAATGGGAAACCCCACTTCATCCATCAACGGCAAGTTATTCCATTCATTCAATTCAGATTATTAGTAACGGAGCTTCCGTAATCAAATGGAAGAAATTCAGATCGCTTCGATTTTAATAACAGTCATTGAAAAATTCCGCCAGTTGCGAACTGCGATTAGGCTACATCTATGCAATAATTGACTGAACTGTGACCGATTATTGGGTGGGTGGGGAGTGGGGTTTATTGCAACAATTCATTCAGTGGAATAAATTAGGGAACGGGTAGTTATTCAAGAAGATGTGAGAGACAAAATTAAATAGAGATCAGATAATCTTGACTTACTTCTCTTCATCACGCGTTTCACTTTTATATGCATCATCTCTTCCCTCTTCCATTTCTTTTTTCACAACCTATCCTACTCATTCTCATTATTCCTTTTCTCTCACTACTATCACTTCTCCCTCTTCTACTTCTCCTCTTCCTCCTCCTCCTCCTCACTTATTCTTCTAATTTTTTTTCGAATATCCACTCACCCTTTTCATGAATGAAAACTGTTTCTTACATTTCTTCCTCATCATAATTTTATCTCTGAATAATATAGAAACATTTCTCAACTCGGGATAATTTCTAATATCAAGAAAAATGTGAGAAATATACGTGTATTTTCAATCCCCTGGATTTCTCCAGGGTAACTGTAACTGTTCCGGTACCCATCTTTTCCTTAGTCTGCTTGCAATATCTTTTCTTTTATTGATCTTTAATTTTGAGCTTCCAAAGGCATTCTTCCATATGGCATCCTAGTATACAGTACTAGTATACTAGTATGTATATAAGTGTATACACCAGTTTCTTCGATTATGTCATATCAGATATCATAGACAGATAAAGTTATGGTTGATTGTTTGATGCCTAAACTGTACCTATGGCTCTGTATGGTAATATCTTATCATGCAGAGCTCTTCTAGATTTCTATCTCTGTTATACTCTTTCCACTAAGTTATCAGTCTCAATTTCATGTTCTATATTCTCAATCTCTTTCATGCCAACTCTCTCATTTGTTCATCTCCCCCAGTCGTTCTCCCACTCAGATTGACTCCAATTTCCACAACCTCGTTCTATGCTTTTCATTGCTCTTACCAAGACTTTCCTTTAACTTTCAATTTTCCCAATCTTCCAATTCTTATTCGACCTCAAAATTATTACTTTTCCTTCAAAACTTATTACACTTCCTTCTTCTCCATCAATCTCATTCATCAATTTTTTCCAATCTCATCAACAATTCTTAATTCGTGCTCTTCAGTCGATTTTCCGTCTATTCCATCCCAGCCTCCTCATTCCTTCATCTAATAATCTAATTCACCCCTCTCCGCTCACCCTAAATTCAATCCAGATCATTTTTATGTTCTCGATGGCAATAACCGATTCCATCACCAGTCCAGCCGTTACGGCGCGAAAATGAAAATTTGTCAGCGACTTGATGACGTAAGCGTCTCCTCAATTCTAAGCCTCTCAGTAGCAACTGGAAACTGAGTTGTGACTTCAGCGGCAAGTGAAAACGACTTGGAATCGATTGGTGGTAGCAAGCGGAAAGGGAGGACAGCCATTTCGAAATTGATTCAGTCCTTATTCTATTCAGTTGTGCCGTCACACTTGTTTCCTCAGGGTCCATCCATCCTTTTCTAATTCACCATCTACTTCATCCACCATTGAACGTGTGCGAGGAAAGTTGCAATACTGCCTGCAACTTCGGTAAAAATGTCGGCACTCTTATCACTCCCAATCAATCCCTGCAGCTTGCTCTCCCTTGGCTACTAAAGTGTCATTCACTTGAAACTGTCAGCATTCCTTATGGATGAAACAAATATTTCACATTCACTCAATGCTGTTAATTCAAAGTGAATCTCACTATATCGCTCTCTTCCATTTCATAGCAATCTGTGCCAAGGTTTACCCTCCAGCCTCCAGCATCCGCACTCATTTCTGATTTTCCTTCCTCACCTTTTTTCGTAAATCCTCATTTCACTTACAGTTCTCGACTTATTCCTTGTCATATACTGTAAATATTGATCATGGGATACTTTATGTTGATGATAATGCATGTGGGTTATTTGAATCATCTTTACATTACATCCATTACATCTATATTATTATCGTCCCCTTTCTATATATATATATATAATATATATATATATATATATATATAGATATATATATATATATATAAATCCAAATAGGGATTTTGCTTGCCTATCAAGCAATATATATATATATTGTAACATATTAAAATTTGATAGGCAAGCAAAATCCCTATTTGGAGGAATTTTATAGGTCTGAAGTAAAACAGCTATTCTATTATCGCCAAATGTGATAACAACAATTGAAAGATTAGATAATAACGGGTACCATGGCTAAAATTAGAACAGCCGAATAGAAAAGGAATGTTATTTGCTACTTATTATATTATATAAAGTATTGAAAAATTTGAGGTTAGGCTTAAAATACTTACTGATCGACGACCTAATAATCGATCAAGTCGCATAATGTGAAATCTAGCCAGACACCTTGGCAAAAATTTATTGTAAACAAATGGTATTCAACTAGAGGATTTTGGAAAGCACATGGCTAATTGTTGTAGAGGGAGAAACAACTTATAAATTCTAAAAAAATCTATTATCTGTAATGAATATACATAAACCACCAAATAAAAATAAATTAGAATATTAAGGAAGTAGGATATTCCTAGGCGCATGGATACATTAATGAATTTGCATGAACCAATCAAATTGCAGTAAACGATGGGCGGCAATAAAGAGCCGATTCAAATGTATATATAAATATTTCTATAAATGATAAGAATTTATAAATTATCACTACTCAGTTTATGTATCGGATATGGTCCGAGAAATTATAAATTGTTATACCTAAGATATAGGTAATAATTTAGTAGATTGGCACGGGCTATTTGATCTTTTTAATGGCGTAGTAGTGAATTATTTAAATATATGTAAATTTGTAAGTCGGAAATGAAATTGTAGAAATAAGGGTAGAACCTGCCACTTGCCTGCCAGACGCCACTATGGAACGACACTAAATTTGTAGAGCACAAGACCCTTTATTAAATTGTACTTAGTGATGCTGCATTAAAGCGAAAGTCATTTAAACATTTATTTATTCCCTTGGAGAAGACGACTTCGGCCACCAAAAATCCAGGACGACCAGGAAATTCAGATCGCCGCCAACATCTTGTAAAAATTCAGCACGTGAGTGATAAATTATCGAAATATATAAAGTTAGGGCGCCCTCAGTGCTTCGAGTGAAACAAATATAAAAAGCTAGCTCGTCGAAAAGGTTATATTAAAAATTATTATAAAACTTGTGCAAGTCTTAAAAAGGTACAAAAAATATATTTTATTGGATAAGAGTTGTATCAAATTTACATATCCAAAGGTGCACAGATTAAAGGAATATATAATTTTCATCTTATAATATACATTATTATGCTCACTCAATCATTGATTTAATTTAACAATTTGTAAAGATATAATGTAGCTCTTGTTCACTAGATAAATTGATTAATCTACTTCCATCAGAGGCCGAACCTTAAGCCCTAAGAGATATATATATAATTGAGGAATATATTAAGACCTATAGATATTAATATATTTATAATTAATGATTTATCAATTGATTATTTTTATGATTTTTGGAAAGAAGATATACAGTGAGATTTTTTTAATCGACAAGCAGCTGCAAGTCGATACCTAAGCTGCATGAAAATAAATGCATATTATTAATGAATTAAAAGCACATGGTAACGTTTCGTGCTAAAGAGCTAAAAAGTAGTTGCCAATCTGTGATATTTTATTTTTGATATATTTGTTCTTATATTTATTGTGTGTGCTTGTTGCTCTATATGTTTCCACATTTATTTGGTTTTTGATATTTACTTGTACAATATATGTATCAAATTGTTTATGGTGTATCCTTTATTTGATTCCCCACTTCCATGCATGACCAATCTCATATTTATTTATCGAATTATCAGTATTGAAATATTAAGAAAGTTACCATCCAAATTTATTCTTAATAGAATAAGCTGGTTTACTCAGCAATATATTACATTGATAATCAAATCTCTGGAAATAATACGTTCCAGAGATTTATATAAATTGTCCAAGAGCAGTAAACTTTATTCTACTTTTACTTTTACTTTTAAGATCATTAATATTTCATAATGTTTTGATAGTGTTTTAAAGTTTCCAAGTGTGTTCTAAATTTAATGTTCTAAGAATTTTATGAATTTTATGTGGATCTTTTCTTAAAATATTTATTGTCATTTATGATTAACTTCTGAGAAATATCTATGATAATTTTCAATTCTTCTTTCTAAATGAGTCCTTTAAGCTTCTTATGATTCAATCTAAAACGCTTTCAATGTAAAGTAGACAGAGTAGGTTATTACCGAATTATCTATATCAGAAATAACTTTCTAAATTTAGTAATTTTATTTTCGGTTTTCATGATGTAACTTCTTTGTTTTATTAATTGTTGAATTTAACTGTAAGAGGTAACAATATAGTTGATATCTTCTCTCTATTTCGTTGTCTCTCTTGTCATTTCTGGATTCCCGTTCTCTAGCACTAGGTATGTTTATCAAGTATCCCTTTTATTAAGTTATATTGTGTGTGCTTCTAAATTCTAAATTCCAAATTAACTTTCTAAATTCATAGCACGGCACACCTCTAGCACAGTGGTTAGGGGTTGGGACTTTTGATATGTTTACCTCATTATTACCCTTAACAGAACTGCGGGGCCAAAAATGTCTTCCCAACTTTTCCCTCTATAACCTTTCCTTGACTAGACTAATTGGCTCTTCCAATGATTTTGAAAAATTCCCTCCACCTACGTGCTCATAGCAATTACTTTATGTTGATGATAATTCTTATGGGTTTTAGGCATAAGATAGGTATAGTAAAACTAATCTTACAGGTATTATTCTCGATTAAAACGACTATTTTTTATGAATAACATGGCATGTAGAAGTTGGATTGTAATTGAATCATACTTCTATTGTCAAAGACCCTATCATTATCATAACTAAATTAAGAAATTGAAAAAGTGTTGGGCGATAACCTGTTTTTTCTTTTCCGATCTTTGTATTGTTTGTGCTAACCTAATAAATAAATAACACTCACTATAACAACTGATATTGATCTCAATACTCTACTGCTTCGTAAGATCTGTCTCCAGGATGATTAATAATAGGATGATGATGCCATTAATTTGATAAATATGATATTCAATTACTTACGAAATAATTCAAGCACAAAATAAATTGACGAATTTTCGTCACAATAAAATTAAATTATAAACAAATTATTATTAATTACTATTGTATTATTATTCACAATAGAATACAATAAAATGTAAATAATTTGATAGCTTTCAATTACCTATTATCCTACTAATTAAGGAATCGAATGACAAAAAAATGTGGAACGCTTCACGATTTTGCGTGTCATCCTTGCGCAGGGGCCATGCTAATCTTCTCTGTATCGTTCCAATTTTAGTATATGTACTGCCGAAGCAAGTACAAGGACCACCGTCTCCAGTGGGTATATATGCTGAGCGGTCAAACGAGAACTCACCGGCTAACCTATCAATTACGCAACAGTTTCAATTCGAAGTATCGAGGCTCTTCCAAAGCTCAGAGATTTGATTCTTCCATAAAATGGTGATGAAATGCGGTTGATATCGAATTGCTTTGGAAAAATTGAATATTGATGAATAATTAATTAATAATGTGAATTTGGATATAGCTAACTCTCACAGATTGAGAGGCAGGTGGGGTTGAATTGGCGGATGAGCTTCTAACCACTACTGCTAGATGGCGTTGCCCTCCCTCCCGCAAGATTACAATAAAACTATGCACGGTAGTCCAGTCTATGTATGGTCGTTTTTCAGGAAGCAGCCCTGAAAGAATATTTTCCTGGACGGTATTATATGTATTTTGGGGCGCTGAATTCGAATCTGAAATTTGCTGACACGCCAGAGGATGGCTTCACAACAAAAACCCCCAAAATAATAGGATTTTTTAAAAAATTTTCCATTTTATTCTCGTAAACCTTGAGTTTGCAATGACCATGTATGAGTATTATTATCATCGTCACTACTACTTATACAGTTGCAGCGCAGATAATATCTTCTATATAGTAACTTACTTCTAACTATAGGCATAAACTAACTTACAAGACAAGAACACAGAATTTCTGCTATAGGAAATAATATTTTAAACTCTGTTGTATATCCATACTTTTTCACTATTAAAATTAAACTTGAATTTTAAAAAAGACAGTCTGATGATGACCAACAACAGGTCGAAACGATCGTCACTATACAAAAAGTAAGTGCATTTTCACTTCAAAAGTTTTTTAAAATTCAAGTTTAATATTTTAAATATAGCCTATAGAAAATATTAATAAGGATGTAGGGTAGTACAGTCTATAGGAGCTATTACGGGTGTAACTTATATAGAGTATACAAGTAAACCCTACAGTAATTGTACACCCTACACTGTATACTGTGAATGTCGTTAGTAGTAAAAAATGTAACAATTGAGTGAGAATTCAAACCAATATTAACAGCATTCTCTGTTCGAAAGATTCCGAAATGTTTCAAAATGTGAACTGATTAGTGGAAGAACACATCGGTCCGTCATTCGGCTTGATGTTTCCGAGAAAGGTTTATGACAAGCTATAAACCATTTTAGTGTCAGTATGGAACAACACAGCGTTTTAAAACATGTACCAGATCCTAAACTCAACTCTTTGATCACTATTCGACAAGGTTAACAGCACAACAGCACAGTCAATGTGTGCTTTACGTGGGAAAATATCCGTCACCAAGCAAAGTTCTCTTGCGATGTTTCTGAAGACTTAAATACATTAAAGTTATATTTTAATGGCAACAAACCGATATAATGGGTGCGCAATAAAGCAGCCCTGGATTCAGATTACTTATGAAACTCGACAGGCTTTTTCTTAAATTTTACCACAGTACTTAAAGAGCACAATTTTAGGGATTTACCAAGCCTACCTCTTTAAATCAGAGAATGGGTAAAACTGAGTATCCTATCTCTATCTACCTGAAGCTTCTAAACTACGATTTGAAGAAAGTTGGAATAGCCTGAAAAGGAACAGAAATTTTATAGTTTTGCGGAGCTCTAATTGACACAGATCTTGTTGGAAAAAATAGTTAATTTCGTTTTGAATTTTTCTTTTGTCAACCAACACATTCGCATAAATCTGCACATATTTCAATAAACATTATTTTTCTTTGGGATCTAGAATTTTAAGTAATAGCATTTTTCCGATAATATTTTTCAAGGTTACTTTTACAAATAATACTATTCAAGTAATCTACTGTTACTTGAATGTACTATATTTGTATTTGTCACACAATTCAGGATCTTTGATACTCATTATAATAATGAAGTGAAGCTTACCTCTCTTTATCCTATAATGTAACAATGCTATGTCGTTCTATTTTTAATTGTTTCTGATATTTACTTTAAAGAGCCCAAATTTTCAACTTCTATCACTAATTTATCGGTACTTAAATCGATATTAATTTCTTCCAAATATACTTTGTAACGTATTAAAATCGGATGGGTAAACAAAATCCCTATTTGAAAGAAATTTATAGGTCTGAAGTGGAATAATAGTCTAGCATCGCCGAATGCGATAACGTTTTAGAAGATTAGATAATATCAGGTATCACGGCTAAAATTAGAACAGCCGAATAGAAATAGAAAGTTATTTGCTACTTATATAATATTATATAAAGTATTGAAAATTTGAGGTTAGGTGTAAAATATCTATTGATCGGCGACATAATGATCGATCGAGTCGCATAACGTAAAATCTAGCCAGACACCTTGGCAGAAATTTATTGTAACTAAATGGTATGCAATTAGAGGAATTAAAAAAGCACATGGCTAATTGTTATAAAGTGAGAAACAACCTAAAACATTATAAAAATATATTGCTTGTAAAAAATGTACTTAAAACCACAAAATAAAAATAAATTAGAGTATTAAGGAAGTAGGAGGTTCATAGGCGCATGTATACTGTAGTGGATTTGCATGAACCAATCAAATTGTAGTAATCGATGGGCGGCAATAGTGAGGCGATTCAAATGTATTTTTTAAATATTTCTATAAATGATAAGATTTTGTAGATTTTTACTGTTCAGTTTATGTATTGGATATGGCCTGAGAAAGTATAAAATATTGGACCTAGGATACAAGTAATAATTTGATAGATTGGCACGAACTATTTGAACCTTTAAATGGCGTAGTAGCAAATTATTTAAATTTATGTAAATTTGCAAGTCGGAAATGAAAATTGTGGAAAGAAAAGTAGAACCCACCCACTTGCCTGCCAGACACTACCATGGAATGTCACCAAAATTTTTAGAGCACAAGACTCTTTATTATATTGTACCTTTTAAAGACTTAAAGTTTAAATCTAATTATTAATTTTCTATAAGACTTTGTGATGCTGCATTAAAGCGAAAGTCATATAAATATTTATTTAATCACTTGGAGGAGACGACTTCGGCCACCAAAAATCCAGGACTACCAGGGATTTCAGATCGCCGCCAGCACTTATAAAAATTCAGCACGTGAGTGATAAATAGTCGAAATAAAATTAGGGCGCCCTCAGTGCTTCGAATGAAATAAAAATAAAAGCTAGCTTGTCGGAAAGGTTTTAAATATTAAGAAATTAATATAAAAAACTTGCGCAAGTCTTAAGAGGGTATAAGAAATATTTTATTAAATAGGAATAAGTCAATTTACATATCCAAAGGTACACCAATTGAAAGAATATTAAATTCTAAGCTTGTAATACTAATGCTCACCCAATCATTGATTTTTTATTTTAATTTGTAATAATATAATGTAGCTCTGGTTCACTGGATGAATTGATTTATCTATTTCCATCAGGTGCCGAATCTTACACCCTGAGAAATATATATATATATATATATATATATATATATATATATATATTATATATATATATATAGTATTGAGAAATTTACTAGAAATTATAGAAATTAATATATTTATAATCATTGATTTGTCAATTTATCATTCTCTGATTTATGAAATAATATATAAAGTGAGATTACCTAAATCGACAAGCAACAGCAAGTCGATACCAAAGCTGCATGCAAATAAATGCATATTATCAATGAATTGAAAAGCACATGGTAAAGTGTCATGCTATTGGGCTGAAGAATAGTGTACTGATCTGTAATATTTTATCACGATATATTTATTCTTGTTTTTATTGTATATTTTGTTGCTCTATATATTTTCTATATTGATCTAACTTTAAAATTATTCGTTCAATATATGTATCAATTTTTTTACGGTGTACCATTCATTTTACTCCCCAATACCATAGAGTACAAATCTCATATATATTTGTATATATATTTGTTAATTATCAGTATTAAATTATTGCGAGAGCTCCTGAATGAGCCTATTAAGACTTTAGTGAAATTGTATCCTAGAAAACTACGACCAGATTTTATAGTATTTAATTCTCATGCTCTACCTAGTAGTATACTATACTACTATATACTATATAGTATTTAATTCTCTGCTTGGCTATTGAAGCCAAGCAGAGGCAAATCGTTATTCATTAAAAAATAACGTCATAACTTTTATCCATCCAATGTACAAATTCTCCCAATTACTTAATTATTCTACTAATATAGCTAATTATATACTACTTCATGGAATATTACTACTGTATAAACTATTTTGAGTTCAAAGACCCTGCCTGAACTCATGATGAGTTCATGAGTTCAAGTTGAAAGTGCAGAGTACTCAACATGTTCATTCTACACGACTAAACTTCATCCTGAAGTTGAAATTGAAGTGATTGGGCTAATTGAATCTAATTGCACAGGTTATCCAATCTCAAGAGAAGCGTGAGCATAATATAGATATTATATTATTACTGGAGTAGAGCGGTATTTGAAGTTACATCGCAATGCTACTTGAGGCAACGATAATTTAGTTCAAATACAGTTTGACAAGTAGTGATCTATCCTGCTCACTACTACGGGCATTATGTGCATGCTGTCCCACGTTGCTATTACACAATCAATTTTTAATGATCATTTCAATAAAATCGATTTCGATTTTGAATCAATAATGAACCTTGAAAATTCCTGTTAATCTAGAGAGGGTAGAGATCTGCGACAAACTTTCAACTTTAATATTGCAAGATGAATGATACTTTTTGTTATAAAAGTAATACAAAAGTGAAATAAACTTGAATAGTTTCTGGGGATAAATCCATGATTCATACTGCACACGACCAATTAATATCTTCGAATTATCACAAAAATGGAACGAAATATTCATAATGGAGATATAATTTTTTTAATAATGCAAAGAAATCATTTTCAAGAGGGTGCAGAAAATTTTCTATAGAAATATTTTAAAATACAGTGGCAGAGTTACACTTTCACCTACTTTTCAATTTTCCTTTGCCTTCCCTTATAATTTTCAAACATGTATTACATTTTAATCGATTAATAATAGAGATTTCTTCCACATATATTTTATAAGATCAGTTTCAAATTTATCTATAAATAATCATTTCTAGGTCTTTCACTATTCACTTATACATCACAGATCACACTATTAATAATCATATACAGTAGGGAGTAGTAATATACTAACTATCTAACAAACATCTCTCTGTACAGGATATAGGCCTAGAGACTCCACTTCACTCTCATGTAATGTAAAGACAACATTATTTCATCTGAGAATAAATCCTATTATCCTATCATATGATATTCTGATGATAATAGCCTTTTGGCTATGAAAAGTTCATGAATAATAGATTAAGAGGAAAAAAGAGACTGTGAGGGAGAAAGAAGACAAGAGATAGCATCAGAAGATATAGTAACTCCCTTTGACAGTTTAAAATGTTCCACAAACGAGCAACGATTATTTTTTTCTGTTTGCAGTGTGAAGTAATTTATGGAGGGAAGAAATCGCTACCCGTTAAAAGGATTTCTTGCACTAAAGTGAGTTTTCACGCTACGCCAAATTATTGTAAATAGGAGGAAGTGGAAGAGTGCGCATACAGAAAAGAAGATGGTAGAGTGAAGGGAGGAGTTGTAAATAAAATAAACTTTGATATCGTAGACGTGATCGTAATGCGACATAAGCCTTCCTGGAGGCAGCCTACCACCAACATTGCAACATGGCACATTCAAATAAGCTTTTTTATTCCAGAACATGGCGATCGCAACACGTGGTGGAATATAGGACTACGTGTTGTTCTCCACTCAAAAACATTATACTAATCACATCTGTTAAACTTTTAGCAACAATTAATTTGCATCCATTTTTTCAATCTGATCCTCTTTGATAAAAAATTGAAATCAGTGAGAATCGCGTTTTAAAGTCATCATAAAATTAAATTTGCTATCCCAGTCCACCATACACTAGGATTATTCGGAACATATTATTAAACAGTACATCTATGGTGAGTTTCTTTATATTATTGATGATATTTGTGCATGATATATTACATAGCACGTCTATAGTATGTATATTATTTATTTGCAAAGGAATAGTTATAGTAAATATTATTTCATATTCTCTGTGTATTCTCAGATAATTTTTTGTCATTTGAAGCTTTAATATGAATAAGTTTTCATATTCTCTGTGTTTCAGGACTACATTTTTCAATAAAACTTTAGTACTGGAAATTGATAAATTTTAAGCTATCGCAATCATGCTATGATTTTCTTGAACGAATAGGACAAAATAGAGAATGTAATATAATCAAGGACTTATTCATTTATACAAATCCAACTGAGTCTAATGAGAACCATAAATAAAAGCAAAAAAGCACTGTACATGAATGTACATTATGTGAAACTAAAATTATAATAGAAAAGTATAGTGAAAACGTGAATCACACTGAAAACAAGATAGAAAGATAGACAAGTAAAATAGATTATGGAGAAAAAGAAAAGGGGTACAGATCGTGAATTTTATGAAAAACTGACTGTACTAAACATCGCGGAGAAAAATGAATCCGAAATTGAAACAAACTCAATACTTTATCATGACTGTAAACTAAAAAATATTATTATAGGAGCCTGGTTTTCAATCTTCCATCCCAGCTAGGATGGAGGAGAGTTGTGGAAGCTTGATTGCCTTATTTAGAAAGATGGGTGCTAACAGTAAAGATAGGATGAAGATGGACGCAAGCACAAGTGCTAGTGCTAGGGTGACAGAAACAAACTTATGAATGATGAATTTCTCATTCCGTTCCAAGCCAAGCTCAGCTGTCAACTTCCCCATTACTTCTTCAATGCTGGTAAACATTTTTACAAATGGAAAAGAAAATGTGGAAAAGATAAGCCAAGTACATTGTACAGTGTACAGTATTCTGTATCAACAATTCAAGATTTTAGGTAACTCTGCAGTAACTGAGTCTTCAGTTTCAAGGCGTTGAATGTGCCGAAAATTTTACTGTTTTCAAGTAAAGAATCCCGCAGTACCTTGTTAAGAAAACGTCTACTATGAATTTAGTTTAAACGGCACTAAATAAAACATAATTTGGATGAGTGGTACTTGTATGACGATATTGAATCGACTTTGAATTGAAACATGTTCGAATATACAAACATCATGAATGCAAATTACTAAGACAGTTGAATCTGATTTATTCAAGATTTTGATGAAGAAAGAGAAACAAATAATACTGTTCAAAACAAAAATTAATAGGAAATTATAGTTTTGTGGCTAAAACGCCTAGATTTATCAACAAAACGTATACTTAATATTAACAAAAGGTCTTTGATGATTAAAAAATAGTTGGATGTTGTTGTGAAGGGAAGAGAAGAATAATTCTCTACTGGCTTTGAATAATAGAATGTTATAAATAGAAATAGGGTTATAATATTTTATGTTTGGGAGGGGAATGAAAATTGACTGACGTCTTTCAACAGCTATTGAATGTGATCAAATAATCAATTGCATTAATCTAAAAGAAAAGTTCACATCCAAAACTCGTGCAGATGCAGAGTGCATGAGTACACTTCACAGTTGAAGTAGGCCTACTTTTGTGATAATATATAAATAAATAATGGGAATATACGGTACTAATGAATGTTTGTGAATGGGTCCCTCTAAAAACGTTGCAAATGACAAAATTTCATGAAGTAACCATTCTACCAACGTTTTTACACTGAAACATCACTTTATGAAATTTTGTCAGCTTGCAACGTTTTTAGAGGGACCCATTCGTTTATTCACAATTTACATCAGCATTGATTAATTGGTATGTTTGTTTACCCTTTATGCTAATCAACCTTTCTTTGATTATTATCGACATAATGTTCAAACTTTTCACATAATAAGGACAGAGGAAACGATCATGAGTTTAGAAGAGATCAACAAACGGGCCGCTTCTTCTAATAATAACTAACTTATGTTAATCTCTGCATATGTCTACAAACATGAATATACAAATACAGTACAGTCAAATAAAATCAAATGACTGTCATTTATAATAATGAATCCTTGATCTTGCAATCAAAACCTTTGTAATTATTCGTTTCAGGTGGGAGCCTTTCCCAAACACAAAGCAGTTCTGATTACCTACTGCTAACAAACGAATGAATCTGACATCTGGAAGTACAGTATTAGCTTTCTTCGCTTCTCGGCCCACTCATTTCATCTGAATGATCCTCTCCTACACATCCACCATTCATTAAATTTCTCTTATCCGACTCAGCATCAGTTAAAGATCTCTAATTTCAGGAGCATTTGATTTTCATTATCCTTACTTTACATCCTGGAAATTCATGTTTCACATAATAATAGGGAAGTCAAACTACTGGAGAATTTATTTTTTTATTCAAACCAAATCAATTATTCAGTAGATTAATTTATTGAAAAACAATATTGACTGGAGAAAAGGCTTCACCATTATTTATTCGCTAGTTGAAAAGTTAGTAAAAAAGTGTACAATCTCGTTTCCTGAAGGATAACATAAATAAACGAGATTCATATTAGAAAAAACTCATATATTGATTGCATGGTGATGGTTAGTCACTTGTTGAAAACAATGACGATTATATTCCCAAGGGGAAATAGGATTCCTAATTGGATTAATGCGCACAAAAATTAAAAAGTATTAACATAAGTAGCGATGGGTAGTGAAACATAGTGATAGAGTCGGTAAACGATAATAAGAAATCTCGTGTTTTCATTATGATGCATATAGACTTAAATTACAATTGAAAAAATGTTTCAAAAAATTTCAATCAGTGTTTCAATTACCTACAGAATCTATTTCAAAATACGAAATATTCTAAGATGGATTGAAGCATATTGGAGCGTATGAAGGATTCAGAAAATAATTTAAGTAAAATTATGATTATTTCATGTATTCATCAACATTTCATTAACAATACTGTACTCACAAAATTTCTAAATGATCACCCAAGCCTTGATGTAAAATCATTGAGGGGATATGAGGAAAATATATCTGAGGGAAGAGCGATAACCTTGTAACTGCTATTTCTATGAAGGCCTATCGAATAAGTTGAAAGGAATAATTGAAATGGAGACCAATTTCTGAAGCAGGTTCCGATATCGGGCGGAATGTTTGTTTTCTGTACAATATTTTTCATCAGTCTCACAACTGCGTATAAGAAACCCCGTCATTCATAGTATCTGTGATGGCAGGGAGGGGGGGGGGGTTATTTGTAGCAAAAACGCAAGCTTGGCCAATATTGGTTGAGAGCGAACGAGCGTCAGCCAATGAAGGCTGCTGCCCTGGGCAAGACGTCTGATGTAGTGATGTTTGATACTGGTGCTGCATTGTGTTTGCATTTGCGATCGCAGGAGATGAATAAAGGCCAACGTGATAGGAGGGCATTGACCGAGTAGGATTCACCTAATATTATGTCTGTCCACTGTTCAACTCTTATTGCTGCATGTAAAATGATACCGGAAGTGAAAGATATTGGCAGAAGTAACTACATTGCTGGAGAAACATCATTCCTCATTTTAATTCAATTTCAATAATTAACTTTCCACTTTCCTCAATCATTTTCAAATGACAATTCACCTTAAATTTTCCCTATCGTCCAATTCTATTTGTTTTGATGTGTGGCTATATTATGCAGTGTATATGGTCATTAACCTTGTGGGAGGTTATAAACAAAAGAAAAACTCAATTTATTGGAAATAGTTTGCTTGTCGTGAGTTTTTGCTCGAAACATAATTTTTTTGAACTGAGATATTTCTCAATTTAAATTCAATAAATCAAGATTTTGCGAACGAACTCCTGCTTTCTCTAACAACAATTGACTAATAAATAAGTACTGCATAATGAGTAACTATAAATTTTATAAATTTTGTCAGCTTCATTAATATTAGACCTTCATGAAATCATTTCGAGTACTAACTGTATCCAACTTGCAATACAATACCATTCCTGTACCTGTAATAATACAAGTAGGATCACTTGTTTAATTATCACTTATAATATTATCACTTACAATAATCACTTCACTTATATGGTCTACTTTATTCAAATTAATAAAAACAATATAAAACTTGTAGTAGAACAAGTTAACAACAATAAGAACCTTTTATTAAAACATTTTAAAAGCTTTAAAACATTTTAACGACTAGTTTCGACCTACTTCGACCATTTTAACTTGAAAATGTATACTTGTAAACTTGGAACAAGTTTTATGTTGTTTTTATTAAGTAGGATCATGTATGCACAAAATGATCGTGCAATACAAGGAAGTATTTGGAAAATGGAAGTTAAAAAAATACAAAGAAAAGTGCGGATGATAATAATGGAAGCGTGGAAAGCACAGACGACAGTTTTCGTTTCGAATGGACTCTTTATGCTTCGATTTGAGCAGAACAGGCAGGAAAAATGCGTTGACCGAATGGAGTCGTAACAATTCGGGTCTAGTCAGCTGGAAAGCACCACTCTCCCAGACTTTCTGATCCTGAGTTGCAAGATGATGATTTTTGTAAGGCTGGAAGTTCAAGCCACTTCAACATATGAGAATCTCTCCTCTGCAGCAGCAAGCAGTATCAGAAATCTTTTTTGGGAACGATCTTTCCATCCGTGTCGTGGTCCTCCTATCATTTTATGGATGTATAATCCGGATAACTCCCACCATAACTGCATGCTTTCTCTCTTTCAACATCGTTTCTTGAAATTTGTTCACTGTCTTCGTTCCACTCACTGAGAAAGCTCAACTGAAATATTACTGACTCTCATTATTTTATTTCCACCATCTTTCAGTATTTTATTCTGGATCTCACTGATTTCTCCCACTTACAAAGTAGTTGCCTCTCTGTTTCTCATCCACAACTGCTTTCTATTTCGAATTTTCATCCTTTCCTTATCTATTCTCTCAACTCCTTCACCTTTTTTCCTTTACAATTCATTCTCTCATTTACTTAGAACTGTCCCCATCTAGAATAAATTCTTATTCTCTACTGAAAACCATTTTATGTCTTCATATAATTCTCCCTAATCCGACGAATTCCGCCTTTCCCATTTAACTCTTTCAACACATTTATATTTATTCATTCCCAATTGTTTCTCAACGTATTCCATTGTGTTCCTTTTTTCTGAATAGTGTATACTTCAACTTTTAAAACTTTCGAGTTGCAATACATTGTATTCCCTATCTTGTGTGTTACACCAATTGAGAAGTTATGAAAATGAGTAGCTATAGTCCTTATTCCTACGTTCAATTGTTATTTTCAACCAGCTGAATCGTTACCTGTTCATATTCTATTATTTTCAATTATAATTATCATCTTCATCTTCATTTTGTTTCCATTTCTAGCTCCTACTATTTTTCTTCTCTTCTGTCTCTTCTGCTCTTCCACATAATTTTCATTCAATCTTCCTCTTCTTCATCGTGTTCTTATTCGTTTTCTTCCTCTCCCACTTTTTCTTATTTTATTTTTTATTCCTCACGTCCTTTTCAACTTTCTTACTCTCTTTTTCTTACACATTTTTTTCTCTTCCTCTTTCTAACTACTTCCTTCTTTTCCCTCCTCTCTCTTTTCATATCCTTGTTCTTCTTCCCCCTCATCATCTAATTCACGTCTCTCTACCGCACAGTGTCTCTCTTCCATCCCTGCCATCATTTCAACAAATAAAAATAATCTTTTTCGCAGTACAGCTTCCCTGCACAGGCATTCGCTGAGGCCGAGATTATTATCATTACGGCTTGCGGTCGAGAGTCCAGCCAAAGTCCAGCCTACTGGAAGCATTCAAGTTTACTGTCTTTTCACGACTGCAATCATTCCAGATTACTGCGGATATTGTTCGCTCACCCCAAACAATGTCTTTCATTTGTAGGGGGCGTGTCCAGAGACACTTCACTGAGCAAAAACTGCAATTCCCCAATAAAAAAGGTTGTGATCGTTGAAAGCCGTTCAAGGAAGAAGTAAAAAAAAATCAGCTTAAGAGATTCAGAATCATCTACATTATTGACCATTATGGAAGAAGGTACCTTATTTCAATATTGGAGTAATAATAATATACCTAATAATAATAATAATAATAATAATAATAATATTTGAATATTATTTAACCATCTTTTCAATAACATTGTCTATGCTCTCCAGGAGATTTTGATTGCACAAATGAAAATTTTCTTTCACTCATTGTTCTATATTACTTGAACACATGTTTACAAATATTGTGTTGAACACAAGTAGTATTGAAACGGTTTCAGACGTGAGAGGCAGTTTAGTACACTATAATCCACTTTGAAATCTCAAATATACTGTCAAATATTATTTATTTCATGAAATAGGAACATAATCTGTTCCTAGATTGTTGTGAGAGAATATTAAATACCGAGAAGGTATTTTGAAAAAGGCGTATATTGGCAATCTTACACAAAAAATTTCCATATATCAATGATTTGTGCAAATATTGAGAAAGAAAAGCAGGGGAAATTGAGATACGGAAGATACAACAATTTCCTCATTTTCTAGTTGTTATGTTTACAGTTCAATGTTGTGATTTATATCCTTACTTTTGACCTTACCAGGTCAAATGGAACATTTGTCCTTTCCAAGAGTACTTAGTCCTATAATGCTAATAGGTATAGTACCTATATTTAAACTTTGAAAATGGAAGAGAAATATTATCCAGTCTTCATGGAGCGGGAGCAGAGCACACAAAGATACTTCACTTCCACTTTAAAAATGTGGAAATTTCTAAGGTTTGGTATGGTTTGCAAACCATAATCACACATCTAATTATTGAAAAAGCTACCAGGTTTTTAAGAACGTGATAATCACGCATGTTTATCCATCAAACACTACTCCACTAAAGAAAACATGTTGAAAAGACAGATTGTGTGAGATTGAATGGAACGACATAAACACAGCTTCCAGGGAACACACATGCAAGCACAACCCTACAATTATTTTCTCTACGCTCGAATGTAAACAAGAGTGAGTAGCAATTTGCTGCAGGTTCCAAAACATTGGAAGGTTGCCGGTTTGGAGAGAGGCGAAAGATAGAGTGAGTGAGTGTTACAAACCAACATAAACAAAGTACAATTATAAATTTGTTTCAAAGACGGTAGGAGGTGTCCGGTTTAATTCTTGGGGCGCCACAACATTATAAACCTGTTTTCTTATGAGAATGGGAAGGTAGAATAGGTGTGTTGATGTGGAAAAGAGATATAAAATGGGAGAAAATGAATGATCGAATGTTAAGCGAGGTATAAATTTATGCAGTAAGTCCGTGCAATGGACATAAACTGAGTGCTGGGAGCCCAGTGCCTACCCAGGCCTGCCTGACCTTTAAGGCTTATCTGAACTGCATCAATAATTCATTGGCCTGTGGCGCCAATACATTATTAAGTAATTTAGTAGAAGATTTAAAAGCTCACCACTCCATAGTGGGCCTTCTTCTCATAATATAAGCTCCAGCTTGCCTGACATTTAAATGCAGAAACGGGACAGCAGACCAGTAAAAAACTCAATAAACAAGGTGAAATAACAACATCCTGTGCACACTTTTGGTGGACCAAATCACTCGAACTGTCACTGATGTTGACAGATTAATTATGGCACAAGGTTGGATATCACTGTATCTTTTTAGCAGTCGAGAACCGCAGGAAGAACTACTCTTCAAAGGCATAATCACCTTAATTGGTACAAGTAGTAACGATAGCTTGGTTGATTGGGCTGGAATTGGGAATCACGCCAATAAAAAAGGCTTCCAAGAAAATGGCGATAATTGCACAGCTCATAGTGAATTTGTACTCACGTATTTGATAGTGCAATATCCTGTTTTAAATGATGGGTCGAAAGATAAGAAAAATTATCATAAAGATGAAAATTCGTCTTACATTTCAACTATTTCTAAAACAAATTAGTATCGTTATTCTGATTTCAAAAATGATTGATAATATACGCTTACCTCATACACCTGGAATCTGCTGCATTCTTGAATCAGACTATTAGAGATTGAACTCACCTAGAAAAGAGAAACAATAAGGTAGGTAAGTACAAAAGTATGAAATTATTTCACACACTCGACAGCTGATTTATGATGAATAATTCTATAGTCTGATTTTTACTCTAATATATTGGCGTACGAAGGAGGCTCCTTTTTCCTTTTATATTATCCTTGGAATTTCCAAAAACCTTGTATATACGTCGACACGCAATTTGAAAAGAAACATCTGTCAAATTGCATGAAAATCTATTACCGCGTTTCGCCGTAAATGCGCAAATAACGTAAATAACATATAAACATTTAAACATAAAGAGAAATGCCAAACCGTCGACTTGAATCTTAGACCTCACTTCCCTCGGTCAATTATAGATACAAGATTATCTTCACTTCCTATTCCATAAATTCCTCATTATCATGACTCACAAAGCTAGATGAGAAATATACCCGAAATACTTTTTCATCTATTCGATGTTTTATCAAGATAATGATATTTAATAAGCTGAATCTTACTGATTCAATGGTTTTCTATATCCTACATTGATAGAATATCAAGTGAGAATCAACTTTTAAAAGATGACATTTTATTCATGAATATTAATGTCACTGAACTAAACGTGATGGCAGACTTGAGTTCATTGTACAGTAAATAAAACAATTGAGTAGCAGATTAAAAAAATAAGATGGATATCCGAAAAGTAGCATGAAACACTATGTACGCCGGAAAATACGCAACATGGCAACAGATGTTGGGGGCAACATGATGGAGTGGGTTACAAAAAAAATGTAAACGAGACATTTCGATTAGACTACAGCTATAGTGAGATTCACTTTCAACTGTCATAGTTCGTCACGAAAAACATAAATACTTCCCGTAAAAACCAATGCTGACAGAGTGAATCTCACTATAGCTCTGATGCACCGTCGAATACACCACACAGAGTCAACTTACAAAAAGTCGAAAATCATCAGCTTGGAAACATAAATACAAGTCCGAATGCTTTGTGGAGCTTAGAATTTAATGATCCAACAAGTCTATAAACTGTGTGATCAGTCTACAGCTCAATCGGACTTGAGATGTTTCACTCCAACCAAAACGTGTTTCAAGCTATGACTAGTTTTATTCGGGAAGAATAAATCAGAATGGAAGTTCATCGCCCACATATGAGTCACATTACATTCACAACGACATAATAATAGAGATCGTTAAAGAAACAAAATTTTACTGTCCGGCCTCAGATGCCCATCAACCAACCGCAAAACTTCAATCGTTTTGTAAGTTATTTTCGTAGGCATGTGGGTAGGGTAGCTGTTTTTCATACAATACACATTATTTATGAGACGGTAGATTTATATGCGAATAATAGATTCCAAATTTTATGACAATAGCACAAGTTTTTAAAATATGCAAACCTACACATTTATCCCAAGTTTTACCTGGAATATATTTTTACTTTTCAAACAACAATCAGGTTAGTCAGATGTATTTCTACTAGTGACAATATTTAGGAAGGGCATTAATCATTTGAATACTTATTCGACAAAAATTAACAGATAACAGTCAACTAGGCATATTCAACTCTTGTAAAACTTTCTTTATATGGGAGAAACAGTTGTAGCTGTGAAAGCTAAAGTTCCTTTCTCAGAAGGAATATTAACGGATTTCGTTAACTTCTACGCAAGTGTTTATAAAATAAGATAGGTATCCAAAGTGGAAATAAATATTCACTATACCATCGAAAATGGTATATTCGTAGATAATCATTTCACTAAACTGGAATAATGTCAAATTCACAAATTGTTGAATATCAATGTGAAATGACATATTTTCAAGCTATTTCAGTGGAAAAATTATAATGTAAAACCAAGTGATAATTTCAAACTAGATGCATTATTTTTTACAGAAATATTATGGAAGTAGTCAACCATATGTTCAAGTCTTGAAGTTTAGCTTCGACATTGAAATAAACGGCAGATGAATTTACTTCTGTCTGAATTGTAAAACTTTCAATAATCGAGAGGAATTCTATTGAACCTTTCTATTTCCATTGCAATCCGCAAATTTATCTTCCTCATTGGATAGCATACACAATGTTACTGATAATTACAAGTATTATAAAAAAAGTTCAAGTTGAAAAGTTGAATTGTTTAAAAAATCGGAAATCTGGAGCGAGCAGAATTAAATGGAGATGCAACAAATACAATTGAATTCAATAAAATATAACAAGAAACTACATTTTGTAAAACAAAAAATACCGCCCAACGTGGGGCTCGAACCCACGACCCTGAGATTAAGAGTCTCATGCTCTACCGACTGAGCTAGCCGGGCTTATGAATGACAAACTGGACAGTGCGTATTTCGGACACGGCATACCAACTCACCAATGTAGTTTGGATTGCTTTGGACACTAAAAAAAAGAATGATTCTGTTTTTTTCCTCACAGCTTTGGAGCTGGCTTCGCTCGATAATAGAACTGCTTGTCTGTGAAGTGTGAACTGTGATAATATTGATAATAGTATTTATAATTGATAATAGTAATTCATATTGTTAAAAAAAATCTATATTCTAGTTTTATTCTTCACTTTCACGAATATCACTCATTATGATTGATAAAATTATCAAAATGATCGGGAGAGAAGGAATATGGTGAATTAGAAGTAATAAACTTGTGCTGAAGTAGGTACAGAGAACATATTACGGTACGGTATAAACACAGAGAGAATTCAAAATAAGATAGCATAGAATTTACACTAGAAACAGAGATGTGGAATAGAATTATGTGGAACTGACAACATTATATTTTATTTAATTTCACCGTATGTAAAATGTATGAGTAATGTAATAGCATACGGTATGTTATCTTTTCTCTTTACATAATATGTAACATACCCTATGCTATGTTATTAATAATTTTTACCATTATTAATGATATACAGTATACAGCAATTTACTTAAACAGAACCGGTGAGAAAAAAAGGTAGAAAATAACAATACATTTATAATAGAAATATAGATCCATTTACAGTATAAGGTATCGAGCTGCTCGAGGTTCAAACTCCGAGTTTACTAGAGATTGATGTTGTCAAGAAGAATAGATTTCACAATTTTCGGAAAAAATATAGTTTTCAATATAGGAATGATGTAACAATTTTCTTATTTTATTCAGAATGGATGTATTCTTATCAGTTAGCCTACCACCAATGCAAATACACGAAAAAAATAATTTGTATGGAGTACGGTAAAGTGGAGAATTTAGGTTTTAGATTCGTATTTATGAGTTATCTCTGAATCTTTGAATTCACAATGAATTATAATTGCATGAATTATTTCTGTAATAGATGATAGTCGTTCAAAAGTAAAAAAATCGTTCAATCAGCCTACACTGAGAATCTTAATTACATTAGTAATCCTGAAGTCTTGATCAGGTTGCAATGAGACTCTTTTTAGATGGTTTGCTATCCAGTTTATTTTCCAACTGTTTATTTTTACATCAACACTTAATAGAACTTTCAGTTTATCTTATTTTTTTTTTTAATTTATCTATTATTATGATTCAGTTTAGCTTGGTGGTCAGTTGATGATATTGGGATGTTCAATCATTTATTTATTTATTTATTTATGGAGACAACAGGTCACCCCTAATGTGTCTCCTTCACAAATACAACAATACAAGATACAATACGTGAAATACAACAATACAATGAAAAAAAAATGAACAAAGTAACTTTCAATTGCAATATTGTTAAAAGAAAAAAAACTATAGAAATACAAGAGAAGGAAAGAAAAATAGATGTATACAATAAAATAATTATAAAACGGAATATAGAAATGAAAAGGTTCTAAAATTAAAATAAAAATGTTACAAAGAATGGATAAAACTAACAAATGAATGTCAGAGGACTGGTACCTGCCAATGAAGCAACAGAATGAGTAATGTACGAGAACATAGTGCAATAGATACACACCTATATACAGCAACAAATAATCGACAACACGACTGAGCAAAGATATCTCACAATAGACTGTTTAATATTCTATAAAATTTTTCACGAGAGAACCAGAAGATGTTCAGTTGCCCAGAGAAACAGTTGAAAAGTCTTTGAATTCTGTTGACTGGAGAATTATAGTGACTCACAGTTCTGGACCGGGGCACAAAAAAAGAGAAAGTGGAGCGACGTGATATGGTAGATATATAAATATTTACATATGAAAGCAAATATGGGGAATCTATTTTATTATTTAATAAGCTATGAAGAAAAATTAAAGACTTAACATCTCGTCTTGTTTTTAATGATTTCAATTGAAACATATTTCTCAGAGTGTCAGAGGGAAAGTCAAACGGACAATTGAAATTGAATTTTCTGAAGTGAATGTACCTTAAAAATTTATTTTGTAAACGCTCCAAAAGTAGCACTTGATCATTACAATAAGGGTTCCAAATTTCAGACGCATACTCAAGAATACTTCGGACAAGAGATTTATACAGAAATATTATGGGTGAGACATCATTGAAAGGTGAACATGTTCTCAGAATAAACCCCATCTGCTGATTGGCCCTACTACACAGAAGGTCTATATGTTTATTGAATGTAAAATCAGAGCTGTAAATCACACCCAGGTCCTTAAAAGACTCTACCTCCTCCAACGGTATACCATCAATACTATAGATGCATCTGTGTGAAGCTACCTGCCGGGAAAATGATAAAGTTTTGCATTTAGCTATATTTATTCTAAGGCCATTATTCATACTCCATACACTTAGTTTATCAACATCCATTTGAAGGCTAAGGCAGTCATCAGGGCTCAAAATCGCTTTGTACAGCTTCACATCATCTGCATACATCAGACAGGATGAACCATCAAAGACAGCAGGGAGATCGTTAATGAATAGAAGGAAGAGAAGTGGTCCAAGGTTAGAACCCTGAGGCACCCCAGATGTACAGTTGAAAGTTCTAGACTTGAAATTATGTACTCTAACATACTGCACTCTTGAATTCAAATAGCTCTCAACAAGATTTGCCAGGCTTGTACAGAAACCAATCGACTTTAGTTTTTTAACTAATATTCTGTGATTGATTGAATCGAATGCCTTTGAGAGATCAGTATAAACAACATCAACCCGCCCTCCACCGTCAAGAACTCTGGATACCTCATTGCTGAACTCCATTAGATTAGTCACCGTAGAACGGCCTGACAGAAATCCATGTTGCTCGTCCGCAATTACTCCCTTCACCTGCCTGTATATAACTGCATGCAAAATTCTTTCAAAAACTTTGGAAAAGCAATTAAAATTGATATGGGCCTATAATTACTTATATCAGTTCTCTTACCTGACTTGAAGATAGGAGTAATTCTAGCGACCTTCCATTTAGAAGGGAATTGGCCAGTCCTAATCGATAAATTGAAAATGAATTGCAATGGACTAAGGAGTACCTCTGCACAACCCTTCACAATAAAAGTAGGTATCAAGTCAGGGCCCTCGGAACAGCTAGATCTAAGGCTGCTAATAGCAGACAGGATCTCGTCAGAGGAGACAGAATCAATACCAACACCTAATCTCAAGCTCCCAGACATCTCCAGCTCATTCTCATGCATATCAGGGGCGGCGTGTGTATCAACCTCATACACTGACTCAAAATATTTCGCGAACCCATCTACAACCGCAGAACCGCAGTAGGACTCCCCATTCAGCGACATCGTCGACTCCACAAACGACGTTTTTCTTTTGGAATTTACATAATTCCAAAAGTTTTTCATACTTCCATCTAAGCCTGACTGAATCGATGTCAAATAGTTTTCATGAGACTTAGATATTCTAGCCTTCAAGGATGTTCGTAAACTTTTGAAAAGGTTATCATGATAAGGGGACACTCTTCTTTTTCGTGCACATCTATTCTTAATCCTCAAATCAGAAATTATATCAGGAGTAAACCAAGGTGGATATTTATTATTTTTTTTCTTCAATACGATCCTTGGAATACACTCATCCAAATATTTGTAGAGAAGACTATAGAACTCGTCCACTGCAGAGTCGACATCAGTACAGCCAAACACAGAGTCCCAACAACAGTCTCGCAGCTTACAATAAAGTTGGAAGTAATCCCCTTTAGAATAATTATACCGGGATTCAAATGGATCACCCGGAGATTCATTTGCCTCCGGAACAGAATACGAAGCATCAACACACAATGCCGGGTGATGGCCGTCTTCAGGAAGCAAGGGATCATCGCTTTGGAAGACTTTGGCAGGAAAGTTACAAAGGACCAGGTCCAAAGTCCTACCCAGTTCGTTTTTTACCGGATTTAGAGAAACAAGATCATAGAATGACATAAAATTGTGAAGCATTCTTGCCTTAATTGTCCCCACAAAAAAATCATAATCATTTGAGCAGATTTCAGGCAGATTAAAGTCTCCGATAACCAAGAAATTACCGTTGATTAGGCCATTGAGTGATTCAAGGTGGTCACAATAATTGAGAAAGACATTTGTTGAAATTGTCGGCGATAAATAAACAGCATTGATGAAGAAGTGAGTGGAATTAGATCTTATTTTTATTCCGACGGAATCATAATTATTATTAATGTCACTTATTGTGAGCTCCTCACAGAGCTCAGATTGCAACGATCTCTGAACGGCGACAAGTACTCCTCCTCCCCTCCGAAGACCATCACCACTACCCCTATCACTTCGATAAACAGCATATCGTTCATCAAATATTTCAGAACTTTTTATGCCATCATGTAACCATGTTTCAGTCAAAATTATCAGATCATAGTCGCTGCCCAATAACGATGCGTACAGACTTGAAGTTTTAGTACGAAGTCCTCTAACATTCTGATAATAAATGGATAAATTAGAATTCAATGACATAAGATACAATAATAAAAATTAATGAGAAAAAATATAAAGCCTAAACAAGAAAAGGAGAATAGAAATTTGAAGTTGGAAAAAAAAAAAAAAGTATAAACCTAATACAAATTTTTAATAACTTTAAGCTATGCCTCAAAAAGATACTACTCCGCACTTTAATTAATCTGTGAAATTGAATGGCTTCTAACAGAAACCGCATCATTCATCACCATTCAATATGTAAAGTATCAAATTTGGGTAGATAAAAAGCCCTAACAGAAACAGTAATAGGTCTGAAAATAAAGTAACTGGCTAATATCGCCAAATAGATAATAACTAAGATTAGATAGCATCAGTCTGTTCTGGCTAAATGGTACAAAAACCTAAAAAGGATTTGAAGGAATTTTATTGCTCATAAATAGATTATTATATAAAATATTTGAAGATTGAGGTTAGGTACATGTATTCACGGATCGGTGACCTAGAGATCAATCAAATCGAGAAACGTAGAATCTGACCAAAACCCCTTGGCAGAGCTCTACCGCAATCAAATAGTGTGCAATGTGAAAAAACACCTGTTCACGTGGCTAATTATTAGGTAGCATGAAATTAATATTAATGTATAGAATATTAGCTAGCATGTAAAGAGCATAACAAATAAACCAGATAAAAATAATTTAATGTATTCAGGAAATAAGAGGTACCAGGCGCATGAATACCGAATAAAATTTGCATGCACCAATAGTAAAATGGCAGTTAATAGGCGGCAATTGTAGGCCAATTCAAAAATATTTATATATATTTCTATAAATGTTCGGAATCTATGTTGAATTGTTGTATAGTCTATGTTATCGATATGGCTCGAAAGCAAAGAAATTATTAATCATACAATCTAAGCAATATTTTGGTATTTTTTGTAAGATCTATTTGAACCTAAATGGCGGAGGACTAAGATATTTAAATTTTATGCTAATTTGAAAGTCGGAAATAGGATCTGTAAAACTGGAGAAAGGAGAACCAACGACTCGCCAACCAAATGCCACCAGGAGAGGACCCCAAATATTTTAGAGCGTAGTACCTTGATAATGATTTTTGTAAAAGTTAAAGTTAAAGTAAATTATTAAATTTCTTAAAAGACTTCGTGATGCTATTGTGAAGCAGAAGTCATTTTCATTTTTTAAATAAATTTATAACCCCTGGAAGAGACGATTCCGGCTACCATATTCCCGGACCACATGGAGTTGGATCGACATCGGCGGCTTACAAGAAGATTTTCGACACGTGAGTGATTAATATTGAATTAGTGATGGGCGCCCTAGTGCTTCGAATTAATCTGATGATCAAAGCTAGCTCGCCGAAAGGGTTTTTAATATAAATTAAGAAATTAATAAGAGTAATACTTGCGCAAGTAAAATTAGTATTAAAGGTATTTATTTGAAAGAAAAATATAGATCAATATTTCAGAAATTTCTATTAAATCAAAGAAGTACAAAATCTAGGCTATCAATACATATGCATATGATATTTAATTTTTTTGCAATATAATTTGCGATAGTTTGTTATAGCTCTAATTCACTAGATGAATGGCTCTACCTATTCCGTCAGGTGCCGAATCTTGCACCCTGAGATAAAAATATATATTCGATACAAAGAAATCTGCTCAGTACTAGAGATTTTAATTATATATATATTTGGATTATTAGTGGCTAATTTATCAAGCTGATCTTAAAGCACATATTTTTAATTGAATTGTCCAAGTCGACAAGTATTAGCAAGCGCATATCGCAGCTCATGCAAAAGAATGCATATGATTTTAAGATAAAGGCACATGGTAATGATTCGTGCCATAAATCTAGAATATAAAGTTTAGCCTGTGATATTTTATTGATTTCAATTATTGTTCTATTTTTATATTATATTTTTTATCGCTCTTTATATATTTCTTGCCTCGATTTATTTTTTGCATTATTTGTGTAATATATGTATGAAACGTTATGGTGTGCAATTTATTTATTATTCCTCATCACTATTGTATAAGTATCATATTTATATATATTTATTTTTTATTGAATTACAAGAGTTATAGGAGAAGCCCATACCTAGGCCTATCAAGATTTTTTAAGATTGAATACTATTAGAAAACCACGACCTAATTATATAATTATATCAAATCTCATGCTTTACCGACTGATGCCAAGCAGGAGGCTAATCGTTATTTAAATATAAAGAATAACGTGACAAATACAAGAATCATAGACTGCGAAAAGGGCAAGAGCATTATCACCCAAACGCAAAGCACCAATAGAGGAGCGAAAAATCTAGATTAACTCAATATATAAAGAATAAAATAAATGATTACTCGACAAACTAGTCGACTCAATAATAATTATTATCAATCGATACTTTCAAAACGACTAGGTACCGTACTGTAAACTGTTGCTGTAAATTATCTCCTGTAAACATGGGAGAATACAAAGCAGAAGCGGTAACTAAAACTCGATAAGATAGCTTGGTACCTAGTTGGAGATGCACACGGCACTAGAGAAATATAAAAACGAAGAATGATTGAAAGGGAAACCGAGAATGAATGCTTTAAAAGGATACCGATAATGAAAGGAGATGACAATAATCCGTAGCGAGCTCTAACTTCTCCTCAGATAAGATTATTTGAATTGTTATTCACCATGCTAGGCTCACCCAACAAAGATTCCCGAAAAACGGTAGATAATAAAAAGATTAGGTTCAGCAAAGCTACAGAGTTCGCCTTGATGAGACTATTGCATGGAAGAATCAAGTCGTAGTAAGAAAATGCAAACTTTAACACGAATCGTGTTAACATCAATGCATGCGGTGAAAATGACACTCCCCTCAGTCCATCCCCCCTGAACATAATTGAGTCAATAATAATAATATTGAACAATATCGCGAAAAGTAGTAGAAGTATGAGCCAAGTAGGTCAGTATTCAAGCAAGTGTATAGAGTGTACTGTAGCATTGTAATAGAAGAAAAAAAACTTCTACAATAATTAAATTCAACAGGGATAAAAAATAAATGATACGATTGAATGCTATTAAAATTAGGATTCAATGTTATTAGTTGCGATTTAAACCGAAATATATGTCAAAAGAAGCGTAAATTTGAATTGAAAATTCATTATTGAAACCTGAAAGTTAGTGAATAATATAATCATAAAAATTAATCATGATTCCCAATCAAAGCCCAATTTACAAGAATACATATTGATAGAAACAATCAATAGAAGAAAAAAAACTGTCCTCTCCGAGAATGCAAAAATAAACAAAATAATTGAGCTTATTACATGAATTGAAAATGGTCTTATAAATAACACTCGAAACTTAGTACTAGGCACACTTGGCCATGAAAGTCTGCAGTTCATTTTCATTATTAACTGTAAATACCCTTCCTTTATCCACAGGACGAATTTTCACATTCCCAGCCCAGTCAACCCAAACATACTTGTAACCTCGCTCCCTTTGAAGTTTCTTTGCCTGAGACAACATCTTTCTTCGCACCAATGTTAGTGACCCGTTTATGTAAACTGGCTGTTCCTCACCTGGTAAGCCGAATACACGAGATGACAGTCTCCTCACCTGCTTCTTTCCACTGAGTACCTGATGAGCGACATCGCGACGCACAAACTTGGCGACTATTGCTGGCGTCGGCTGCGCAGCGCTTGCCTTCAGCCGGTGACAGATGTCGATCGCTTCGGCTCCTACGTCCACTCCAACAGCCCTACACGTCGCCAACACCAAGTCGCGAACGTTTTCATTTTCAGAGAAAGGCACTCCACGGATCTCGAGCGTATTTTTTCGTCCGTACTGCTCGAGTGCGTCCAATTTATCAGTCAAAAGTTCGACACTCTTCTTCAACTGTAGATTGTCGCCCTGTAGAGCCGAAATGATTTTTTCCTGCGTCTTAATGATTTCACCTTGCTTGGTCAGTATTTCCATATTGGAAATATTTCCATATTGTCCAAGCAGGACTGCAGCGATTGCTGGAGCTTTGCCTGACCCCCAGCAATCTCCTCTCTCAGTGCAAGTATAGTTTTTCAAAAAGTTCCACTGTTATTGGCGACCGCAAATCACTTACACTAGCCACACGTTTAACTGGTGTATCCGAACTACTGTTTCTTTGGGCTCGAAGCTTTGATGTACAGTTCTTACATACCCAGGTTGACATTAAATCGAGTTCAGCCTCACTCAGGTCCCTTCCACCACCAGTACATCTTCCATGGAATATAGAATTACACTCAGTGCATACAACTTTATCCTTAGCCGAGCGATTCACGGATAATTTACACTCCTCACAAGCACTCATATTTAGATATAATATGACAAATCACGAATATTTTTGTGTGAAAGAAAACGAATAAGAGAAACCGGTAGGCAATGAAAAAGAGTGAAAAAAATAGAATCAGGGTAGAAATAAATAACTGAACAAGAGGCACAGCAAGAAAATAGAACTATTGCATAGCAGAGATAAGCGCGTTACGATAACAGAGCGTGAATTCAAAAGGTCTTTCCTCAACGACAGCTACTCTGATACTGATGAGACATAGAGACATGAGATCATATGAGACATGTAAACATTAACCAATTGACAAGATTGCTACATTACAAAATATTCTTTTATTTTGCCCTTGGAAGTCAGTCAGTCCTTGGAAAGCTGAAAGGATTAACAGGGTACAGAAAGACATTATGGCAAAATGTAGTTGGTGTAAGTAAGTGAATCAATAATTCGGAAAGATAGCAATGGACGAGGGAAATGGATTTGCCACCACCAAGGCTGGAACGGTCAGATAAGAGCACACAGCAATTATTTGACAATTTTCATTCACATCATCAAGTATGACCAGATTTCCTGTTTTATTATTTTAGTTGTGCTCATAGTGTATGATAACTGGAGAACATGAAGGGGTTGGAACTGATGAGAAATTAGATTCAATTAAAGATAGTAATTGGAGTAGTTTGGCTGTAGGACATAGTTTTCTATTTCCGCTAATACTCGCACTCCTCCCAAAACTAAATTCCAAAATTTCTGAGGAATCTTGCTTAGAGTTAATTTTACATTCACATGATATGTAATTATTCATCATTACTGTATAATGCTCTAAGTTGTATAAGTTGTATAGAGTGAAAGTACTTAGTTTCCAGAATTTTCAAAATACCCTTTTTTATAATCTGTAAATCCAAAACCAGAAATCGAAGAATCCTGCGCGACCACTCAATTATTGGAAACTTTTTTGTGTTTATTTTTGCAGAGAATGCTTTTTCAAAAAAACCCAAGGTTTTTGAAATAGAACGGAAAAATTGTAAAAAAGTACCAAAATTTGAGGTTTTTAGGGGTGAAGCCGCACTCTGGCGTGTCAGCAAATCGAGTTCAGCACCCCAAAATACATATAAAACCGACGAGAAAAATTATTTCGGGACTGTTTCATGAAAAATGACCATTTGACTAGACTGTTACTCTCACTATTTGGTTTCTATACAGGAGATAATAATTCATTGGAGCCTGTTCATTCGTTCGTTGGGTTTATCTATTCATTGAAGGAATAGTATAGGGTGTTTCACACCCTGGTAGTTTTCGCGCCTGGTCTCATGTGAAGCTCTTGAATCATTGCTTGCACAGGACAATAATTTTATTCTTTAGGGGCTGTTTCCTGAAAAATGACTATTTGACTTGACTGAAAAAGTAAAAGTTTATTTCAAGTTGGCAGAGTGGCTGTATCTTCTGAATAGAACCTCTTGAACGAGATTATTTATTGATTTCCATAGTGAAGCACATAAGACTAACTAGTTATAGAATATGATCGAACTCATAAAATACAGCACAGTATTGAGATAACTAGTTATTTTTTATTTAAATAGTTTCTTTATTATATATATTCGATATTCAACGAGTTCACAAAGCAATACGGCACTTGCCGATTCAAAAGTAACAATATTCGTAGAAAATGAATAATACAAATATTATACGGGAGAATGATGTACTTATTGTAACAATAGGACTTTTGTCATGGCGGTTTATGAAAATTTGTTTTATTCCTTAAAGCATGTATGTAATTCAAATATCTATGGCCTGAAACTTTTATGGTCCACAGAGTTTATAACGGATACACGCGGCCATTCATTTTCATCGACAAAGTATAAAACATTTTTGTTTACTTTGGAAAGAGAAAGCACTCAAACCCGACCCAGCATAATTCTGTTGTTAGTTTACATATCCTCTTCCCCTCCAATGACACTGACCAATAACCTGAGATTTACGATTCCAATTTGTTGAACCCTACATATATTCGAAATTTATTCCCTTATTATGCTGCGCTTGTTTTTTATTGCGATTATCGTTTGAAAGTACCGCGCGCTCAAAAGCTGGAGCCTCAATAAAACGCAGGAATTTGGTTATAAACAAGATGGCGTCCCGGCTGTGATGAATGTAGAATGTCATAGATAATGGACTACAGCGTGCAGGCAACGAAATTGAGCTTAAAACCTGTAATAAATAAAATACCTCCTCATTGGTTCTCAGGTACTGTATTATTGAGAAACAGTCCTCTAGGAATTGGCCAATCGATTTTTTACAGGCAATTCCACATGAAATTGGTCTTCCAAGGATGATAATAATTGAAGTTTCATTATAATTTCATATAGAAGGGTAGAGTATTATTATTCAGATGAATACGGAAACATTAATAATCGGCCCGTGGGCCCCAGAGGTACAATTGGAATGATAAATTGTTTGGCAGAGTCTCATATTTTCCATTTCACTTTGATATTAAAAATGAAAACGTTAAGGGATCCTCTATACCTCGTTCATTTTATTTACTCCGACTGTCCTTTACATGAAGAATGGAAAAGATAGCGAGTTCATTTAATTCAAAATTAATTGACAGTTGATATCTTTTATTCATATCATGAATTATTATTAACAAGGATAAAAAGACTCTGAAGCACTTTTAATTCTTGTTGAAACCTCTCGAAAGAAATGAAAAGGTCCTAATTGAAATGTCAATGAAGAATAATAAATTATTGATTTTAAAATTCAATACCAAATTCAGCTGAAAATCAATAGACGAATGCTATGAAATTAGAAATAGCCTCAATTTGAATTAATTATTAACTAGCAGGGCACCCGTGCTTCGCTACGGGAATTGATGGATAAGATTATTTTTGTGGAATATTTATAATCTGAATACTCTACAAGAATTGTTATAATCGTTTTTGAGATTAGGCCACAATTTGGCATGTGATGAAAGTGCTCTGCAGAATAGTAGACTAATTAGAGCGAATTTCGTAGAATATTGGGCGGGGCTCAAGAGTCGACCTTCACTTTATTCATTGGCAATAAATATTTCCCGTTGACAGTTATCAAATTAGCAGTGATCAGATTATTTTTGCTCTTGTTTGATGCAATTGAAAATTAAATTCCAAATCAAGTTTATTTGAATTTGTTGACTCTGGTATCCATTGATCTCTTGCTTATTCTGGAATTTTTGACATAGCCTATCACTTATTTTTCGTTTCACTTATCCAACAGTGTAAAAGCAGCCAATCCACTGATTCTCTCTGACATGAAGGACCATTCATATACATAAGAGTCCATTCATGATAATTGGAGTAACATTTATTGTGGCTGATTTCTCATGTCCTAAACTTTAGCCTATTATCATGAATATTAAAGTGGGATCGTTTTAATGTGAAATTGTATAAATCTGAATAGAGTTTATTCAATCACTTTGATTATTGACTACCATTCTATGATTTCTTTCTTTGATCCTCGCTTGAAAACAGAAGCTTAGTGATGAAAATTTGGATGTAAATTGACAACTTTAGTATTTACTTGTGATCTATCAATATCAATAGGTTTGTCTTGTGTCATGTAATGACATCATGAAAGGAAATAGGAGCAGCTGATGGAATATTATGTTTTTTTTCGATTTAGTTTTTAGCTGATTTTGAAACATGAAAATAACAGGCCCAGTAGCACCAAAGCCTTTTCAATTTCAATCCTTTTCAATTCCATGACAATTAATCAGAGCAGGGTTTTTTGAATAGAAGGCTTTTCTGATTGGCTCTCGTGGTAAGTTATTTAAACCGGATTAGGAATTAACAGACAGTGCAAATGGCTCTCTCAAGGCTGTGCTGCATACAAACATAGAGCAACAGAGGAACCAATGCAACAGAAGCTGAAGAAATTAGTCGCATTTCTATCACCTCACAATGAACATTACATTCAACTACCATAATGTTTGGAGAGATCGATTTTAAATTTATTTTGCTATAATCCAGTCACTTTCTGAACCTATTCTTCCAGATGTTCCATGAATACTGCAATGTTTTAAAATAAGGTCGCCAAATTTGGTAACTCAACTACAGCTATTATAATTAATATTTTTCATTTGCTCACACTCTCTTACGTTTTCAACAGACTATGGAGAACGTTTTTAATCAGCTGCTACTTGAGGGACTAATAATCCTTTCTCAAGGAACTTCAGCGAATTTTCCCAGAGTTGAGACCGGTTCCAAAATAATGTTTTTTTTGTCGCGAACCCACTATATTCCTGATTTAATCTAAATCGTTAGAGCCGTTTTAGAGATCCGTACGACATACATACATATCCACAAACACACATATTCGAACAGAAATGAATTGCTTTCTTGGTATAATTGTTTCAATACTTCTGATTCCATTCAATAAGAGCTTATTTCACATAATAAGAATTGGGGAACCGAGCTTCCATAGAAATTGCATAGAAAATTTCTAACGAAAGATTGAATTTATAGTTTATATTCCTTTATTCATTTTCTCAGTCGTACAATTATTTTTACAGTTATATGAGGAGGCACAACAGGCTTCTGTCCAAAACTGTCCCTTTTCAAATTTATACTATAGTCCAAAACAAAATCTAGTTTAAGCTACTATCACTCATCGAAATAACAATTTAATCACACTTCTAAAAACAAACACATCATCAATTACAAATAGATATACTTTGAATTCGATTAAGAATGATTACTATGTTCGCTACAATATTTGTTAATATACTATGGATTATTTTACACTAACAGCATCCATTTACTATAATGGACCTTCTGAAGTAAACATGTTTTCTAGAAAAAAAAGAAATAAACGAAAATAAGTTTTTCTTGCTTGATTATTTTTCTCGTGAGATCAGCTGAGGAATAACCCCACATATGCACTCGCTCACTCACTTCCATTACGGTATCGACAGACGACAAAATTTCCAGCTGTTTTTCCAAGGATGTATTTATCCTTTTGATGTCCTTCAGCGAGTTATCCCAGGGTTGAGACCTAGTGCAATCGAATTTTCATAACATAATCCTACTTGTTCCAAATTTCGTGAGAATTGTTAGAGCCGTTTTCGAGATCCGGTTACATACAAAAATATAAACATATAAACAGAAATTGCTCGTTTAATAGTGTAGCATAACAGCTGGCATAAAAAGCAAAAATGTTAAACATAAAAATGTCAAACATGAAATTGAAACAGTAGCGATCATCAACATTAGGTTATTATCTTCATCTGATCTAAAATAACTTAATTATAATAAGATTCACATCAATGTGTCAGAATTGTTTTAATGGGGAGCATTGATGCTATTAATCAGGAATACTGCAGTTTCAAGTGAATATCAACGAACTGTTATGCATGTTCTCCAATATTTTTATCGAAAGCTACCTTCTATTTTCTTTGGTAAAACAATCAATGTTTGGAAATAATTGATTCATGGGAAAAGCGCCTTACTTCCATGGAATATATTTTTACATTAAGTAAAGCTACAACAGCTGTTTGGCCGCTTTAATAAATAAATAACCCCTTTATTTCGCCCAATTCAAATTTTGGCCGAATTTCCTCATTCTTAGCAAACATATTCCACAACGGACACTTCTGAAGTTTTAAAAATACCCTCTATATATCATATTGAATTATTAAAATTTCATCGAAATTGTTTAAGCGGTTTTTGCGATCTGTCGGATATACAAACAAAATTAGTCTTGATAGAATAGGATGAATTGATAAAAGCAACTCTCGTCATAAAAGTTTGTTTCATGAAAAATTATATATACTCCCAGGAATAGATCTGATTGAAGCAGCAGTGCCCAATCGATTTGTTCTCGATGAATGCATTTTGATTAGTTTTCAACTTGGTGCCAACCTAATAAAGTCAACTCAACTTAATGCCAACCTGACAAAATTATTAATTTAGTTGCCAGTTAACAACTGTTCAGAAGAGGTACTCTCTCTAGATTATACTTCTTCAGTAACATATGATATGGACATTTCAATTATAATTGAGAGATTGGGAGAAGAAGAATATTATATGCTAAAAGAAGAACTTTAAACCCTTAAAAACCACTCTTAAGCTGCGTTATGATTTCATTTAACGGGACTATTCATATGATATAACAGCCGGAATAAAAAGCAAAAAATTGTCTTCAAATTTGAATTGAAACATGTGTGTGATCATTAAAATAATTATCTTCATCTGATCTAATGTAAATAAATTATAATGCGTTTACACCAGAGTTTAAAACAAAAGTTTTAAACATAAGTTAATAACATTTTCTTTTCGCTGCTAGTTTTGTTATCAACTAAAGTTAATAGCTTTGTCACGTGTTTTGTCTGCAGCTGTAGTAATTAGGGAACAGCTGTAGTTGTAGGGTAGGGATGCTGGGCGAGGGGGTTGCGTAACCTGTTATTAAAAAAAGTTACCGACTCTTGATGGATAACATAAATCTTGTTAATAACAAGGAATTTTCTGTTGAAAACACGAGTTATAATTTTTTTTCAAGAGAATTTTTTGTCGATACAGTCAAGTTGACAACGTTTTATTAATAACTCATGTTATCAACTCCGGTGTAAACGCAACTCAACATGATGTTATTAACTTTTGTAATTAACATCAGTTGATAACAAAAAATGTAAAAAACTTGTGTTATTAACTCCGGTGTAAACGCAGCTTAAGAGTTGTAATATCACCGAAAGATTTCTTAGTGAGCACCTAGGACTTATAAGGAAGCTATATTCCAAGTTTTGTTGCAATCCATCCAGTAGTTTTCCAGAGATCGTGATCAGTGAGTGAGTCAGTGAGATAAGAATTTCATAAGTATAGAAGAAGATTCATTTTTCATCCTTAATGATTAGATTATAACAAATTGACAAATTTCATCTTAAATTTATATAATTCACTCATAATAAACGAATTGCTAAGTTCAGGATATGGAATGTATTAAGTTAAAGAGTTTATAGAATAATTTTAATTTTATTCCTATTTCCTTGAAAACACATAACAGCAAAATATAACAGAAAATTTAATTGAGTTAAATTCGATTGAAGAAGGAGAAGAATAAATATATTGATTGAAAATTTATCCAAAGTTGAAAACAAAGTGAAAGCAGAGAGCAGAAAAACTCTATCTAATGAACAGAAATGTAATGAAGTGATGAAAATAAATTCCGAGAATTGATTAAAATAGTCGCAGGCGAATTCATTCAGGAAAAGTGACTGTCAGGACAATCGAAAATAATAATATTTCAGCATCGTTCTCCCACCTTTGTTCGTGTCATTTTTAATTTTCCTCAGTTCCCCCTAACACAACTCGACATCATAGAATTGCTCGACATAGAAAGTTGACCTAATTCATTTCTCCTCGACAATTCCAATTTCCCTGCGCGCTGCTCAAACTCACTCTCTCACACTCCTCTTTCTCTTTCATACACTCTCTCTCTCTCTCTTTCTTTTTCTCTGTTCTCTAAAACAACTCTTGAGCATATCTCTTCCTTCGCTCTTGAATTGCATTTTCATTCTCGGTTGTGATCATCTCAATCATTCTCAAAGTTTCTATCTTCAAAATTTAGTGTCATTCGTCTGTTTCTGTCTTTTAAAATTTACCTCCAAAGGCCACCATGGAAATACCAGTAAATATGATAAATTAAAACTCAAAGTAATAAAAACATTATCTTATAATATTTTTTTTTCAGTTAAACTTTTGTTTCACTTTTTTCATTCCCAACAAAGGTTTTCTAACAGAAAGAAACCAGCACTACGAGCAATTTCTATTCTAGTATTGGTACAATCTCGTGGACTCAGGTATAAATTAGTAAAAACCAGAAATGAGTGGTAACAGCAACTAAGGACTAAGAAGAAATTTCACACGGATTTGTGAGCAGTCACAGGTAACACTGACTGCCTGACTGGTGACGATGTGAGACGAAACCTACAAATTCTCAAAACTCAAACAATGACAAGGATTTATTTTCATCACTTATCAGCGATATCCTTCTGGTGTTGTAAAAAAGATGTATGCGGCGCAAGATAAGAAAACATAAATACAATTTAAATCTACAGTAGTATGTAAAAGGAGCTAGTAAACAGTTTTCTATAGTTGAAGGCGACTTGCAACAAACTATTCAGTTACTTAATTTACATTAGGCAGCTAGGTGTTTTCGTATTGGGTATAAGTTATTTCAATGTTCCCCCTTGTCACAATGATTTACAGATAGGAGAAAACCAGGCCGGGTGAGCGAGCAGACTCTTCAGTTATCTGTCAGGGGCACCCTTGTTCCTCACACCCTCTTAACCCCTCTAAATCCCCCCCACTCTCACACATGTCTCATAATCTCTGAAAAAACTGAAACGTCGTGCCCGACTCAACAAGCGCTCCATCTTGCAGACAGCCGGTGAGCAAAACCCCTGCTCTACTTAATACCATTTCATCCCTGTACTTTGCCATTTGGGCCCTTTAAGACTCATGGATGCTAAAACTATTGCTGCACATTCAACCTATATGCATGGGTGGTGTCTTGCATCAAAGTCTGGCGAGGGAAAAGGTTTCATCAGAGGGTAAATAGTGTGATCGGCCTACATTGTTTGCTAGATATAATTAATAATAGGTAGATTATCTCTTTTATGAATAAAATTTTTAGGAACTTTAGGTAAGTTGAACATTTCAATTATATTGATCACAGAATAGATGGGATTAGAATGAGGCTAGAGTCAAGTAATTACACAAATGACGTATTTAGAACTATTCAACTAATCAGCCAATAACAGATAAGACAGAAACCTTGGAGAACTGATTGACCATTTGACTCACTACATAACCTAATTAAGTGCCTACTTGCTTGATTACAATAAGTACTACTAGATTAATTATGACAAGATAACCAAAAAGTGTCCATGTACATACTCTTCATCAGTCCCAAAGATTTGTCACTCACATTATATTGTTGAGAGTCTTGTGCTAAGTCTTGGTTTGAGTCTAAGTTGATTTTTCTATTGGTCTTTTTTATAGATATGAGTTTTTAATATAAGGACAACTTATTTAAATAAGCAATAAGTACAAAAGGTGATTTGTAGGCGAATTTTATGTTATGTTTCGCGTATTATAAAACTCATATAGATATAAATTCCTATTCAACAATATTTTATTCAGATCACAACCAAGTTTCGTTGTTCAGCTACCTTTATTAATTTTGTAATTATTGTTTTTCAATTAATAAATATTATTAATGTTGTCCATACCACTGCTGACAAGTCAAGGTCAACTCATGTGAGAGATAGAAATGAATTCTGAGGGAATGTTAATCCAGAAAGTGACAAACATGCACAACAAACAAGACTAATAATTAATTATTATGATGTACATTTGTACACTCGGTGAGTGGAATATGAATTATGAGAAGCTGTGTTTTGGAGGTTTGTGTGTGAGAGAGAGAGTGAGAAAGAGAAGAGCATAGAATTGACGACAACGGACAACCGGCACTGAGTTAAACGTAAACAAATTATAATTTAATTTATTAGCGTGTCGCTGTCGTCGTAATCCTCTTCGGCAGTTTTCATCTCGAAAGTTGCTTCCTCACTAATTCCATTCTCCATTTCTACTGTTGTTCTTGTAGCGGGGAAAGAGGACTGGGGTAGGAGGAAGGTATTCATTTAGTAAATTAACTAACAAACAGAGAACATCGTCGCGGTGAAGCAACATCCGGAGCATGACGGGTTAACGTTCTGTAACAAGGTGATGTACCTGGCTGGTGCGAACAACAGCAGAGGTTAGGTTAGGTTTACCGACGTTTGCCTTCAGCCCTAATCAATTAACTGGGTAACGAATGGCCACAGATATTGTCTGGATGATATTCAGGGGAAAAGTAACCAATCGGCGGAAATGCTGATCGAATCAAGGACAAATATACATAATATTCATAATCAATCATGATCAGTATACTATATTGTTTCCAATACAATTCAAACAAGTCGAATCGATGGTTTTCATGATAGTATAGGATATTCCATTGTCCATTCTGGAACAGTAAAGGAAATCGAAAATTACCCATATTTATGTATGATACATATTATTCCCAAGATATGAAAGGAAATACAGTATTGGGAAAGGTAATCTTGATAAATTAATCTATAGATTGCATATACCATATAATAGGCCTAAGCAAGAACACCCATCCATTATATGTAAAGTTTTATCAATTTTCAAACAATTAATAGAAAACACAAAATATAGCTTTTGAGGGGAACTATAGAACTAAAACACAGTTTATAGAGGACTAAATCAATTTACATACTTTTTTCAAATAAAATTTTTTTCTCTCTTCGAGAAACAGTTTACAAAATAATGAAAAATACATCACATAGCCCACAAAAATAAGTAAAAGGTAAGCCTACTACTATTTCTAAGCTGCACCCGTTCAATGCCCTAATTGGCAGAGCATTCAGGAAGGAAATGTCTATTCTGGGTGCATTTACTGGACGAATCACACAGTCGATAAACTGGACTACAACGTACTGCGATGCAATGCGAAGCTCGCAAGTTAGCGATCCGACTTTATATCGGTCGTTTGTCAACGCCACTTGATTGATGGATGGCTTTACTACTGTTTGCACTGAACTGCAGCCAAGGAATTGAGACCCTTTTGCGTTGGGGAGGGGGTACACTTTGAGGGTACCACTATTCTAAAAGGAGGAATGGTTAGGGGGAGCTTGAAAAGGGGGTAGGAGCGCGAGAATGCACTTCCGACATTTTCGATCGAGAGCCGAGGACGTTCTTTGGTCCGAGGGTCACAGGTCACAGGTTATACTGAGGACACAACACAGTGCTCACACAATTCATCCTTTCTACTTTAAGGTGGTTTGTAGTATAATAAATAGTCTTGTTCATCCGTATGAATGAGATTCACTATCTGTCAATGGACCAAGCAGATATCCTTCTCAGCCTTCACAACGTTGCCAAATCGTTAAATAACTATGCAGAAACTCTTGATAAACTACTGAAATATTTCATCTCAATTATAAAAATATATTATTGGAACTCATGAAAATACAATACCCATATTACAAATACAGAAATACATAATACTCAAATACAGAACTCATTATTCGTCAATAAAATATAATTCGGATAGAGTTCACTATTAACAAGAGTTAGCAATTATTAATATTCCATCAAATATGCCGGAATCAGCTACCTATTGAGGAATGCAGTGGTAACAGAAAATCGACAGCACTGTAGCTTATCATTTTCACTGAAATTATCACGTGAATCTCACTATAGAACTATTCATTATTAGGTTTGGTAGTGTACTCTTTCATAATGTTTTCTCATTTTATTACAGTTTGTGAGAATAATTTCAGGCATAAACCAGTTTGTAGCATCTTTTGAGAGAGGGTTTATTGCCAAAGAAGGAAGGCAATTTCAAAAGAGGTTTCATCAATGACATTTTTTTCAATGAGGGTGAATTGAATATTGGTTTTATATTAACGAATAGAGTAATAATTGATAAAAATGCCTAAAATGAGTAGAATTGAGAAAATTATCATAGATATTTTTCAGCAGAATACTGTGATTATTACTTCTCTCAATAGCAGAATGTAGCAGTATTGAGAAATTCATTCGCAGAAGATTTACAACATTAGAAGACCACTCTCACTTGAAGCCTTTCATCGACTAACACGCATTACGAGCTACCAGAAAAGCACACATAAAAACTTTATACGACAAGAAGTTGTATATTAAGGCGAGTCGGTTGAATTACACAACTATCAGGTTTGTTATTGTCGGGTTTCGTCCGCCTTGGAAAATCGTGAAAATCTACGCTCCGCACTTCATGTTTCGAATTTTTATTGCACTGTTATTTTTCCGAGTGCCGTGCCTGGATGAGCCCTGTGAAAAGCCTCACAAGGAAAAGTCTACAATGGCGAAAAGTGTAAGTTTCTTTCTCCCCTCATGAAGTTGTCTACTCTTCCCTACCCAAACAGTGGTAGGCTTTCCTGTATTTTATTTGCTCTCCGCTAGTAGACGAAAGTTGCAACTCAACTGCAAGTAGCTGATTTTTCATCGTTGAAGACAGTGAGATGGAAATACGCGTACGCTTATTAAAAAAACCTACTTGGAAACAGTTTATGGAACGCAGCAAGTCTAGGAAGTATCTAATCAAGGCTACTATGTGAAGAATATAAAACATTTTTTCTGTGATATTTTGCACTTTTGCATTCACACTACCTACTGTAAACAATTATGTATAGACAGAAATAGAATCCAGCACAAGAAAAATCTTTTGTGTTGGATGAATATCCAGAAAACATTCATATATATGAACATTAATATGGCTTTTGGGATAAATTTCAAATGGAGCCTGGTCCAATATACTTTCTCTTATTTTCCAATCTTATTCCTTTGCTTCGACTTTCTTCATTTTTGTTTGTTGTTGTTGTTATACTTCTTCTTCTTCTTCTTCTTCTTCTTCTTCTTCTTCTTCTTCTTCTTCTTCTTCTTCTTCTTCTTCTCTTCTTCTTCTTCTTTCTTCTTCTTCTTCCTCCCTAATTTTTATTAGATTTGCGAGTCAGACGTCTCGATCCATCTTCTTCACTTCATCTCATTCCGCTCCATCATCCAAAGTGTTTTTCTCCATCGCTCGTGTCTAATTCATCTTTTCTTCCAATTATCCTAATATAACTGAGAATATAATTTTCATTACCTTGAAACCCACAGTCAGATAATATGTTTCATAGTAAGGAAAGTTGAGTTTGAAGTTTGCTGTTGAATCAATCTGAAAGTATTGTCAAATGCTTGAAAACCTGTCATTTTGCTAGAAAATTTCAAAGACCCTCGAAATTATATAACATTTGTGATATTTGACAAGTTGTGCAAGGATTTTAAATACGTTTTTCAAGAAACTCAATGGGAGCTTGATATTTCAAGAAAAAAGATAGGTACATGGAATGTCCAACTGTTTGAAACTTATAATCTTTCATTGGATTGAGCCTTAAATACTACAAGAACAAAACATTGGGAAGGAAAAGAAATCAGTATTGATTGTCACTTGTTACCGAATCAAGGACTTCTACCGTCCAAACATTGTTGGAAGATTTATATCTTCCAAGTACGACCCTGAGCGAACAATTTGTTACATCGAAAGAAGGAAGCAAGAGCAGACCAAGACCACACAAATTGAGCAATTCAATGAGGATGCCTCATTGCACGTCAGGTGGGGAGGAACAATAGCAATCTAAAAAAAATAAGATCTAATATCAGGGAGACGTCAGGTTGGTGCCTATTGTTTCGGGTGGCAGTGATACAAATGAGCAAATTGGGAGGGGAGAATAAAACAAGAGTCTGGGAGATAAATCGTTTAATTGAGGAAGAAAAAGAAGAACAACAAGAAAGAGAACAGCTAGGGGAAGGATATGAGTGTAGAAGGAAGAAGCGAGGTGGCGGAGGTGGGGATGAGGGAGGGGGAAAACAGTAAGGAGTGAATTGGATAGGAATAAGAAGGGGATAAAAAAAGGAAGATGACGTAAGGGTGGAGGGAAAGAATAAAAGAATGAACAGAGAGAGAGGACGTAGTAGAAGAGGAAGAAAAAGGAAAATCAGGAGATAATCAAGAGAGAAAAACAGAAGGAAGAAGAATGATAAAGGCAGAAGGGAGAAGAATAACGAAAATTAGAGGAAATAGTCGAATAAAAAGGAGGATACTAAGGAGGAAAATGGATAATATAAATAAGGGAAAAGGAAGGAAAGAAGAAGAGGGAGAAGAGAAGTAGAAGAATAGATAAAGTGAAAAATGATCACTCAATGAGAAAACTAAGAACTAAGAAGGAGATAGAATTTAAGTAACTATTATTTGTGAGCAATGATTCCGTGCCTCCAAACTAAATGAAGACAAAGTATTGTTGTGACGAAGACAGATAGGTGTCCCGTGTCCGCACCACTCATGCAGACTAAATTATTGTTTTGAGCCTTCGCCGACTGAATGGCTTTGAAAAAGCGGCGCAAACACTGTGCGGCCGATTTAATCTGAAACTTTTCAATCCAGGATTTAAACGGTTGATTAATTGATTCGTCCTTTATGGCAAGTGCCCACCTACTGCATAGAGGGGGACATGAAAGTTTTGGAGCCCCTAAAAGGAGTTGGGGGTTATTCAGCCCCAGAATCCGTTGTGAAGTAGCTTTCAGCAGCCAAATAAAAGAATTGGCGTGTCGGTCCGCCCGCCAGGACCCGAAACAAAGGGCCCAGTAACAATGGTGACCACTAGACGTGCATTTACACGTTGATTTATCTATCCGCCCGGTAAATGCTACTGGCACGCTTTATATATAATCGCTCTCCAGGCTCCTAAACCACTTTTTTATCTCAAACATATGGCTGCAAAATGCGCAAGGGGTGGGGATGGAGATGCCATTCAATGAACACCAAGCTGGCTGAAAAGTAACAGTGAAATCATGGATAAAGAACTGCTGGTATTGATCAACAGTTGACATTCCTATTGTGAATAGGACCTGCTCAACTAAACAATGCGAATAAAGTGAACAGCATATTATAGGCCTATTGAATAGGAAAAAGGTTACATTTTAGAATAGAATACAATAGAATGACTTTTTTATTTGTTGACGTGGCGAGGTTTATACATTTTTGTATATTTTCAAGAAAATTGATAATTTTTAGGCTCAATTTTCAGCTGAGGGTGATGCTTGCAGGTTTGCTGAGTATCAATACTCTTGATAGTTACTGAATCTGATTTGTGAAATGTTCAAAGAGTCTACGTTTTCACACACCGATTTCTCGCCAACACGACATCCAGAAACCCATAATGTCCTCTGATTGGCTAATTCTCACAAACAGCAGCCAATCGGAAGACTTTCTGGGTATCGGCGATAAATCGGTTAGTGTGGAAACGGCCAATATATGACAATTTAGAGAGCTGTACTGTAGAAACGTCTGCTGTAAATGGTTGTAAAATTAAGAGATATCAAAACATTAATAGAGTATGTATTTTAGATAGCAACATTAGCAAAATATTTTTATTTTTCAGGTTTGCCAATTCAATATTTGAGATTTCACGGAATATGAGCAATGACTAGAAGAATTTTTGTGCATAAGGCTAGTTTCACACACATTCGGTTCGTTTCGTTTTCGGCAAATTCCGATAAGTGTGAAACGTTAAGGCTAGTTTCACACACTTTCACGTCGTTTCGTTTTCGGTTCGTTTTCAGCAAATTCCGATAAGTGTGAAACGGTAATTCGGTTTGAATTCGGTACCGAATAGAAACCGCATAGAGCCGAACCCTCACTTGACACTTATAAATTCCATCAGGTTCAAATTCGTTTCTAGCGAAGAGCTACTTTCACACACATTCATATCGGTTCGTTTCGTTTTCGGCAAATTCCGATAAGTGTGAAACGGTGAATCATTTTGAATTCGGTTCCAAATAGCAACCGCATAGCACCGAACGTCCCCTCGTCACGAATAGGTTTTATTATATTCAAATTCGTTGCTAGGAAACCGGAAATAGAAACAAAGTCTATCACACACGCTCGCTTTTTTGTTATTTTAACCTGATATCGTGATTATCTGTTTAAAAATCTTCCATGTCTAAATCATAAGGTCAATTAATTTCTGTTAGTTCACTGGAACATTTTTTCCAATGAAAATTTCGCTGAAAAAATATGAAGATAAATTAAAAATCAAGGAAAATTTATATTTTTTATTACATGTAATATAAAATATTCAAGAAGAATGTCACCCAGAAGAGCACTTCGAAGATGATACCTAACGACAATTAAAAAAACCTCTCAATTTTAGTTTAAAAAGGTGGGAGAGATTCGCATAAAATATTCATAGCATCATCAACACCAGAAACAAGTTGTTTGCACACGTGGGAAGGGAAGCAAAGCAGCAATTCGAAACAAAGTGCTTCATTTGTCGGCAGAATTGTTTTACGAGCGGCAACAAAGCGGTCTGCCGAGTGAGGGTAGGCATAGGCACAGGGGGTTTGTCGGTCATATGTTAGCGAATAAGCCGCCAGACTTTAGCTGAGCGTTTTGGGAAATTGGTTGACGACCGGACAGCAACGGGTTTTTCTCGGTTTTGCGGTCCTAGATTACGGAACGGCCGCCCGACGCTGTGACGTCTGCCGACGCTCTGCCGACGCAGCGGCAACGAATAGCAGGCAATTTCCCGCAGCTGACAGCCAACAAATGACTCAAAGTCCGTTATCAGCTCACGTTCGCGGAAATTACACCGTTCTTTATTCGTTATCTGCCATGACGCGCCCCTTTTCTACGCATCCATCAAAATTTCGCAGGTACCCTTCAACCCCCCAACAAAATCCATCACCCCCCTCCCAAGCAGAGACCATCTACCATCTACCCTTGAACCTAGCAGACACACAAACCCAAGACGAGCCGTCGGCCAATAATGAACAGAAAGCACGCAATTCCCCTGGCAAACATTTTATTTAGTTTGTTCATTTCCGTGAGATGTTTGCCTCGCTCCATGTTTTATGGGCCACCTGTCATTTAGCCGGCATTAAAATTGATTGCGAGATTTATTAGTGGTAAACATCCTAGACCTAGACCTAGACCTAGACCTAGACCCTTCATCTTACATTCCTTGATGAAGTTTCAAACTCTCTCATTCATTCCATGATTAGCAATACTTTTCAAGGAAAACCCCCAAAAATGAATCATGCAAAATCCAGACACATTCATTGCTTTATATACAAAACTATTAGGAATTTAATTTTTGAAACATGAAATGATGACTAATGAAATCTTATTACTTTCAACCAAATTTCAAAGGGAAAATCAAAAACTAATGGGCCATTTTCACGTATAAGAAGTATTTGTGACGAGTTAGTGATATGATGAGAATTCCTTTTTCACACTTCAAACAGGGAAGGAAGTAGATGTACTCATCAATGAGAAAATTATAAAGTAAAGTAAAGTCAAGTATAAAGCAGCAACTAATGATAATTTATAAGCGTCCACGTTTCCTGGATGAAGTGGATAAAACCAAATAGTAGAGATATCAAAAATAGTAGAAGCCGATACTGTGATATCAACAGATAATAAACGTGATCCGTTTTTTCCAAAACAATATTATCTTGATAATGAAATTTGCAATTTTGTGTCTCATATTTCTAAGTTTCAGAATTCAGAGCAATTTATTTCAGTAAATTTGCATCTGGTGAATTATTTGAAAATATTTGAGTATTGATGTATTTAACTTGAGATCACTTAACAACACAGCAGAAAGTACACACCAGAGTCATAGTAAAGTACCCAATCTTTCTTTTGAATAAGCCCAAATATCATGTACTGTATTCCCGTCAAGTATCCTACATCTCAACGCGACTGAGGTAAAAAAATAACCCCAAACTTATTTTGCAAAAGGTGCGATGACACAAGAGCAATTTGTTGCTCGAACTCTTTCAAGATTCGAAAGATGTGAAAAATGAGTGGAAAAAGTGGGGAGAAAACCTCAGACAAGGTTTCCAACCTCAGTGCAATCCCTGCTACCTGTTGCCGTCTGGTGATGAATTGTCGAAGATTTACCTGTTGTACGTTGGGATTGAAATGGTTAGTCAAACCCTCATAGAAGCAAAAACGAAAATCATTCGTCATAAATCACTCATCACGCTCAGCCTGAATTACTACGTTATAAACCAAGTCTCAGTAGGATCTAAAATAGGACGGAGAAGATGATATGAAACGGATGAATTCATCAAGTAAATATAGAAAAATGAAGGAAAAGAAGAAAGTACATACTATCATAAGACAGATATAATATCATTGTCCTTACGAGAAAAAACCAGCAATAAATTAGTGCAAGAAGTTTTTTCTTATTGTGGAAGATGCCAAAATGGGATTTTTTAGCTTGTGCGTAGGTAATGGAAAGTAAAAGGGTGGTTTGATGAGATGTTCAAACGTCCATGCTTACCGGTGGGATTTTAACCAGCGACCAGGTAGCGGTAGCAGACTAAAGGGTTATTCAATTAATTCAAGTTACATTGAAACCATTTTAAGATATATAACCAGTCAAGAGGGGATGAATGTACATGCAAATTAATATTGACAAGTAGAGGAAAAGCCAGTAGAAAAAAGATGTAGATAAGAGGTTGAAATTTAGATCTGTATTACATTTCATATACTGTATAATTAAGAAACTATAGATACTATCTTTATTCTAAAGGGAAGGAATGATATTTTTATACTTCCACACAGAATTACAATTTCTACATTGATTTTTTCCTTTTTGACATGAGTTTTTTTACAAAAACTCAGTCAAGGATAGACTTTTAATATTATTTTAAAGAATGGCAGCACCTTTTTTTTACAACAACTTTGTGATGTACAAATGCATTTTCTATGAGTTTTCAATCATGTCGTATCTGGATTCGTCCTTTTTCATATTTTTTTCAAGTAGCAAGTGATCTAGCAGTAATTGTAATAGGATAGATATTTACGGTTCCTAGGTAAAGGGGATTCAAACGTCTTTTTTCGTCAGGGCTACTCTTGAATAGATATAAAAATAAAAATCCAAGCATCCTTTTTACTCACAACATGCTTTGGCTATATGATAATGGCATCATAGCCAAAACATGTTGTCAGTAAACAATTAAAAAAGGGTACTTGGATTTTTATTTCTTGATTCAAACGTTATTTTTTTGCAAAATCGATTTCTGCTTATCAAGATAAGTTATTAAGGAAACCCCCCAGAATAGAAGGTACAAGTTTGACTGAGTACCTACTAAAGATGAACGTAAGTATTCCACGTATTAGTATAGGGTAACAAGAAGTAATATGCCTTTTCTTTTGTCTTTGGTGCTATCTAAATCATAGTATAGTGATTTGAAACGTGGTGCTTTCAGCCACGAATCACGACAATAAATCCGGCAATAGCAATTTGCATGAATATATCAATCAATCTCCCTCCATTCACCATCTTTGCCGATTGATGGAGAGTTGCCCCAACTCTCCATCCAATATTGCTGCTTATTATTTATTTCACAGCGTGATACAAATATACGTATTATAAATTATGTACAGTATGTGTGTAGTCTCCGAACTCTATGAGACTGCTCTTTCATGGTAGAATAGTTTTGCTTTTAACATAGGCGGTGGGAAGGTTGAGAGATAGGTTTCAAGTTTGTTGGGAGAAAGCTAGCCAGCAAAGGTAAAGTTAGTTGTCTGCTCCATTATAATATATATATTTGAAGTCGCCAAAAGGTTACCCACACATATACACACACAGTGTAGACCCTGCTAACCATATAAGGCAACTCACGACTTGCCAAATCGTTCTTGCAAGTTCTACTCTCTCCACCCTCTCTTCATGCTTCTTCTTTTTCATCTCCTCCTTCTTTTTCTTCATCTTCTTCCTCCTTTTATTCTAATTCTAATCCTCCCCGGTGTTGCCTCACCACCAATAACGGTTTGGCAGTCCCGTTCGGTTGTGATTCCAAGTGTAACAGTATGATAAAACTTGTAATTGGCCGTTTTGCATGCTCCATCGCCGTTGCGATACCTTTACGAGACCTTTTTCAATAATGCCAAATCGGTTAGCCGATAACATCTGAGTGGCCTTTTCAATATTTAAATGCCGTCCGAGCTGATCTTTATCAGCCAGTCCCCTACTTGTGTGTATGTTGTTGATCTCTCCTGCCATAATTTGGTTTCAGATTAAGACATACCAGCCAACTAATATAAACCAATTTTAAAGTAATAAACGCATTCATGGCAAATCATAGAATCAAGAATCAAACGACATTCAAACTACTCGTTCTTCTATAATAATGTTGGCGTATCTCAATTAATTGTATTTAATACAATTGGATACAGGTTCTATATGGAAAATTCGTTCTTATGAGTACTCGAAACTTCAACATTCATGACTCAAATTAATCTCATTCATAGGCTGATCTTACTTCTCTAACTATAACATGATCATAGTCACACACATCTTATTCAACGTTATTGTTTGATTAATTTACTAAGTATCGAATACCAAAGAGTACAGTACCCCTTCCTATAATATGCATTTCCTTCACAAAGACAACTGGAGTAAATTGAATGTACAATGTTTTAAATAATGGAATAACACTTCCAATTAAAAATTTCCAATGAACTATTATAGGAGGGGGAAAAAGGCGCCAAATGCTATTTCTAACACCCTGTTGATGAAACAGCAGCAACAGTTAATGTTGTCTTACGACTTAAAGATGATTTTCTTCAATAAATCGAAGTTTGGGAAACGTTGAAATGATTTCGATCAAACTACTGAATCAAATATTTTTCGTCAAGAATATAAATAGATAAATAGTTTCGAGCTCTAGCAACGAATTCAAAATTTCTCCTAACAAACTCGAACGATAATGATAAAACTATAGATCAATGAGGTATAAAACTATAATTTTAGTTTTAAGAATATTGAAACACAAGTGAAGCTCAATAAACAGTTCTAGGATCACTTTAAGAAAATTTGTTGATGAGGAAAGATACCCACATAAAGAGAATACAAACAGAGATACATGAATTATATCAATTAAAAAATGGTAAAAGTTCATCAATGCACATGACAAGACAGGAGACAAAGCCAGTTTGTGATTCATCATGGCAATCACGCATTGTCTTCTCTGCACTGCACTGCACTGTTAGCTGCGAGCGTTCAGGCACAAGCGGTCAGACAATGAGGGATTAAATAATTTAGAGCCAATTAGAGCACTGTTCAATATTTGATAGAGGAAGGCCAAACCCGAGGGGGCAGCTAAGGATTAATTCTCAATAGTGACCAAAGGTCAACTGCCGAACAAGGGTGATGGTCGAGCAGGGTGGTGCGATTAGCTGGCAGCCGCCACGACTCATCATACTCAGAAGCGTCTTACCGGCACCAACTTTCAAACTAGCTGCTTGTAGTAACAGCGGTTTATGATCAGATCAGTTGATGAAGAATGTTAAGTTAGCAAAATTAAATTTCTATAATGAGATTCACTTAAAACATTCAGCATTGGTTGAAGGGAAGAATTGACGTTATTTATAACAAACGATGATAGCTTGAATTCCAAAGTGAGCCTCCACCAGGAAAGCTGAAAGAATCATTATTTCTTATCATGATATTCCTTATTAAAATAGATTTCAACAATAAATTGGAATCGGGCTCCTAACCATTGAGAAGTGATTTTGAAGCGTGAAACTTTCAATTAGTGTTAATGAAAGATTTATAACAATAATAATAAGTAGCACTGGAAAACAAATTAAAGTGTGGAGGAAAAGGAAGGAGAGGAACAAAAACGAATATTTATGGAGTGAAAAAGAAATAGAAAAACGATTAACCATGATGATAAGATACAAATCTGAAGATTCTAATAACCATTAGTTCATAAAATTAGAATTAATCATTCAACTGAGGAATGATTCCCGCTCTTTAACCTCTGCTTTATCTTCCAAAATTATCCTAGCCAGTAAAAAAAAGACGCTAAGAAATTCGTTCATGTTGAAAATTATTAATAATGAAGAATTTCTTGTAATTTTTCTCTCCCCACGTGACAGTGGACGTTACGCTCAAGAGCTAAGAAATAAATTTCCCTCCTCACTGAGACTGCGCTTTCTAATGAGAGAGCGACCCAGGTTCTTTTTACACCCGAGAAAAGTTCTTTCTTTATTGCAAGAATAATTCTTCCGCCATGTCATTAACGGGCGGGCACCCAGTCTACCCTGGCCTGGGCCTCCTCATTAAAGAAATACTGGCACTTGGGTCCCCGTTGGCAAGTTAAGTGACGGTGTGAGTTTCCAGGCCATGCTATTCTCACGTGTAATGAGACTTATCCACTCAGCCGGGTGAAAACCTACACAATGTCACAGATAAATACATAGTTAAATTGCTGAGTTATATATTTCTTGAAAGGTGTATAAATAATATAAACGTCACAACTTGCAAACGTTACACTTTTTTGCAACGACTTCTAGATTTAATTGAATAAACTGGAGTCTTTTCAACATCAAGTCATATTTAAAACATAATTCACCGAATTATGATGTTTTGTTAAAAAAACATGGTTATTACTCTTTTAGAACTGTTTATATTTCTAGTCGCTTTATTCATCTGATTGGAAATTAACAATCGTTGATATAGTGATTGAATCCGGCCTTATCCGAAAATCAGAAGATGAATAGAATGGATGAGAATTAGATGATTTTCACAATGAATTGATTTCTCATTTATTAAACCATTTACTTATTGAATGAGAAAAGTTAGCCCAACATTAAATAATTAGATCATAAATCTGAACGGGAGAACAATGTTCATGTTTTTAGAAAAGCAAATTTCGAAACATTCAATGGGAAAACTAATACTATTTATATCGTGAACTAACTTACAATCAATTGATTCCAGCCAATCTCAACTGTGACTCATGCCAATACCTACTATTACTAGTAGGTACGGTACTGGTAGGTACCTATTTTACTAGTATCTTACTAGATTACTAGTAATAGTAGGTATTGCTCATGCTCATGTGTATCTATCTCATATAACTGTAAAATAAATATAAACTATGAATAAATAAATGAATAAATAACTATAACTATATGAATAAATAAATATAAACTATAAATCCAATCTTTCGTTACAAATTTTTTATTATGCTTTTACACTCCAGAGCAAAGCTCGGTCCCCCGATATTATATCTAACATCTACACTGATCATTAATTTAATTAGTTCTGTTTCGTCGTACTAGATCACTACCTCCGTAAACAAAGTGCAAGACAGGTTGATGGTAACGTCAGCACAGGTAGGGCTCCTACACCAATAAAACACTAGCTGATATGGATCAGCTGAAATGAAAAAAATGTAAAGGTTTAGGGAGCCTTCCTTACCTGAGCTGTCGTTATCAGAATGCACTATAGCTTTGTTCACGGAGGTAGTGATCTAGTACGACGAAACAGAACTAATTAAATTAATGATCAGTGTAGATGTTAGATATAATATCGGGGGACCGAGCTTTGCTCTGGAGTGTAAAAGCATAATAAAAAATTTGTAACGAAAGATTGGATTTATAGTTTATATTTATTTATTCATTTTCTCAGTCGTACTATTATTTTTACAGTTATATGAGGAGGCACAACAGGCTTATGCCCAATACTGTCCCTTTACAAATTTATACTACAGTCCAAATCAAAATCTAGGTCAAGCTACTATCATTCATCAAAATAACAATTTATTCACACTTCAAAGAACAAACACATCATCAATTACAAATAGATATACTATGTATTCGATTTACTATGATTTACTATGTTTGCTACAATATTTGTTAATATACTATGTACTATTTTACACTAACATCATCTAGTTACTATTCTGAACTTTCTGAAGTAAACATGTTTTCTAAGAAAAAAAAAGGAAAATAAGTTTCTCTTGCTGATTTTTCTTCTCGTGAGATCAGCTGGATGATCCCACACACATGCACTCGTTCATTCTCTTCAATTATCACGTTATCGATAGACGACAAAATTTTCAGCTGTTTTTCCAAGGATGTATTTATCCTTTTAATGTCTTCAGCGAGTTATCCAAGGGTTGAGATCTAGTGCAATCGAATCTTCATATCATAAACCTACTTTGTCCCAAATTTCGTGAGAATCGTTAGAGCCGTTTTCGAGATCCGTTGAACATAAATATATACCCATACTAGCCGTCAGGCTCACTTCGCTCGCCATATCCGTCTAGCAAGGGGGCTCCGCCCCCTGGACCCCCGACTGGATCGTCAAAAATGAGATAACCACAATATCGGGGCACCGAGCTTCGCTCGTTATTTTTATTTATTGTTAAACTGAACATAATTCTCTAAAATCATCGTGTTTATATTTCACAGCTGGCTATATGTCATCTTATGAATTTCGGGGATGCGATATTTTGATTTTCCACATACTCACTCGCTCACTCACTTTTTTACTATCCACAGCTGTTTCAGCCAAGGATGAATTATTATCCTTTCAATATCGTTCAGCGAGTTTTCCCAACTATGAGACCTAGTGCAATCGAATTTTTATATCATAAACCTACTATGTTCCAAATTTTCTTGAAAATCGTTAGAGCCGCTTTCGAGATCCGTTGAACATAAATAACCAGATATAAAAATACAAATATACAGAAATTGCTCGCTTAATATAATAGGATGTTAGGAAACTCGAGATTGGAATATTCTTGATGAGATGGATGAAAATGCCTATAAATAAAAATGCAAGGTGAATTTTCAGCAGAAGTGAAAACATAACAATTCACAAGGTTCGAATAATAAAATTTTCCAAAATCGACTACAATATGAATGTCACTATATGAACACATTCAGAAGCAATGACTAGACTATTGTGAAAGCTACATGCGACTGAAATAAATTCAGACAATATTCTGGTTTGTGCATTAAAAGTACATGTTTCATGTCACGTGTCTTCTGGATGGGTGGAAAGTTCACGAATCAAGCAGTGAAACACTCTAAAAATAGTTAATGGCATTGGATCCTGTATTATTTAATGGATGCTGAGTGGTTGGTGTATGTGAAATCTAGATTATTTATTTTTGGTTGAATATAAGTTCTATGGATGAGGTAGGTTTACATGTATCTGACAACTCAATTTATATGGAATTGTCAAATAATTAAGAAAATCCATTCATCATTATAACACCGTCTGCTTTTTCCTGACAATGAACCGACACGTGTTTCAAATTCAGCCACCAGACGGTAGCAGTTACTGGGTGATGTCCAGCTGATCAGATCACAAAACATCAAGCCCCGTCTACTTAATCCTGATTGGTGCACAATCAATCAAGATTTATAGTTCCCAAGTGTGCCGGTATTTGTCAGTCGTGAGTTGTGAGCAATTTTTAAGTTGCACGAATCAAGCCTTCTATCACCTGATTATAAAGGTGCGTACAGACTGTCGCTCTGCTCCGCAACCGAACGTCACTCCAGCAGAGCGATTGATGATCGACCAGCGAGCAACAGTGGTTCGACCAAGGAACGCGAGAAGATCTAACATCTTCCGTAACGTTCATGATGGGCGATCAATCGTGGGAGGTGCGATTGTGGTTCGATGGTGGTACGAGGGCGGTACGAGGGAGGAGCGTGCTCGGTGCGGGTTGGAAGCGCGAATATGTGTACGCAGCTTAAGATAACAACATTAATCAAGAGGCATTAGTTCGAAAGTCTGCCATAATGTCTATGTATTGGACAGCTTGAATACAATGAGTAGACCTTCTAGCTGTGGAGCTTTTTACAGGATGCCCCAAAAACCACGGATTTTCGGTTCCTTTTCCAGTTATCTGCGATTTTTCCAAATTAATTATTGGACAGAAAAATCCACTCCCACCATTTTTTTGGATGATGAAATTTTGAAGAAATTATTTGGAACTCACTATTTTCATTTTACGTAAATGAGTCAAGTATTCGGAAAGAAACGAAGTTTAGAGGAATTTCCGTTTTTAATCGACTATATCTTATATTATTAAAATATAATACTTGAAGCTGAAAATTGGATGATTTTTACAGGGAACATTGTTATCGGGTGTACTTGAGAATCTATGCGAGATAGAACGGTATTAGGCTGTAGAAAACAAAATCACGGCCACAGGGATTTTGAATAATAAATTTAAATAGTGGAAATCAGAAGATATAGTCGATTGGAAACAGAATTTCCTCTAAATTTTAATTTTGCCAGAAATTGTACTCGTTATTGAAAAGTTGTAACTCAGCAATCAATGCATCTTTCGTGCACGAAAAATACAGCTTGTTGGAAATTAATTCCCTTAACGGCTCTTTTTCACTACCTCGTGACAGGGCTATGAGTCAAATTTGCAATTTTCTGTTCTAATCATTCTCGAAAAAGATAAGGAGATGGGAGTCAAACGCTGAAAATAACATATTTCGGGCGTAGGTTTTTTTAATATTCTTGTTACACACTTTTCTTAGTCCTTTAGCTTAACAAATAAACAGACCGGATTTGAAAACTTTTATACTTTAATTCACAGAAAATCTAGCGATGAGCATTGAAAATTGCATATCTTTGGGAACTGCTGGAAATTATAGTAATTTGAAAAAATACTTCCCAAACGATAATAAGATATAAGAAGGAATAAAGAAGTGAAGAAAAACATTGCCTTTCAAAATTCATTGCGTGCAATCTCTCAACATTCGAGTATCAACTTTTGATAGTCTAAAAAGGTTCTGGGTCAATTCTGCCAGAAAAAGATAAAAGTTTTTGCCTACTTCAGAATTTCTACATTTCTTATCGGAGTCGTCAAGTTGAGTTGTTCTTCTTCGCCAAAAACTTTTGTCGTCTCGCCATTGCCAACTAGTTGACTACACAATTTCATCCAAACAACTAAAACAAACTAGCCCATGCACTGAATATCTTACCTATTTTTGAAAGTTTAGCAGAGAGCCTACAGATGTCTGATTAGTTGTTCAATACTGGAGTCGGAAAGTTTAATGCATATTTAACAATAGTTCAGTAGAGACTAGAGAAGAATAACAATTTTTTCATGAAATTGGGAATGATAAATGGATCATATTTTCACAAAAGTACTAGGGAGTCTGAAGTTTGATATTTCAGGAGAATCATAGTGTTGAGAATGATGAATGATGTTTGAATGAATTAATTTATTTTAATTTGATAATGGAATCCCCGTTTCTGTTTAGGGTTTCGTGGGAAAATTAATTTATGATTATCTAATGATATTTTAAAGAGAGTAACTAGAACGACTCTAGTTCGGCCCCGAACGGATCTCGTTTTTAGAGTCGAGTAGGAGCTCTAGGAAGTCAGGCATCGGCAGTTCAAAAACTTATATTTCTCTAATGACTCAATTATTGTAATGATTTCGCCTTCACTAAAAACTCTGGCAGATAATTCAAATCTGGTGAATAGTGTGGTACCCTGGAATACTGATTCCAATTCTAAAATTCATTTTTTGCATATGGTTTACGTATTATTTAGCCGTACATATTCATCAATATAAATATTGTAAAATACACCTTCTACAATAAAGTTATTCATTTCACAAAACACTTTTGGATTGAATATGACCTGTATCTAACTGGTGTTTTGTATTGGAGTGCAGTTTCCATGTGTGGAACTGTGTTAATATGTGAATATTTCTGTTGAATATCACATGAACTTGAGAGAGAAGCTTCAACAAATCAAGCCGAATGCCACTGACTTGCAAGTGTGGCAAATCCTCTAAATGTGGTGCAGAGCAGACAATTGGTGGAGTGTGGAGTGTGGAGTGTGGAGTGTGCTGTGCTGCTATTTGATTGTGAAATAGAGCGCAACGCACTTTGCTGGAAAAGAAGAAACTCTAGTGGAGAGAATGGAAGAAACAAAAAGACACAGTGGAGCAGAGTGGATAAGAGAGTAGTTAGGTGAGCGAGTGAATAAATTCCTGTTTCAGAGTAAAGAAGAAATATGGACTGCTAGATACGCGGTCCGAGTTCTTCTCTGGGCTCCAGTTGTGGGCTTTTTGGACAAATAAACCATTTTATTATTGTCCAGTGGCTCAGTCGCTTGGAAACGGATTTTCAGGGCGTTTTTAAAGTGCTGGTGTGGACTGCGAAAGAGGTGCAAAAGTGCACAGCACATTGCCCTTCTAGTTCTTCAAAGTGATATTTTTGCACCATGCATTGACACTTTACAACGACTCAATTGAAAAAGGAAATGTAGGTTTATGTTGCATTGTTTTCACCGAGCACATTCCTTAGCTTCCGCGAATAAGCTTTCTCTATGATAAGACTGATGCTGTTACCAATAGTTGAGGGCTTAAATTGAAGTTGACGTATTTTTCCAAGAATTTTTCCATTGTAAATTATGTATTGAGCTTAGTTACTACTCTTCAAAAAGCAATCCTTTTTCTGAACAACTCTATCCTTTATAACAGTAATCTTAAAACATCAGAGTAAGTCTTGTTTAGTTGCATTCTAATTTTGTTTAATGTTAATTCGTTTTCAGTTCTATTTTTTCAATAATGATAATTATACGGTTTTGTCATGATGACTTGTTTAAGAGAGATATTCTGGAATTGAGATGAAGTTTCATGTCCCAGAAAGTATATACAAGATTGAAAGTGCTAAAATATCAACCGTGTACATCCGATAAGCAGTTTCACTTACTTGCTGACGTTTCGTCATTATCTCAAATGACATCTGCGGAGCGCAGGTGAGACGATGAGATGAAGACGAAACATCAGCAAGTAAGTGAAACTGCTGATCAGATTTACCTGGTTGATATTTTAGCATGTTCATCCATCGGCGAATTTTTAAAAGTTAACAAGATTGAAAGTGTTGCAAGAATTGAATTCTAATTCAGTTTGGAACCACTTCATTTGAGAGCTGTTCAAATCGAGGACCCTGTTTTTTGTAAGTTTGATGGAAGATCTGAAAAAGCTAATTGACCTAATCTGTGCATGTTATAGCCATATTTTATGAGCTCTCGTATTAATGGGTAATTGCTACTATAAGCAAGAATAGTCTCCCATTATTAGAGTAATCTGAAAAGTAAAATATTTCATGTATTGGATGGGGATATACAAATACTGTAACAAAAACCTTTGGGAGTTCACTTGACAATCTGCAAAATCCAATTCAATTCAAAAGGCACAACAAAAGAGAATTTGTTTCAATGATTGGATTCTAGCATTGACATTGCTCTCATACAGACTTTTAAAAAGTAAGCGTTTTTGTGTATGTGGGATTTTGTTGATGTGCACAGAACGAAAAGAAAAAAGTTGGAAATATTTCATCCACGGAAAACCCATGCATGTAACAAACACAGATAATTGTTTTGTTTTTCCATTTGAAACGTGAACAGTAAACGGAAAAAATAATTTGTTGAATGACAAGCCTGCCAATATCAACAGATGCTATCATAACATGGGTGTGTTTATCTCAGCTTTTGATGAACTTCATCCGCAAACAAACACTGGTACTCGTGCGTACAAAGGTTGGTCAGCATTCAATCTACATGTGCAATCTCGTGCGATTTTTTAGTAGCTCTTGATAGACAGCATAACGTAAGCAACCTAATAAATTGATATAAGTGAGAAAAGAGGATTTCCTAGTGCCAGTGAGTATAGAATGTTACATTCTATCCTCACTGACTGCAGCAGGCGCGATAAAAAGCAGCGAACTTGACATTTTCCACGAGAGAATAATAGTTAAAAAACATATATTTTGTACTTGGAACAGCTCATTCCCAGAAAGTGAAGATTGATCACTTGAATGAATTTAGTATTTTAAACTCTTCAAAATAATTATAGGCCTCTTTCACACGATAGGAGACGTGCAACTTGAACACTGAACAGTGTTCTCGTTTTTTTGTCGAAGTACATTGAGTCAAATCGTGTCTTTCACATGGTGACTCCTATCCAGGAACCTCGTTTTGTCACGTCTTTTCCCCTCGAGGCAAGCAGAGGCAAGATCTAACAACTACGCCGCCGTTTCCACAAAGTATGACTCATCACTTTTTTCTCAAAGTCTAACTTCCTTAAAAATATAGATAGAAGATTTCTGATTTCGGATTTGGATTCAGCGACCCCTAATTCTTTAAAGCGTAAGTCCCGTTTTCGAAAATATCCGAAAACAAGGAAGTTATGGCTGTTTTTAATAAAGCTTTCTATTATCATATAATTATACGGTAAAAACGAACAGGTACTGTACTATACAGTACGTAAGTACTCTAGCTATTATAATACAACTTACACTGTATTCGTGTAGGAAATTTGGCAGGTTATTTATCTTGATTTCTGAAAATACCCCAAAATAAGGGAGTAAGATAACTTTGAAAAACCAAAGTTTTCCTGCCGATTGAAGAAACATTAAAAATTAGTCTAAGACATATTATGTCTTAGAATAAAAACGTGTAACAAATATCAGATCACTATTCAAGCTATCAAGCTTTTCATAAATTTATTTGTCTCCTCATGGCAGAAGGTTTGCGCCCAACGTTTTCACTTAAACATTTCTATGATTAAATTGTGATAGAGAACATTATCGTATTGATCTTCTAAATCCAGTTACATATACATCGATTTTCGTAAAATTGATTTTTTTACCGTTCCTGTGAATTCTAAGAATTCTATGAATTGTTTATACAGGTTCATCACAGGCCAGGCTGGTCTGAGCTATTCATGACTTTTTTTCACTATGCATTATCAACTCAGCAGTTCTAATACACAGACATCACTACTTGGAATGCCATGACATTTTCTATTCTTTCAATTCCTATTATTACCATAGATCGATTCAGATCAGCACAATGTTTATACTGTATGTTCATAATAGATTTTTCTGATTGTAAAAAGAAATAGTCAATAATTGCTGGGAATTTAAAGTGATATTCAACGATTTGAACCTGATAAATTGGATTGTTGAATGACAATTGAAATTCAGTGAATTTTACTGTACAAGATTCCTTTTCCTCCTATTTTATTGGGTGATGAGTGGAGATGATTTATGATTTCATATTTGGATTCATCTTTTCATAGTTCAATATTTTTTTGGAAAACTAGAACTTATAAAAATTAAAAATGTTTATGTATAAACTTCTCAGGTGTTCAAAAACTTCTTAAAACCTTTGCCTGTCGCTTTGTGAGGCAGGAGTATTATTTATCTTAGTACGTACTATATAATCATATGATAATGGAAAGCTATATTAAAAACAGCTATAACTCCCTTGTTTTCGGGTATTTTTGAAAATGGGACTTACGCTTTAAAGAATTTGGGGTCGCTGAAGCCAAATCCGAAATCAGAAATCTTCTATCTATATTTTTAAGGAAGTTAGACTTTGAGAAAAAGTGATGAGTCATAACTTTGAGCAAACGGCGGCGTAGTTGTTAGATCTGTCGGCTTATTCGTAAGATCCCCATGTGAAAGTACAGGAGAGCTGCAAAATATGAAATATGATCTTCAGTAATATGATATTCCAGGAGCGAGGTCTCTGCCGTGTGAAACTGGCCTATTCTGAGAGTAGCTAAATTATGTTGATTGAGCAATAATATTATATATACTAGCTGGCCCGACGAACTTCGTAACGCCAAATAGTAATGCATCGTATGACAAACTTAAGCTGGATGCACACCTGAGGAGGCATTTCATTTATATAGACAATTTTCAACTCCAAAATAAATAATTTACTAAAATGCAATTAATTCTAAACACCAAAGATAGCCAAATCATTCGAAACGAAGCAATGTCTTTAGAGAATTTAGGTCTTTAACATGAGGCCGCACTGCTGAATTTTCATGGGTGAGAACAGAACAGTCATTGTTTTTAGTCGGGTGCCCCGACTCGGGGCGTTCAGAATAAAATACATGGGCGGTTATGGAGCAGCACACATTCTTGTCCACTATCTGCCGACAGCTGTTGGATGACGCACTGATTATATAACAGCTGATTTCTATTTCTGTGTATGGCCAGCTTACAAATCTTCTCCCATAAGGATTACATGTAAACTTTGAAGGACCGTAGGAAAGAGTCCTGGAGTCGGATTATAAATTTGATAGTCCATAAACCTTGTCCTGAACATAACAAACACAACTAAAAAAATCATCAAATTCGGTGCACACATAAAAAAGTTATTGAATGTCAAAATTTGAGGCTCGATTTTTATTTATATAGATAAGTCAGGAGAAGGGAATGTTCCAGTGTTTAAACTATTGCTATATGGATAAATTTGAATTAACTTCAAATAGGCAGTACTTAGAAACTTCAATTCCATTACTTTAACTAAAACTTAAATTTTTCCATTGTTGGTTTGAAAATATTATATTTAAATTGAAATGGAAAATTCTTTATTATTTCTGACAATTATTGTTAAATCGTATTGTGCAGAAAACCATGCATGTAACAAACACAGATAATTTTGCTTGAATCAGTTGAATTATATCGCATTTATTGTAGGGTAATATTGCACACTTATAACAGCTATTACCTCCAGAGCTAACATTCAAGTGAAATTTGATTCTCATCTTCCTTTCAAAAACGAAATTCGATTGTATTATTAGCCCATTGTTTGATTAGTATTTTGGTGACAGTATTTGAAATGAAGTATTTTAGTAGAATCCATCATTTATTGTATTTCGACGGACTTCCATTGGAATGAGATGAGATTGGGATACATTCGCCTGCTACTCCCATTGTGAACGTGACAACTTGAAGACCCGTTTCCTATGAATAGAACTTACTTTATACGTTTTGAAATGGTTCTATGTGTTTCGGAGCTGTAAATCCACACATCTCTCATCATCATCCGTGTCATTACCCATGCACAAGCCTGGACATTACCTTCAGCAAAAAAGTGTTTTTACAATTACAAAAACTAAAAAAATAATTCTCGACAAATTCTAGACAAAGATTTTTTCAATAATAGAGGCATGAAAAGAAATTTTGTTCTATCTCAGAGATATAAATTCCAATTTCGAGAAATTTCAATGTAAGATCTTCTTCTTATAGGAATGAGATCTATATAATTTGAATTATTATTCCACGATACATTGAACACCAATGAATCTTTATTTCGGGGTTTTCAAGAAAGAGGAATGAGATAAAGTTTTTTATTGAATTCCATCTTACAGAAATACTTCTTCATAACTCATTTTCTCGGAATTGTGAAGCAGTCGGTTCCTTAGCCATGGAGGAAATGACTCAGACGATTGCTGATATGAAATAGATATAATACAAGTCAAGGAAGAGTGCTTTATTGTGTAATGAAGCTGACTTTGAAAAATAACAAGTGCGACTGAGACTTGGACAAGCCACTGACAAGAAGTAAAGTAACCGCCATTTTTCTTTCCCATTCTTCTCCATCTTTTCTACTTTTCTCGCTTAACTTGGAAGTTTTCTCTCTCCGGCCACTTCTAGAGCTTTCCGGTCTATTAGGAAGTTGGCTATCGCTCGCTCGCACTTATCGAAAATTAAATTTTTCCATCGAGTTTCATAACTAGATTCGCGAAGATTGCCTTTGGAACAAGGATTCTCTGCTGGAAAAGGATCCGATCATATTATTAGCATTGGTGAAATATTCAGCTAGATTCTAGTGAGTTAAATCACTGTTATCTCAACAAAGATGAGTTACAGATTCTAGTTTTATGTTTTTTTTATAAAGTCGTAAAGCTCATCAACATTCACTATCCGAAGAGAAAATTTCAAATCCATTATCGAAGATGAGAAGGAATGAGATTGATAATATACTAATGAAACAGTACATTCAATGGTAGCTGTAATAAAACTTGGAAAAAATATATTTCTAAAATGAGAATTTGCTTTCAACAGTGCATCGAGGGTGCTAAAGTGTGGCTATACGTTAAAGTTTGAGGACTGAAGTTTGAAACTGGTAATATTATGATAGCACATATCTTCGATTGAGAAAAAAATACTTTTGAAACTGGATATTTCAATTTACATCAGTACTTGAGCGAGTGTTTGGTTTTCATTTTCGTAGCACAATAAAACTAAAGTGTGAGGGGTGAAACATAACCTACTGTTGATCCTCAAAATCAAACTGTAGTACAATAATTTATTGCTTTTATAAATCAGTATTGATCTCACGAAATCAACTTGGATAGAACAAGTAAATACAGAACCATATTTAAATTTCATAGAGATCAATTTATAAATAAGAACAATAAACTCGTTAAATCATTTGAAAACTTGAAAAATATCTGACTTGTAACTCTAGCGTATGAATCTCACCGTATGATTACAATGATAACACCTGCATCTTTCATCAGGTTCGGTAGAACACACACAGCTAATTACAAATTAATTCCCGTAATGCAAGTTGAAATTAGTTACGCTTAGAACTGGTGAAACTAGCTCACCATTAACGTATAATGGGCACACGAAATAAGTTGCACAATTATAAGATGTTTAGCTCTGTCGAGTGCTTAAAATTGTACTCTGCATCCCGTTAACGACACAACTTCTTGTTGAAAATTTTACCTAGTTGAGCTCGGTAATAAAGGACGCTAAGCCCTATTTACATAGAAAAGGAGTCCATACTATGATGATACTGGCACTCAAGAAAGGTGATTACGAAGTGGGCTTGCTGAGCAAAAATAACGAAAACTTCAATACATCTCATGGTGTGGGGGGTAAGTTCACTAAAACCACATAATAAGAGACATGGCTTGTATTAGAGGAGGCGAAGCCATTGGGTTAAGCGCTGCGAGGAAATAACGATGTGATTAGGCGACAAGTAGACCCATGAAATTACACTGAAATTACGCAATGGCTGCTGTCTGCTGGTGCTACAACTGCGGTAGACCCAAATAGGCGTAAAGCTTCATTACGCTGTAAAGTTCATCTATCCGTTCAATTCGTTCTAGTCCGTAGTAATAGTAGACATTGAATGCTGTTATTGATTGAAGTGGGAAGATGGAGAAGGTATGTAATTAAAAGAGTGAATGACATTAGAATTGATACCGAGATAACCTTAATGGGAATTGAGTGTTTTGGAAGAGAGGAAAAAACAAATTGTATTGATTATAAAACGAATATTACGAGTTTGGAAAAAGTGTGAGAATGATACGTTTTTATAATGAGAAGTTCAATTATACAAAGATTGAATGGTCAACATCCAAAATGGATAAGAAAATACCATATCAGACATTAGTCAGAATATCCAGAACTGGAATGGCAGTAATGTAGTACTGAATTTAAATTTTGTCTTTGTATATTAACCTTGAATTTTTACTCAAGATCAGGCCCGGCCCCAGGGGTGGGCGGACCGGGCGGCCGCACAGGGCGGCAGGTTTTGGGGGCGGGAAATTCAAAGGAACGGAAAATTTCAAAATACAAATAAATAATAAATTCATAATATCAAATGTAATGTAAATTTATATAAGAAGCTTTTCAACCTCGAGCTAATGAAGACTTTTCTAAGATCAACAATGTCCCAGGAACGTCAGAGTGGTCTAGCGAACATAAAATAGTTCAGTCCCCAGATCTTGAAGAATTTGTGAAGGAATTTCCCCATGCAAAGGTCAGATGAGTTCTACTTAATTAAACAGGTGTGTTAAACAAACTTGTAGAAATTGTAGTTCTAATTACTTAGCAAGTTAAGTAGGCCTAATACTATGTTGCAGTCTACGTTTTAAGGCTGTGCAAACGCTAAAAATAAACTTCCTTGTACTGGTGATATTTTTCAAAGTTTTTCAATTTGTACTGGTATATATCAAAATGAGAAAGTTTTCTTAGGAAAACATTTTCTTCCAATCATTACTTTTTGAGATATGAACGCCTAAAGTTTGAATTTTTGGGACAGGACATTATTCAAATTTGGTACGAGATAAATTTATTCTTCATGGTATTGTTGATTGAATAAAATAAGAAAATTTTGAAACATTTTCTGAAAATATCAATTTTTGAAAAAAATATTCAATTTACAAAAAAAAACTCAACTAAACACTATTTTGGTCATTTTTAGTAAATTGAATAACTTTCTCAAAAATTGATATTTTCAAAAAATGTTTCAAAATTTTCTTATTTTATTAAATCAAAAATACCATGAAAAATTATATCCTTTGAATTTTATGGATTCATCTCGTACCGAATTTGAAATGTTCTGTCCCAAAAATTTAAACTTTAGGCGCTCATGTCTCAGAAAGTAATGATTGAAAAAAAATGTTTTCCTAAGAATACTTTTTCATTTTGATAGCTTGATCTTTAAGCGATCCTTGATTGTGTCCTCGCACGCCTCTCCACTAGGAAATACTGAAATGAAGTGCAACTAACGTGTGATTCTCATAGAACATAATCTCATGAGCTTATATCATTGTGCGAAATATCACTGTGACGACAATATAGATGGTGATGATGGTTGAAGCTAAAAATAAGGTGTTTTTCACAATACAATGAGCATTGTTGTCAAGTGTACCTGGAAATCTATTTGAGATAGAGCGCTCTACCTAGTCTCAGATTTTAGAACACAAAATTATGCCCAGAGGGATTTTGAATTTTACATTTAGATTGTAATCGGGATATATTGTTGATCAAATGCTAAATATGATCAAAATTGATTTTTTTTTCAAATATCACTCATATTTGAAAAATCATAACTCAGTACTCATTGGAGATAGAGAGTTCCGAATGATCTCATTTCATTCAGAATTTAATGATCTTAAAAACTGATTTTGCCGGAAATAGCTGAAAACTGGAAAATGAACCTAAAATACGAATTTTTTGGGCCACTCTGTATTAGCACAAGGGAATTTTACATGAAGAATTTGGTTCTGAACTTCTCTCATATATCCAAATAAAATATTAAAAAATCAGAACTACGATATAAATTGCAAGCAAACCCCCATTTTTATGTCTATATTGACTGGACTTTACTGTTCCCCAATATTTATATTTGTCAAATATTTGTTTAAATGTCAATAAATGTTGTTAAACATGATTTTTTAGAGTTTACTGAGACTCTGTGGTGTCGCATCACAGCGGAGACACAATAGTAACGCTGGTTACACACTGGGCGGTTTCTGCCGCGGCGGCGAAACTGCCGTCGCCGCCTCAAAAAAAAGTCGAGCTTACACATTCAGCGGAAAAAATACCGCCAAACATCGAGCGGCAAAATTACCTCCACGTATGATCAGTAGCCAAAATAATTCTTGTAGTTCTTCATCGCAAATGTGTTATAACTTCTCTGTTCATGAGTGTTCAGTTAATTGTATTTTGCACATTTTTCAAAAGTATATATTATTGAGTGTTTAACTTAAAATGGAAAGGCAACAACTTTTACCACTTTTGTTGTACCGTCGAAGGAAAAGAAGACAGCAGAGGAATCGCCTTACTTGGATTCATTGAAATGAACGTTTTTATTAAATCAACAGCGATATACAACATATTACAGTTTTTTCCTTGTCTTCCAGAGTTTCAAAATCCTCCCTAATCTCCATACACACTTCGTTCCACGCATTTCTTGTTGCATCTCGATCCTTAAATATGTCAAGGGTTTTGTCCCACAAAACTGGCCTCTGTTCTACAAATGATATCAACAACTCATTGTCTATTAACTTACTCATTTTCTCACACTCGTCAACCACAAACACTTAAAACAAAAAAATGAATGTTATAAACAACTTACAAACTTTAGAACAAGACACAAATTAAAAGGCTGATTTTCAAAGACCTCTGACTTGGAGCAACTGGGAAAGACGACTTATCAGCGGCGACGGTAGACGACCGCCAAATGTGTTAACGCCCATTTGATCACGTACGCCACTGCATAGACAAGAGCGGCAAAAACACCGCCAGCCGCAGTGGCAGTGGACGGCTGCACAGCTGCCGCCAACGGCAATATAGCTGCACGGCGTTTCTGCCGCCCAGTGTGTAAGCTTCAATTCAAGTCCATAGACTACTGCTCGAACGGCGGCGACGGCGAAATTACCGCCCTGGCAGAAACCACCCAATGTGTAACCGGCGTTAGGCGATCGTTCAAGGAGGGGTGGAACCCGGTATTATAAATTAAAGACAGGATACTTGTGGGGGTGGGGTGAGGGCGGCAGTTGCCAATCTCGCCCAGGGCGGCAAAGTCCCTAGGGCCGTGCCTGCTCAAGATCATCCATTATAGTATAAATAATCTACATTTTTTCCACAAAAGAGCAGTCTGGTATCAATTAAGTTTAATGAAAACTGATTGTATGGAGAGAAATGTTTCAGAGTCAATAACATGTGAATTATTGTATTTTATCGTAATCTGTATGTATGGATATTTATGTGAAGAATCAACTGATCATGTGACTTTTTTCCAAGAATCAATAATAAAAAAATCAAGTTAACTTCGAATCCAGCATGAAACTCGATCCACATCCACTCCAATTTATGAATAGCAGTTTCATTTATTGCTATGAATGAAAGTACACTTTGACCAGATCATTTTCGATACTGTACATTGGAACAGACTTGATTTGCGAATCTGAAGGAGAAAAAGGAGCAGAAATGCGAAGCACCAAATGGGATGGGTACTAGTTGGTTGCCTCAGTGCAAGTGAGTAGGCCTACAGGGAAGAGGAGTGAGAATGATGATTATAATGAGGAGGAGGAGGATAAGGAGAAGGAAGAGAAGGAGGAGAAACAGGATGTAAATAGGGAGAAGGAGGAAAAGGAGAAGAAGGTGGAGAAGGAAGAGAAGGAGAAGGACGAGAAAGAGAAGGAGAAGGTTGAAAAGGAAGAGAGAATATAATACAGCAAACCGAGGTTGATTGACGATGAGGATGTGCAGAAGTAGGAGGAGGAGAGGCAGGAAGGAGGACAAGTACTGTAAGTTATATTGAGGTAAATTAGTAAGGAAAGGGAGAATGGCGATGTTAATGATGAAGATGAAGAGGGAAAGATCACGCGGAGAACAAAAGGGTCACGTGGACAATATATGACGCAGGTTTCATAGAAGGAGATGAAAGATGAGAAGAAGTGGAAGAAGAAGACGAAGAAAGAGTGTAACTGGAAGAAAAATAAGAGGTGAAGGTAAAACGAGAAGAAAGAACAGAGCGAGAAGAAAATAAAGAATAAGGTTGAACTGTGGAGGAGGTGAAGTGAAAATATCGAGGAAAACATATTACTAGGAAGCAAACCTCTCTAGATGATCTGCTAGTCCCACCCCTTGCATTGCGATTCAGAATCAGGCCCAGCTCAATACGAGACGAGATACTCTTGAAACGCCTTACCTTTCGGACTCAACGCCAGGACAGATGCTACACTGCACGGTGCCAGGCCGATCCTCTTACAAAAGAACAATTCCGGGGAGGAAGCTGCTCATACAATTTCCAGGCCAAAAATCTATCCTCCCCTATCTATCCCATAAGCATCAACAAACCTCTTTCTCTCAGCCCCTCCTATCCAAACACACACACCATGCTCACCCCCCAAGTTGGAATAAATTTCTCTCAAGATTACTCCTTTCAACAGCAAGATGAAACAGAGCCCCGTATAAAAGGGAAACGTTTGATCTCCAGGACTCACCAATTATAGGCGATAGGAGAAACAGGTACCAATTTCAACCTTAGAAAGAAGCTATTGTTACTTAATACTTAGAAACAACCCGAGCTATATAATCAAGATTCAGTACGGTAACTTCTGAGAAACTCAATCGAATTGATGTAGTGTATATAATAATAATAAATCATTTTATTTGTACACGGTATAACCATACAAATGAGTTGAGTATAAATTAAACAACATGAAAAAAAATGTTTGGCAGCAGATCAAACTAATAACAAGATCCAATTATAAATCTGCATACAACCACGCACAATGGAAGTACCTACATTACAATCAATAAACAGTATTACTATGGATTGCTAACATTTAACAAGCTCAAATTAGAAGGTACAAGGTAATTCCTAATCAATAATATAAATAGATTCAACATATTCAAACAACTCAGTAACTTAAATACATTCATCAAGATAAGCAAATCCAATAAACTCAAAAAACTTAACAATTTTAGTTAACTTATCTAATTCAATTAGTTTACAGACTTCACTTTCAATAAAAAGAACCTACTCAATTAACAAAAACCATTTTAAAATATTTCCATCGAAAAGAATCGTTATTGGTTATGTAGCCCTTACGATTTCAGAGACCATAGTATCCCTCCTAGCCAGTGCCTTAGTAGTATATTGATAAACATGTTCAATTTTCTCAACATTAAAATTAGTTAATAAAACCATTTTGAACTATTTTGAACTATGTTATGAACATGAGGCGCAATGTATTGAATCCTAAGGTCTTCTTCATAAGAGGGACAAACAAGAAGAAAATGCAGAATTGTTTCTAAGTGTGATTCACAAGCGGGGCATATTCTCTGTGGCTCAACTTGATACCTGTTACCATTAATTTGAATGAATGTACTTTTTGCCAATAATCTCAACTGTGTTACGCATCTAATCATTCGAATTGGCAGCTGAAAAGTAAGCTGTTCTCCCAGTACCGAATCAGGATTGAACATTCCATACAAAGGAGACACCTGAGAATTGTCAGACCTACATCTATCCTCCTCTATCATCCTCCCCGAATATGCTTCCAGTATTCTATTTCTGTTGTTAAGCAGATCCACTGCATCAAATCCATATTCCGTCCATAAATCCCGAAACTGAACAGTTTCCAACTCCCTCTTCATATAAGACATCCAATTACTTTCGAAGTTTGTTTTTAATAGAAGTCGATAACACACATGAGGGTACCTAGACTCTGCCATGTTTACAACTTTGATCAACCATGACAGGCATCTTTTAAAGACATGAAACTTGAGTTTCGGCCTACCAGTCTCCAATCTGACACTCCAACTCGGCGTCGACCGGATCAGCAGCAGTAGACGTTTCAAGAAGAATAACTTTGCTTTCTCTATTGCTTTCTTCATAACCCAAACCCCAAACCTCTGAACCATATAGGCAGGATGGGATGACAACGGTATCAAACAACTTCATCTTTTCCATCCATTTCTCTGATCTGACTCTAGACAAAACATTTATCGCCACTGTTGATTCCGCTTTAGCCCTACTTATTGATCGTCTTAACATCTCTGTATATCTTCCTGAAGATTGAAATATAACTCCTAAATAATTATACTGGGTACACATTTCTATTTTTTTCCTCCCCGAGCTTGAAACTGGATTTATGACATTTGCTTAATCGACCTCTATGGAAAGTCAGTATTTTGGTTTTGTTAGCATTCACCTTGAGACCTACTCCTGCACTGTATTGGTCCAAACATTTCAATTTATTTCGCACGTCTGAAATGCTATCAACCAGAATGACTATGTCATCGGCGTATTGCAGCATTAACACATCATTGTCGCCGTCAAGATTCAGGCCATGCAATCCTCTCTCTCTAAAAAACGACTCTATACCTGATGTGTAGAGGGCGAAGAGGAGGGGGCTGGCAGGGTCTCCCTGCAACACGCCTTTAGTCATTGCTATTGGCTCAGAATAAACCCCTTTGGACCTATTTTCAACTACTAAAGTCAAGTTACAATACAGGTTTTGCCAAGTGCTCTCAATTTCTGCCAAAGGCGATCATGAGGGACGGAGTCGAACGCCGATTCATAATCAATGAAAATTGCGTATACTTTCCTTTTTTTAAATTGCATATAATATTTAACTATTGTATCCAGTACAAAAATATTGTCAACTCATGAACGGCCTTTACGGAATCCCGATTGACTCTCCTCCATCATTCCGCACTCATCCGCCCACAGTGCCAATCTGTCCGTTATTATGCCGGTGAAAAGTTTGAGGATACAATTTGCAATCGCTATACCTCTGTAGTTCTTGGGATCCAGTTTACAGCCCTTCTTAAACAGCAAGAATATTTTAAGCCTTGACCAAGTTGTTGGAATTTCACTCGTCTCTAATATTGAATTGAATAGGTGAATCATCAACTCTTTTCCTTCGAAAGCTAAAAATTTGAAAAATTCGTATGAAATCATATCCAAGCCCGGTGCACTCCCATTCTTTAGCCTTCTCAGTTTATTCTCTAACTCTACAAATCTACTGGTTTATCGATAAGTGGATGTCTCACATCGAACAATATACAATTCTTTCCAATAGTAGTAGGTTCATATTTCTCTTTAAAAAATCTCGCCCATTCCTCCAAGTTAATGTGGTTGAATTCAGCATTCTTTTCCCCCCTGACCAGCCGTACCGTTCCCCAGAATTCTTTCGCGTTTTTAACATTTTTAAACTTTTGCCTTATATTATCATTGAATTCTTTCTTTTTCTGTTCTACTGTACTCTTGTACAACATTTTACAGTTCATGAAATGATTTAGTGCACTCAGATCTTGAGTTCTACTTTTAAAATTTCTGTATGCTTTGCGTAACTTCCTCTTCAATTCATTACAATGCCTATCGTACCAGGGCTTATTTCTGAACTCGGTGACTCTTACAACATTTTTCATCATGCCTAGAGAATCTGCTTTTTCTATGATACCCTTATCAAATTGTCAGCCAAATTCTGAACATTTTCCACATTATCACATAATCTATTTGGCGCTACGAAATCACTACTATATTCTGATTTACATGAATCGTTCCAGCAGAGCTTTGTTTGACGCTTATTTGAAAAAGTCTCTATCACCCTATCCGAACTAATTTCAGTAGAAACAATAAGCGGTAGGTGATCGGAAGTCAGAACTAAATCGGAAACCTCCATATCTGAAATATAAGGAAAGCTATCTAAGTTCACCCAGACGAAATCTATCACACTACTCCCGTTAGTAGTGTATATATGACAGTGAGGCAATCTATAATGATCATTTAATAAAGGATTGCTAACCATAATATAGCGATCAGAATTCTTGGAATGATTACTGTTATATAAAAATATTAAGTATAAAAATATGCTATATTTAAAATTTGCTGTAACTAATAAATAAATAGATGAATAAATACAAAAATAAAATAAATAAATATCCTTATTTCTTGTTATCGATAAGTTCAATGGTTTGCATACCAAGCTGTATTTTAATTTGTCAGTTTTGAAGGTCTTAGAATTGTGAAGACCCAGATGTTTCATTTACCTGTAAATAAAAGAAAAATCTTGTTATTCAGATTTAAATGGGAAGTTCAGAAATGCTTATTAGGATGAAACAAATTGAAGATAAACAGCATATATTCTTACATTGTACAATGTACACAAAATAGCGTAACATATAATAAATAGAAAATAGTCGTAAAAAATTACATTTCTTTTGTAATTTTTCCATCTTAACTCCAAGAATTGAATCAAAGGCAATCACTGGACTACAATCTACTACAGCCACTGTAATAATCATGGATATGATACAATTCAAATGATGAAACATTTCGAGATATTAATAATTAGAATTTGGATATGAATAGAAACTAAAACCTTGTTCCATTCCTGTTCAAGACTACAATATTACCCATCAGACACCGTAATAACTAAGAGTACTTGGTGGAATGAAAAAACACTATTATGTAAAGTACAAAACTTCGCATGACGAAGGAAGGTCAGTATTATTTGTTGTGTAAATATTAAATTTGAACTGGAGATGTTTTGGAACTCGAAGTTTTGAACGAATAGGATTGAATTTTGTCAACGTAAATAATACACAGGTAAAAATAAAAATATTATTTTTTTTTAAATGAACAAATTTGGATGGATGAGGAGCACACAAATAATACATGATGAGTTTTTATTTAAGAACTAGGGAACATGGAAGTTGAAAAATGCGGTAAGATGAATGTGTTTAGAAAGAAGTGAAAGAGGAATATTTTCTTGACATGTCTACGAAGTGCAAGGGTCCTTCCCACGCACTCCCACACCACAAACTGATTTTCCATGAAAAATGATGGACTTGTAGCGTGATGGAAACATCGGCCAAGAAATTGAATTTTGCCTTGGCGATCAATCAGCTGTTTCGGACAATTGATTGACGCCCTTGCAAATATCAATGTCAATATTGAAACATCGATTGGCTGTTTGAACTTGAATGCAACTCCTCCTATTCATGTCTGACTCTATGTAAACCATTACTATCCAGCTATCTCTCTCTAGCCATCACTGTAGACCATTACCGTCCAGCTATCTCTCTCTAGCCATCATTCACTCTGCATCAACAATGAACCGTTTGCTGCTGCAATTGCTGCGACAGTCGATTACTTAGTCATGAATCAACTACTGGAGCAAGAACAATGTAGTTTTCAATCAGAAATTCCAAACAGATTTGATTGCAACTTGAATTAACATCTAGTAGAATGAGTTCTGATTAATTGCATTTCTCTACTTTCAAAGTTTATGATACTTATTTTTATAAACTTATCAATTTCATATCAATCATTTACACTTAGAGATGAAAGTACGAAAGTTCTGAACTAATATAGTGGAAAATCAAGGTTAAATTGATAAATTATTCGAGACTCAACATACAAGTCTATTGACTTAGACTATTTTCTATTTGCAATGAGCGGTTATATAGAAATATATCAGAATCGGAGAAACTGGAAAAAAATGAGGAAAGTGTGGGAGAAAGGAAACGATAAGAGGACGATAAAAATACTAAGATTTGAAAAAACATCAGTCGAAAAAATCATTTATTTTCCCATAACATTTTCTACAGTATTCTTCAAAAGTGAGAAGAATATAAAAGCTATCTTAAGGTGCGTACAGGCTCTCGCTCTGCTCCGCAACCGAACGTCACTCCAGCAGAGCGATTGATGATCGACCGGCGAGCAACAATTGTTCGACCGGGGAACGCGAGAAGATCTAACATCTTCCATAACGTTCATGATGGGTGCGTGGGCGGTCCGACTGTGGTTCGATGGTGGTACGAGGGCGGGACGAGGGAGGAGCGTGCTCAGTGCGGGTTGGAAGCACGAATATGTGTACGCAGCTTGAAGGTGCGTACAGATTTTCGCTCTGCTCCGCAACCGAACGTCACTCCAGCAGAGCGATTGATGATCGACCGGGGAGCAAGAGTAGTTCGACCGGGGAACGCGAGAAGATCTAAAAGGTGCGTACAGATATACGCGCCGCGAACATGAGCAATTCACTTTTAATCAGCTGATGCCAAGCTTTTTATATATGTATCTTACCGTTTCTGTAAAAATACAGATATAGTCAGCTGATTAAAAGTGAATTGCTCATGTTCGCGGCGCGTATATCTGTACGCACCTCAACATCTTGTGTGCGTGCGTGTGCGTGTGCGTGTGTGTGTGTGTGTGTGGTGTGTGTGTGTGTGTGTGTGTGTGTGTGTGTGTGTGTGTGTGTGTGTGTGTGTGTGTGTGTGTGTATGTCTGTGAACACGATAACTCCATTCCTGATTAAATGATTGACTTGAAATTTTAAACTTAAGGTCCTTATACCATGAAGATCCGACAATAAGAAATTCAATAAAATTCAATTCAAGATGGCGGAAAAAATGGCGGATAATTACTAAAAAACCATGTTTTTCACGGTTTTCTCGAAAACGGCTCTAACGATTTTTTACAAATTTATACCATGGATAGCTATTAATAAACCCTATCAACTGGCATGAGTCTCATTTCTGGGAAAATTTCAGGAGCTCTGTAATATTCTTGAGAAAAATGGTGGATAATGACTGAAAAACCATGTTTTTCACGGTTTTCTCGAAAACGGCTCTAACGATTTTCTTCAAGTTTATACCATGGATGGCTATTCATAAGCCCTATCAACTGACATGAATCTCATTTCTGGAAAAATTGCAGGAGGTCCGTAATATCCTTGAGAAAAATGACAGTTACTAAAAAAACATGTTTTTCACGATTTTCTCAAAAACGGCTCTAACGATTTTTTTCTAATTCATACCCTGTATAGTTATTTATCAGCTCTATCAACTGGCATGAGTCTTTTTCCTGGGAAACTAATGGGGGTCCACCCCATCCTTGAGAAATGGACTTTGTAACCTCCTTCTCGTGCATGAGGTAGGTAGGTAGAGCAGTTTATAAAAAGAACACAGTCATAGTCAAGATATTTCATCTGTAGACCAGCTGTTTTGACGACTTTTAAAAAAATCATCGAATTTCACAATTTACACAAAGGTTAAAGTATTCTGAAAACAATTATATATACACATACAGTCTGATCGTAGTTGCAAATACGTTGCCGCCAATCGTCATTATGTTATTCCCCTAAATTATTCTCGTTTGAGAATGAGGCTTACAGTTCAATAAGCAAGGAAAGTTGTGTGAGTGTACCACACCAGATTTTTTCGGATTGATTCTACAAAGGAAGAAAATCTTACCGATTTAAAAATATAGCTTTTCAAAAAGGCATCTCTATCCCAAGATACAATTGAATTTTTGGTCACATTCATTATCATTTGTGGCATATTACGGAAATCTCTTGTATATTACTTTCCAAGAACAGACCACCCATCCCCTAATCAACCGTTAACGTTTATAGTCCAGGCAACTAAACTCAAAAAAGGTATATAGGGAAAAGTTTTGAAACAATTTTTTACCCCGCAGCTCTTTTAAGGATAGTGAGGGGGTGAACATATCTAAAGTCCTTAATCCTAAAGTTCTAAGGGGTGGGGAAGATTTGAAAGTACCATATTTTGGTTTTTTGCATATATCTCGAACAATATGCTTCTTTCAGAAATTTTTCGAATACAAATACAAATATAAATACAAGTTTACAAACTAGCCTACTTACTATCCTTAAAAGCTACGGCTTACTAGCTACGGGGTCAAAAATTGTGTTCCAAACTTTTCCCTCTACAATCTTTAAAAAATTTCAAAAAATTGACTGGACCATTTCCTTTTTCGATAATTCCGTAAAAAATTCCGGTATAGTGATATTCAATTAAAACCATCAGCAATTGTTGAATGATAAGCATTGAATTATAAGGAATTCTGACAGTATAAGGTGAATTTCACTTTAAAATAAATACAAGGGACTTGTTTACTTTTCAAGGAAAACTGACTGCATGCTAATGGTTAGAAAAGTGTCACAGCAGGGTGCACGGAACCAACTGAACTCAGCAGGGAAGTGAAGCATTCAGATGAAGAAAATACGTTACCAAACAAAGAAAGGCAGAAAAAAAGATCAAAACTTCGTGACAGACAAGAAAAGGAAGTTGCCGTCCGACTAGGAAAAATGATTTCATGAATGGACATACTGTATAGTCGAAACAGGTTTCTCCTGGAAAAGAATACAGTCAAGGATGGGAAAGCATCAGCTTTCCAAGCATGGAAGTGGATTCTCTTGGAGATCATTTTTCTTGAAAGATATAATACTGATAATATTATAAATAACACATATTTTTGAAGGACTTCATGTCGAGCGAGTGAAGAGGAACAGCATCCAAGCTCTTTGTAATGCATAACGATTGTAGTATGATAATCAAGCTACAATTCATTTATATCTATTTTCAAAAAGTACTATGATGATTACTGTGTTGGAAAGCTACAATTCATTGCAAATCAACCCAGTACAACGAAGAAGAACGTTTCAAAAAATTGAAACACTAATTGATAATTCGTTTCCAGTCTCATTCAAACCTTTCTAGAAAGTGGGAGTTTTTCTAATTTACGTAATAGGTTCAAGTGATGAATGATTAATTCACATCACAGTATTCTTAACCCACTCCAGGTAAGAATATTTTTCAAATTCCTTCAAAACAAAATAGCCTAGACTCGTTAACATTGTTTTGTATGGACTATAATTCACATTTTGCAGGACATTATTCACCATAACTCGATTCATGGATGTAACCCGGTTTGTGACGTTTATTACACAAGAATCAATATTCATGATTGGCGAAGAGAATTCAGGATTCACAATGATTTCCAAAAGTAATAGGAATGCAATAATTCAAAAGTATTTGAAATTCTCATCTCAAATTCAAAATCACATCAATGATAATGTTCTTAATTATTAAAAATGCAATAACTTAATGAATTACTAATTCAATACGATTGCAATTTCCATGGAATTCAAAAATCATGTTGGGAGATAACTACCGAATTATCATAAACACAATGTATCCCTTGATAATGGTGTATAATCGCAATGATACATGGAAATCATGGCCAAATAGGAGGTCGCCTACGCACATTGGAAAAGTTGGCGACTGGCCCGAATGTTTGAACCAGTGAGCGGCTCGCTTTCACTTTTCCTTTGATAGAAGAGAGAGAGAGAGAGTGAGAAAGAGAGAATCGAATTAGAACTCGCCCGGAAGGGTGCCTGCCTCCTGCCTTCTGCCACCGTTCCGATCTCGAACTTACGTCCGCATCTCGCAAATTCCCAACGACTCCGGGTCACGAAAACTTCAACTCAGCGGCCAAGTCGCTTAGATCTCTTTAGATGAGTAACATCTCACCATTTATCTCTGTCTCTGTCTCCCCTCTATTTAGTGTGCAAAATACTGACGAAGAGGAAAAACGGCAAAGGTTGAAGGGAGTCGAAGCCCGGAGCGTCGTGCTTCCAAACTTGTTGTCACTGCTTCTTCCCGTACAGCGCCAAACTCAGTACAGTACATCGAGATTGCACTTCCACTCACTCGCCGCTCGCCCTTCTTAGCGTGAGTTTACTATCAAGAGCACGACTATCGTGTATTCCCATCGATATATTCTAGATATATCATATTCTCAGCTTCAGCTCTGTAAGCCGCAGTCACAAACTTTATACTTGAATTTGATTTCGACAGATATGATGTCAACTTTCCCTTTGCTTGGGTTTCTCCTAAGACAATCAACTAAGGAATTCATTGATTATTTATTATCCTAAATCATTCTAATCATATTTCTCTATGAAATTCTTCTAATTGGAACTGAATAAACTGACGAAAATTTCAGGATGATGTTTTTATTAACATTCACGGAATTCCTTATTGTATTTTGTCCTTACAGATTAGCGGACTTCCTTGTTGATTGATGTTTGATTGATGTATGTTATGTGAAATCTGTTGTGTTCTCTTGACTGTTGTGTAGAAAGATGAAGGTTAGTAGTAATATATTAGATTACACTTTGATGTGACATATACTGCGGGAGCGTTGCTCCCTTGATGCAGTTTCATATGACGAACAAATAGAGTATATTTCTGTTGCGAGACGTTGTATTTGCCTTGAAAAAATTCCAGTAGAATGATTCATTCTGATTCTAATTTAGATTCATGATGAATTTAGAATTATAATTAACAAACTCAAACAACTATTTTTCTGCTAAAGTTTAGAATGCGTTTTATAGTATTTTGATTGGACTATGAGTCCTTACAACAATACAGTTATTTATCAAAATAATCAGAAATCAGTTTATAATTCTAGTTTCACCATTATTGATCTCCAGTAAGCTCTCTTTTACTTGGCTTGAAAATAATACTAATAATTTCAAATTTAAATTTCAAACATCAGATTAATCCTATTATATAAAGCGAGGAATTTCTGCATTTATATATCCAGTTATTTTTATATCTGGTTATTTCTATACCTGGCTATTTTTATATCTGGTTATTTATGTCTAACGGATCTCGAAAACGGCTCTAACGATTTTCACGAAATTTGAAACATAGTAGGTTTATGATATAAAGATTCGATTGCACTAGGTCTCATCCTTGAGAAAACTCGCTGAACGACATTAAAAGGATAATTCATCCTTGGCTGAAACAGCTGTGGATAGTAAAAAAGTGAGTATGTGAAAAATCAAAATATCGTATCCACGAAATTCATAAGATGACGTATAGCCAGCTGTGAAATATAAACACGATCATTTTAGAGAATTGTGTTCTGTTTATCAATAAATAAAAATAACGAGCGAAGCTCGGTGCCCCGATATCCTATTATATTAAGCGAGCAATTTCTGTATTTATATATCTGGTTATTATCGGCTCTAACATTGTCACTTGGGAACATAGTAGGTTTATTGACCGAGCGATGTGAGGTCTAAGATTCAAATCGACGGTTTGTTATTTCTCTTAATATTTAAATGTTTGAATGTTTAAATGTTCAAATGTTCAAATGTTGAACAGACAGATGTGTGGAGAAGCCAGTCTATTGCTGTATTTCCATTGGGTCTATAGTTTCAATCAGGTACTTGTGGATGAGAATACTGCGTGAGGTCTACTGTTAACAGAGCTACTAGTACTACCCGTTCAAAAACATCGTACATCTTGAAAATGTATCTTTCCATCAGCGTTAGTAGACAGTTGACTATAATACTATCCGTTCAAAAACATCGAACATCTTGAAAATGTATCTTTCCATCAACGTTGTAGACAATTGCAGCCAGACCTGATAACAGCGCTCACAGTCACCTTCCTGGACGACATGTCACAGTACGATAGGACAGAAAGCTCTACGTTTATTTAGGATTTTTTCTAGACATTTTCAATTGATAAATTATCTATTAATTCTTGAGAAAACATAACAAAAGGTCAATGTAACTTACTGAGGTCTACTGTTCAAAGAACTACTAGTAAACAAGTCACCCTGTGATTAATTGTGTACTGGTATTAAAACGGTAGTTTCGAGTTGAAGTTAGTGTAGATGGTACCAGCTGTAGATAATCGTTCCTTAGAAGACCTATACAAATAATTATTATCACTCCCCTATCATTGTGAAACTGGAAAAAAATTATCCATCTCATGAAAGAGAGTTGTTCATTATTGCATTCATTTATTACTGAAGAATGACTGACTAAATTTTTTTTTAAATTTAGCTTAGCTCCTATTCATCCTAGAATGGAAGATGGAGAGAATATGAAATTCTGTGTAATCATCGTACATCGCATATTTCCTGGACCATCTATTGACAATCAACAACTATGAAAACATTAAATTCATATTGAACACTGATTTAACCTATCTATTTTTTTTTAATTAACACTTTACTGATAGATTTTACTACCAGTTGATTGAGAAGAATATGTTTTCGGAATAATAAATGCTGCATGACTAAGCACATAGGAAGTCCGTATTCAGGTGTAAATGAAAATATTAATTGTCGGATAAATTTCATGATTCACCAAATAAAGTCAAGTGTGACATGAGATACATTGACGTTTAGGCGGTACGAAGTTCGCCGGGTAAGCTGGTTGGAAATGATTATCATACATTCAATTTGTTAAGGTGTGAAAAATAAACCATATTTGGTGGCCAATAGGACAGTCATTCATTCCCATTTTGCCTCAACTTATAACAATAGATTCCGCCAAACTACTGTAATCGCTGTCACGTTATTCTTTATATTTAAATAACGATTAGCCTCCTGCTTGGCATCAGTCGGTAAAGCATGAGATTTGGTATAATTAGGTCGTGGTTTTCTAATAGTATTCAGTCTTAAAAAATCTTGATAGGCCTAGATATGGGCTTCTCCTATAACTCTTGTAATTCAATAAATAATAAATATATATATAAATGATACTTATACTATAGTGTTGAGGAATAAAAATAAATTGCACACCATGAAAGTTTCATACATATATTACACAAATAATGCAAAGATCAATCGAGGCAAAAAATATATATAGAGCGATAAAAAATATAATATAAAAATAGAACAATAATTGAAATCAATAAAAATATCACAGGCTAACTTTATATTCTAGATTTATGGCACGAATCATTACCATGTGCCTTTATCTTAAAATCATATGCATTCTTTTGCATGTAGCTGCGATATGCACTTGCTAATACTTGTCGACTTGGATAATTCAATCAAAATATGTGCTCTAAGATCAGCTTGATAAATTAGCCACTAATAATCCAAATATATATATATATTAAAATCTCTAGTATTTAGTAGATTTATTTGTATCGAATATATATTTTTATCTCAGGGTGCAAGATTCGGCACCTGACGGAATAGGTAGAGCCATTCATCTAGTGAATTAGAACTATAATAAATTATCGCAAATTGTATTGCAAAAATTAAATATTATATGCATATGTTTTAATAGCCTAGATTTCGTACTTCTTTGATTAAATAGAAATTTCTAAAATATTGATCTATATATTTTTCTTTCAAATAAATACCTTTAATACTAATTTTACTTGCGCAAGTATTACTCTTATTAATTTCTCAATTTATAATAACCCTTTCGGCGAGCTAGCTTTGATCATCAGATTAATTCGAAGCACTAGGGCGCCCATCACTAAATTCAAATTTAATCACTCACGTGTCGAAAATCTTCTTGTAAGCCGCCGATGTCGATCCAACTCCATGCGGTCCGGGAATATGGTAGCCGGAATCGTCTCCTCCAAGGGGTTATAAATTTAATTAAAATGAAAAATGACTTCTGCTTCACAACAGCATCACGAAGTCTTTTAAGAAATTTAATAATTTACTTTAACTTTAATTTTTACAAAATTATTAATAAGGTACTTCGCTCTAAAATATTTGGGGTCCTCTTATGGTGGCATCTGGCTGGCGAGTGCTGGTTCTTCCTTTTCAAGTTTTACAGATCCTCTTTCCGACTTTCAAATTAGCATAAAATTTAAATATCTTAGTCCTCCGCCATTAGGTTCAAATAGATCTTACAAAAAATGCCAAAATATTGCTTAGATTATATGATTAATAATTTCTTTGCATTCGAGCCATATCGATAACATAGATTATACAAATTTTTAACACAAAAACTAATACATTATATAAATATATAGAAATATTTTTGAATTGGCCTACAGTTGCCGCCTATTAACTGCCGTTTTACTATTGGTGCATGCAAATTTTATTCGGTATTCATGCGCCTGGTAACTCTTATTTCCTGAATACATTAAATTATTTTTATTTGGTTTTTTATTTATGCTCTTTGCATGCTAGTTAATATTCTATACATTAATATTAATTCCATGCTACCTAATAATTAGCCACGTGGACAGGTGTTTTTTCACATTGCACACCATCCGATTGCAATAAAGCTCTGCCAAGGGGTTTTGGTCAGATTCTACGTTCTTCGGTTTGATCGATCTCTAGGTCACCGATCCGTGAATACATCTACATAACCTCAATCTTCAAATATTTTATATAATAATCTATTTATGAGCAATAAACTTCCTTCAAATCCTTTTTAGGTTCTTGTACCATTTAGCCAGAACAAGCTGATGCTATCTAATCTTGGTTATTATCTGCTTGGCGATATTAGCCAATTACTTTATTTCCGACCTATTATTGTTTCTGTTAGGGCTTTTTATCTACCCAGATTTAAGATGTTACACGCGCCCCTGGGTTTGAATTCAAAATATTTGAGAATCACAATGTTTTTAATGAAACCCACCCTTCAATACATCGATATACACTATACTTTATTTATAAATTATACTCTCATACTTCTATCACAGATCGCAGACATATTTGCTGCATCTCCTTTATACCTTTATCAAATACAATAACAAATTCTCCTCCTCAACACACATAAAATATCATAAATATAAACTTCTAAACGTACTCCTCCTGACAACACTTAAAACATAGTAATTTTAAATTCGCCGCTTGCAGGGCCGCCAACTTAACTACACACATTTCATAATTCTCATAAATGATTCCTTTTAGACAATAATTTCGATTCATAAACTTCTGGGCTTATATCTTATAGTATTTCTTAGGTCTTAATATAAATAATTTTCTATACATCAGGTACAATACTTTCTTTTGCTAATGGTTCTTTGGTTTTGGTAGCTGGTATTCACTTTAAGTCTTTTTCAGGTAACAAACGTGGCATAATTAAAAGTAATAAATATAAAAACATATAAATAAATATATCGACATTAATAAATATAATAAATAACAATAATAAATAACTCTTTGGGTACAGTACTTCTTTTTATAAACATATGTTCAACAGACATTACATTCATTTGATTTGGGTGGCTTTGGTCAGCTGGTCGCTGTTCTACATTTCATAGTGCTACATGTTACATCAGAATTTGCTATCGACTTTCATAACTAACCTAACTGCTCAATTTTTTCTCTTAAAAAGGTAATTAACAAATTTTAATTTTACTATCCCCGCTTGTGTCCTTTTTTATCTGATGTATATAATTTAATTACATATTTAAAAATTATTCTTTTTCTTATTGCAGGCTTCTAACGGCTGGAAGGAATAAAACACTGGATTGTTGCCACGCGGTCCTATGCCAAGATTAAATTTATTAAGGAAGGTCAGTAATCGGTTTGATAATAATGTTTTCCTTGATTTCTTATCATATTTATTTCAAATTCGATGATTTTTCATGTAGAATTGTTGTGGTCTTCCCATATCTTTGCTTTCTGCTTGTAGCTATACTATAGGCCAGTTGGGTTATCTGCTGTCCGTTGTTTGTTGAGGCTGTCCTAATTGATAATTATTTTCATCATAAATTTAAAGCCCTTGTATCTGGTGTATTCCTTTAAATAATTCCAAGCTTCATTTATGATAATTCCTTTTAATCCATTCTTTTTCCAATCAATCTGTACTCTTAACTCATCCTTCCTTTCATTATCATTTAATATTCTTGATCTCGGTTCATTATAAATTAGTAGGCTCACAACAATAACTATTTTTATAATATTAACTTTCCATTCATCAATACTAGATTCTTTTAATAATAACAATATAATATTTTCCATCCTATCTACACACAGTCTTTTATTAATATCACAGCCATTATTACAAACATTAAACACCATATCAAAACATTTATCATCCTTTAATAGCATAATCTCTCATCATATCATATCCAGGTACTTCCATTTTATTAATATTATTCCTAGTTTCTTTCACTCTTATTAAGCACTTTCCATTCTTCATTAGTCCATCTTTCATTTCATTGTTGCCCATGCACGAATCCATAGTAGTCTTATCGGTTCCATTTTTAATACATTCATTCAATCCATCTTGCCGGTCACATCGCTGATCATAGCCTTTAAAGCGTATGTGCCGCGGATGCATGACGTCGGTGGTCTGTTCTCCAACCTGGTCCCGGTCCGGTATCCTCCTCGGCCCTTGAAGCGTGCATGCGGCCGGTATGCGCGCGCGTGTTCCTCCTTCGTCGCTTCTTCCGCCTCCGGGCCTTGCGATGCATGTTCTTCTCCCGAATGCCGTCCTCTCCGTCCTGATGTCGGCCGTCCGGTGTCCTCGGGCGCTTCCGTCTCCGGGCCTTGCGGTGGTCGCTCCTCTTATCCGGTAGTCCGTCCTCCCTGGTGTCAGCCTCTTGGTCAAAAATTTTGGGGTCCTTTGTCTCCTTCGGTGGTGTCCATTGGTGCGGGTGCATGGTTCTGTGGCGGTCTCTTGATGCGCGAGTGTGACTTTCAAAGCGGGTAGTATGGTGGCGGTCTCTTGATGGGCGGGCTGCTCTACCTGTGGTGATGGATCTTCGGCGGGTTGCTCTTCGGTGGGGAACAGGATACTTAATAGAGGTTGTTGCTTGCGGCTGGTTTTAATTGCATGGTGGGCGGCGGTTTTTGGTGGTGGGCTGTCTTGTATTGGCTTCGGTTCTTCTAATACTATTTTCGGTAAATCATTTCTAAAGGTGGTGTATGAGGTTGAAATATCCTGCTTTTCTTGGTTTGTTTCATTTGAGCTTGTGCTTGTTATATCGGGGGTATCATATAGTCCTGGTTTATTAGCTGTAGTTTTCTGTATCTCTGGTGGCGGGTCGTTGGGTGCTGGGTTCTGGGTTTTTTGTTGATTCAATCCTATTGCATGTGCTAATGTATAATTTGTGCTTACTTGTTGAGGTGGCGGTTTATAATTTCTGTTGTAATTGTTCTGTGTGTGATTATTATTTGAGTTTAATCGATCACGGCCATCATAGTGATTCTTACGATTGCTCTGCTGGGCATAGTGGTTGGTTGTGCGATTTTGAAATTTTTCATTATTCCATTACCATTTTGCCTGTGCTCATAGCGGCGTTCAAATTGAGGAGCAGATCGGTAGCGATCATATGATACCGTTCATAATTTTGGCTGTTATACTGATTAAATTTTGAGTTATGTTGATTGGTGCGTATCTCTGGTCTGAACGGTGGTTTGATATGGCCATTGCAGACTGTATGCCATATAAATGATTTATCAGCTGCTTACAATCAGTAATGGGTTGTGTGGCGAGTGCCATTCTAACTTGATACGGTAGCTTCTTTAAAATAATACTTGCTAATGCCGATTCGTTAATGGGCTCGCTCAATTGAGAATTTTTAAACTGTAGGGCAGTGACGAAAGTGGTACATGCACCGTCTAAGTTAGGGTTGAAATCGCATGATATAATGTCCGCTAGCACGTCCAACTGTTTACTTCTGCTCCAATACTGTTCCAGGAAGACGGCGACAAACTCATCCAATGATGTAATTCATGGGCTCTACTCCGAAAGAACATCAGGGGTTCGCCAATCAATAAATTAGTCAAACGAAGACGCCAAAAATTCCAAGAGGTAGGTGCAAGAGTTTGTACTAATTTTATCTGATCAATGAATGGTTGAGGTTGCAAATGGCGATCAGTATTATCAAATTTTCCTAATCCTTGTAATATACTATGTACGTTGAGGTTGTCTGTTTGAATCCCTTGAGGTTGTTGTTGAATATGATTTTCCAATGCTATTATTTTTTCCTGTGCTATCTGCCATTGACTATTATGTGTAATTTTATTTGCGTTTATTTCTTGATTTAATTGAGTCAGAGTGGATTTTTGAATTAGTAGAGTTCCATTTAAAGCTTTACAGGTTTCAGTATTTTGATTGATGCTACCTTGCAGTTGGTTCATTTTTGTGGACATATTAATCTGTTTGTTTTGTATTTCTTTAATACTGTTAATATTTTTGTCAACTGTAGTTGTTAAGGCTTGATTGGCAACGGTAATTTGTTTGTGGATTTCTTGGTGGCAATCGGCCTTAATGTTATTTGTTATATCCTGAATAGGTGTAGTGATTTGTGTAGTTAGGTTATCTATCCTTTCATTGAGTTCACATGTAACCGTATCCAACCTTTCCGATAATCCTGCCGTAACTTTATCCTGACTTTCTTTTTGTAGGGTTATCATTGCTTTTAATTCTTCCCTATGACTCTCTACTTTAGTTTCAATATTATCCAACCGTTGTTCTACTGATTTTATAGCGCCTGTGGTCTCTTTCATACCCTGTTCCACTGTTTGTTTATTTTCCTCTTTTACTGTAGCAATCTCTATTTTAATCTCCTGCATCATACCATCCATTGTTTTTTGTAACATAATGTTGAAAGTGCTACTAGTTTGTTCCATTATTACCTTTTGAAGCGGATCTAACTCTGTGATTGAAAACATACTTTGTTTGCTCAGGTGTGACTCGGCCTCCGGCGATGCGGGTTCTGCAGGCTGCTCCTCGCCCCCTTCAAAGTTGATCTCTACTATCCGTTGATTCAATGGTGTGTCAGCGGCGTCGATTCGAGTGGATGATAGAGGTTGCAGACCTGGTGGATCGAAGACTATCGACCCGACGCTTCCTGGTTCCTTTCTCGTGGCGTATTGGCATCTACCGTGGTGGGGTTTGATGTGCTTGGAGTCGACAAAGTGGGATCTGTGCAACCGCCGTACATATATGAAACTTCAGAGTTTGCGGGAGTGTGATTCATTATGTCAAATATGATAAATGCTAATTAAACAGTGATAATAATGATAAGCGAGAATGCTTAAAAAAGAGACACAAACCGGGACTTACAGTGAACAGTGATGTGTAAAGTGTTTGGATACTCTTACAACAAGGTATTTATACTTAAGTTTTTTATAATGCTCTAGCGCCCTCAATGTTTTGTTGATTTATTCTTGGCTAGTTTACAGGCTGCGACTTATTTTCCAACCGGCTTAAACACATAATATATTTTTGACTAGAAAGTAATAGCAGTTTAGGCTTATAAAATATAATCTCTCTCTACAGACATGTATTTTTCACAGTACTAACAATATAAAATTTTCTTTAAAACATATAATTTCTCTCTATTTAAAGCTATTGTTTCCCCAAAAAGTAATACAATTTTCCTTCGCCAGTTTTCCTCACAACTCGTATAAGTTATCTATAATTTTCTGTATGGTTATTGACTTAATTTCAAATAATTATACAATGGCTTGGCTCTCATCGTCAGCCCCACGTTGGGCGCCATGTCTTTGTGTCACGTTATTCTTTATATTTAAATAACGATTAGCCTCCTGCTTGGCATCAGTCGGTAAAGCATGAGATTTGGTATAATTAGGTCGTGGTTTTCTAATAGTATTCAGTCTTAAAAAATCTTGATAGGCCTAGATATGGGCTTCTCCTATAACTCTTGTAATTCAATAAATAATAAATATATATATAAATGATACTTATACTATAGTGTTGAGGAATAAAAAAAAATAAATTGCACACCATGAAAGTTTCATACATATATTACACAAATAATGCAAAGATCAATCGAGGCAAAAAATATATATAGAGCGATAAAAAATATAATATAAAAATAGAACAATAATTGAAATCAATAAAATATCACAGGCTAACTTTATATTCTAGATTTATGGCACGAATCATTACCATGTGCCTTTATCTTAAAATCATATGCATTCTTTTGCATGTAGCTGCGATATGCACTTGCTAATACTTGTCGACTTGGACAATTCAATTAAAAATATGTGCTTTAATATCAGCTTGATAAATTCGCCACTAATAATCCAAATATATATATATTAAAATCTCTAGTATTTAGTAGATTTATTTGTATCGAATATATATTTTTATCTCAGGGTGCAAGATTCGGCACCTGACGGAATAGGTAGAGCCATTCATCTAGTGAATTAGAACTATAATAAATTATCGCAAATTGTATTGCAAAAAATTAATATTATATGCATATGTTTTAATAGCCTAGATTTCGTACTTCTTTGATTAAATAGAAATTTCTAAAATATTGATCTATATATTTTTCTTTCAAATAAATACCTTTAATACTAATTTTACTTGCGCAAGTATTACTCTTATTAATTTCTCAATTTATAATAACCCTTTCGGCGAGCTAGCTTTGATCATCAGATTAATTCGAAGCACTAGGGCGCCCATCACTAATTCAAATTTAATCACTCACGTGTCGAAAATCTTCTTGTAAGCCGCCGATGTCGATCCAACTCCATGTGGTCCGGGAATATGGTAGCCGGAATCGTCTCCTCCAAGGGGTTATAAATTTAATTAAAATGAAAAATGACTTCTGCTTCACAATAGCATCACGAAGTCTTTTAAGAAATTTAATAATTTACTTTAACTTTAATTTTTACAAAATTATTAATAAGGTACTTCGCTCTAAAATATTTGGGGTCCTCTTATGGTGGCATCTGGCTGGCGAGTGCTGGTTCTTCCTTTTCAAGTTTTACAGATCCTCTTTCCGACTTTCAAATTAGCATAAAATTTAAATATCTTAGTCCTCCGCCATTAGGTTCAAATAGATCTTACAAAAAATGCCAAAATATTGCTTAGATTATATGATTAATAATTTCTTTGCATTCGAGCCATATCGATAACATAGATTATACAAATTTTAACACAAAACTAATACATTATATAAATATATAGAAATATTTTTGAATTGGCCTACAGTTGCCGCCTATTAACTGCCGTTTTACTATTGGTGCATGCAAATTTTATTCGGTATTCATGCGCCTGGTAACTCTTATTTCCTGAATACATTAAATTATTTTTATTTGGTTTTTTATTTATGCTCTTTGCATGCTAGTTAATATTCTATACATTAATATTAATTCCATGCTACCTAATAATTAGCCACGTGGACAGGTGTTTTTTCACATTGCACACCATCCGATTGCAATAAAGCTCTGCCAAGGGGTTTTGGTCAGATTCTACGTTCTTCGGTTTGATCGATCTCTAGGTCACCGATCCGTGAATACATCTACATAACCTCAATCTTCAAATATTTTATATAATAATCTATTTATGAGCAATAAACTTCCTTCAAATCCTTTTTAGGTTCTTGTACCATTTAGCCAGAACAAGCTGATGCTATCTAATCTTGTTATTATCTGCTTGGCGATATTAGCCAATTACTTTATTTCCGACCTATTATTGTTTCTGTTAGGGCTTTTTATCTACCCAGATTTAATATGTTACATCGCCAAACTTCAAATATCTTCTTGGAAAACAAACTGCCATCATACAATTGCGGGCGGTAATCTTAACGCAAACCGACACAATCTGAAAGCCATTGCCACGATTGAACAGTATTAAGAGCATTTATTCGCATTGGGCTCCTCAGAAGTGGCCTACTCTCCTGATGCACACACACACACCGAACTGATTAAACAGAACGGGGTTGGGAGGGGGGGGGGGTTGATGCTGTGGTTACCCTTCCGAAACATTCCCAAAGAGAGTAGCTAAGCACAATCAAGTAAATGGAATGGAACATGTTGAACATGCTTGTGGAAGCCCCATAGTGAGATTCACTCTCATCTTTCAGCATTCCTTATGAATTCAACCAAAGTTTCCCATTCAAGTGATACTGACAGTTATAACTGAATCTCACCATAGTAATATACACTTTATTTTGTCAGTACTCGTCACATCTAACAGCAATTCTTCCCATTCAACTAATACTGACAATATAAAGTGAGTTTCACAATAGTAAGATTCACTTCATATAGTCAGGATTCCTCGTAACTAATAACAACGTTTCCTATTCCACCAATGGTGACAGTTTTACGTGAATCTCACAATAAGCGATACTCAACTACTGTTGCTGTGCTTCGCCAACTGCTATAAAAGGAGTTGACTGCTTTGTAATGGCCGGTTTACAGAGCAACTGCATTATAACTCACGAGGCAACCTGCTCTGTTCACAGCATCTAAATGCTCTTCTAGGTTTCGATTGATGTGGATAACGTTTAGCGAGGTTATTGGGGATGCCAGGAACAGATTATGTCTAGATGTGATCAAGGAGTTTATGGAGAGACGATGTATCAACGTTGCACGAGAATCCTAGAATGCCTAGGAATCCTAAAACATAGGATTTCATGATCCAGAATGGATTTTATTAATCCATTGAAAATCTTTCTTTGAACCTAAAAAGTGGAGACCGAATAAGTGGAAATCCAGGTATCTCAACACAGCTTTCGGCACATTTACTGCTATTTTGCAAAATTATTGGGAATATCTGAAATATTTTATGTGAAAATGAGGCAATATTTGAAAAAGGAACCAGTAGACTGCTGAAGTTATAATAAAATAAAACTTCAAATTCTATTATTCAATAAATATTTCTACCCTAACCTGAGGTTATAAAGTGAAAAAGATAGTGTTTTCTACGGAAATGTTAAAAAGAGATATTATTCAAAAACAATGATAATACCTCAACCTTATTTCAAACTGAATTCTGGGATACATAAGTTTTAAATAAATGCCTGTTTCTTTGTTTCTTAACAACACTTGACAGAAAAGTAAACTCTAGAAATGACGTGAGCGTAAGGTATGAGCATCATACACAATATTAATATTGTCAATTTATTTGTAAAACATTACTTATCGTTCCTAATAATATTCCTCTTCCAAAACCTAAACTCCAATCCTAGAACACAACCGAAAGGTTAATTCTAGAACACAAACAAAAGGTTTCAACATAAAACCTGTAATCTTATTCAAAATTTGCTCTTGAAAATTCAGAAATTCATATTTTTGATCAAATCTAAATAAGATTAAGTCACTTTACAACAAACAAATAATAACAAACTGTGTTTTCCTCCTTCTTTAATTCAAGAACAGTGTTGTTGATGTTATCACTGGATTTGTTGGAGGCTATTCTAACAAACATTCAATCCTAAAAGTCACATTTGGAATAAAAATCTTTTGAAAATTTAGGAATTTTTATCTGTAGTTGAAAACGAAATCCAGATGCAACTTTCATCAAATGTAGTGCACGCTTTGTCGATTGAATGTTTTCAATCACAAGCACCACAGTTCAGATCACTCGATTCTCGCACTGCAGCCTCAAAGAAAGTCGCCAGTCTCCTATCACTTTGCATCGTCAGCATTCCTATACAATAACATCCATACTTCCCATTGGACCATTGGACCAATGCTGCTGGTTCAAAGTGAATGTAATGCAAGCTGCAGCAGATCGATGTAACGTGTCGACCGACTGCCAATGTCCCATTTCAATTCCCTCGGGCTTTATTCCCGGTTCGATCTTCCGATATCATAAATAATCAAACAGGAGCGCGCACCGGAAAAAAGAAAATGGCGGAAATATGAAGGAAAACGAAGGCGGCCGAGCGAGAAAGATGGCTGACAAAAGGGGACAGACAGAGACGGACAAGAGAACCGGCTGGGCTCCATGAATTAAAACAGTCATAACTCACCACAAAGGAGAGCCGACGTCTGTTTTTCCATATTTCATGTGCACAAAACGAGGAAAAGAGAAGACAGTATAGGATAAAGACGGAATTGGGAAGGACGGCGAGGAGGAGAAGGAGGAGGATGATATGGAGGTGGTGAAGGAGGAGTATGTGCAGGAAGAGGAGGAGGAGGATATAGAGATGGAGCAGGAGGAGGATTAATAGTTGGTGGAGGAAAAGGAAGAGAAAAGACGGAAAATGTTCCATCCGCTAACGCGTAGGATATATTTTCGTCCCGTGTTTATCCACTAGGTTCCATAATATTAAAGTTGGCTAAACGTTTTGCTATAGGACTAAGCTGTTTCCGGGCGGAAGAATTGGGCAGAAAACAGCTATCAACTGTATTTTGAGAAGATAGTGGGTCCATGTTGACTGATTCAATTCAATATCAACTTATTATTTATTTATATAATTCAAAATAGCAATATTCTATTACAATATAGTAGATATTTACTGGAGAGACCCAGTGAGATTTTTCTCTTCGAATATGAATTCTTTCTATGTTGAACTCAGTGTTTCTGAGTCTTATTATAGTACTTATAGTAAATTTTCTCATAACTTTAAACATCTATAAAACAAAAATTCAAATTCGGATTAATCGAATTGATTAAAAAGTGCTGGTGACATTTCATCGAAACAAATATTATTTCTGAAAATATGAATTTGAATTTGAAAATATAAATTTATTGTTCCTGTTATGATGATTTTATAATTTATGATTGGTGGTAACTATGAGCTGTTTTTCCATGTGTTATAAGTTCTAGAAATTGTAATACTATGTATATTTGAAGCAATAAACTTTTCTATTCTATTCCTGCATCTATATATATAAAAGGGAAATGGCACTCACTCACTGACTAACTCACTCACTCACTCGCAGAACTAAAAATCTATCGGACCAAAAACGTTCTAATTTGGTAGGTATGCTAGAGCCCTTTAGAGGCGCACTAAGAACAATTTGGAAAAATTTCAAAAGATACTCCCAAATCTGCGTTTTTCCAGCGTTTTCTCAGCTTTATCGTGAAAAAATGATCAGAAACTGTTCAAATTTAGTACAGAAGCTCAGCTAGGGTGTAATAATGTTGTGTTAGAAGGAATTTGCATTAACGTCAAATATACGCCCAAAATTAGCGTTTTTCCAACGTTTTTTTGCTTTCTCTCGATTTAACGAGAACAAATGAATAGAAATCGTTCAAATTTAGTACAGAAGCTAAGCTAGGGTGTAATAATGGTGTGTTAGAAGGAACTTGAAATAACGCCAAAGATACGCCCAAAATTTGCATTTTTGCGCTTTCTCAGCTTTATCGAGAACAAATGAACAGAAAATGTTCAAATTTACTACAGAAGCTCAGCTGGGGTGTAATAATGTTGTGTTAGAAGGAATTTGAAATAACGCCAAAGATACTTTGCGGTATTTAGCAGTTTTTTGCGGTTTTTTGCGTAGCCTATCTCTAATTTTAAAGGCTCGACTGGAGTACAATAATTCTCATAATATCATAACGAAGTTTTCCACCCTGCACTAAATAATTGAAATTAATCGGTGATTGAATCAAGCGAGGAAGTACTTTGACTTTCTGATGGAATGATGCATGCTCGAATGAAAAATGCAGGCGGGCGAAGCGACCCCGCTGATCTCATTTTTGGACGATCCAGTCGGGGGTCCAGGGGGCGGAGCCCCCTGGTTAGACGGATATAGCAAGCGAAGCGAGCCTAATCGAAGCGGAGCGAGTAGTTAATAATTGAGGGAAATGGCCATATCACTTGTAGATTATTAGTCTATAGGTTGTCTACTTATTCCAATGCTGATCGTGTAGCTTGAAGTGGAGTTGGTGCCTATAAAAGAATACAGTAGTATCTATGAACAGTAGAATAATAAAGTAATAGAGTATAGTATCTATTCAACATGAAGTATTGAACAAAAATTCCGGACTAGAAATACCTGATAAAAATATGGCCTCAAAAAATATTCTCTCTCATCTGTTCAAAACATCCTAACAAAAAGAGGAGATCCGATAATAAAAATCATTCAGTATCGCAATACTGAGTGATAAAAAGTCATCCTGATGAGGTAGAAACAGTCAAACGAAGGTTTTCAACGAAATAACACTGTGATGGAGGAAACCCAATACTTCCAACTTCAATTCCAGAACACAGACGAAAGGTTTCAATATGAAAATCTGTAATCTAATCCAGCAGGAATTCAGCGAGCAACGAAAGCTAGTCGACTGATTTGATTAGGGACTCCGGATCAGACCAATCGAAAGAAAATGTCTGTTGATATACCTGGATTTGTTCACAACTAATTTCAATCGAAAAATAACTGTGATGGAAAATGAGAAATATTTGGCAAAGATACTCGATGGGTTGTAAGCTGTCATATCAAATGTCAAAGCTTCTAATTAAAATGTTTTCAAAACCCACATAACTTCATCTTCTGATGAAGCGAAAAAACCCACATTCAAAACCCAAATAACTTCATCTTCTGAATATGCGAAAAAACGATACCAATACAATACTTGAATTTTGAAACGCAAACAGAAATTATAAACCAACATGGAATCGATATTCCATGTTCACAATTTTACCGGAGATAAACTTTAAAATTGTTGGTTGAAGGACATAAATTGACTTTATACAGTTGTAATTTGTTCAGTTGCTGGATGCTTGAATGATATCAAATCATGAACATGTCACTCAATAACTAACTCTCCACGGGACTTCTGCTTTCTACTTTATAAATTTCGTTAAATATCTTTCAGAACCACATCAATGTCAAACGATTTAATTGGAATCCCGCTGTGCATTGAAGGTACTTCATCTAGTTCTACAACATCTAGTCCAATATCATTGAAGCTATGTGGAGTAATAAGTACTCATATTCATGTATATAAATGTTTGCTGGAAGTATTTTTCGCAAATGGAAGTAATTGTGTGGCCGGAAAAAAAATGTTGCTCCTCAAAGGCATAGATGTACGATAACTAATGACGGTAGCCAATAGTACCAAGTAACTTTTGACCAAACTCAACATACGTAATATTAGTACTAGTTGAAATAAAAAACATAAAATCCAATAAACTGAACTGATCTCGGCTATATTATTATAAGAAATAAAAAGAGGATGTGTTCAATAGAATACTAGAATGTATATATGAATCTAGTATAAATAGAAGTTCAAACGACGTTTCCAATTTACTTAGCTCCAGCTAACAGTTGAAGCACATGAGCAGCTATTGGATTCGTTGAAAGGGTGTTCGCACAGACTAAGCTACTCGTGCTAGTGCGAGATTTAATTAGCAGATTAGAGCAGCAGCAACACGCTAGCTGAAGTACCGGTAGGTGTTGGAGGAGTATCAAGGAGTGGATGACAAGGAGTAGAAGACACACACTGATGAGAGGCGAGACTCACACACGCGCACCCACACTCACTCATCGAAGCCTACCTCACTTGCTTGTCCTCCTCCACCAATGGCAAGCGTCGTCTTATCAACAAGCCACCAAAAGTCGGAAGAGGCGGCTGATAAACAATATTAAGGAACCGGATTAGGGGAGGGTAAGATGCAACACCTCGTAGGATTCCTTCGTAATGAGAGCTTGGTTGTGCCCTGATTATGTTTCAATACACTATGATTAACATTCAAATAGATTGTTTTCAAGTATAAACTCACATACGAATATTTGCATGAATCATTCATACAGAAGCCTCTAGAATACTGAAATCAATTATTCGACTGAGTGTACTCATTAATAATATATCTCATCAAACCTACATTAAGGCATGAAACATAGAAGTAGTTCTATGGACTACCTTCCTATGGAAGGTATGTTGCGACAAAAAGCATTCCTTCCTTTTGAGAATTAGGTTGTAACCTGATTATTTATCCAATACAGTATGATTATAATTCTTATATACGAGTACAGTGTTACTGTGATTATTACGAATAGTTACAAACAAATAAATAGACAGGAATTTCCAGAATACTGATTGCACTGATTGTTCTCAGTAATAACACTGATAGCGTCAACATGCTCATTCACCTTGGATATTCAAACTTGGAATTTTACTTCTTCAAACTAAGTTTCAGAGGTTTGGTATGATGATGCAATGAAATTCGAACCAACCGTCTATACCTCACAAAAGTATGTCAATTATTGGAGTTGTGATAGGCCTGTGTGATGATCCTGGAAATTGAATAAGTTTGTCTATGTATATATCTATTCATGAATATCAAATGTGAAACAACTGTGTTAAAAAATTTCTGCACTGATTTTTAGTCATGTTTTTCTGTCTTTAATTCGGATTTAGAGCAGATAGGCTTCATGATTATGCTTCTAAACAGAAACAAAAATTAGAGACAGAGGAACAAGAGAAAGATAAATTGAAGAACTACATGTAGTAGGGAAAGGATGGTATAAAAAAGAGGATAATGGAGAATAGGAGGAGAGAGGAAGAATTGCAAGAAATAAGGGAAGGGGGGAAATAAAGAGGAAATAGAAAAGCAGAAGAGGAGGGAGGTGAGAAGCAAAATAATGAGAAAAATGACAGGAAAACGGAAAAACAAGAGAAATGAGAGCAGAAACAAGCAAGATGATAATTATAGAGGGTGAGAGGAAAACTAAGAGAAACAGTATTTGAAACAAGAATGCACAGAATTCGAAAAATCAGATGATCATGATAGGAAGAAGGATATCTGAATTTTTTTAGCTTCAAACTGTCAAAATGAACACCAATTCTCCAATATAAATTCCCCAGTTAAACTACTTGACATGCACGTTTCTCAGGTAAGGTAAGGAGATACCTGAATCATCTCAAGAGGAGAGGCAGGAGCAAACTACTCAAGATGAATGAAGTTCAGTCGATTCTTATTCCAAAAAGAGCCGGATTTAATAAGAAGATTAGAAACGTCCTTCAAACAACATAACAGCAGCAACTTAATGAAGAAGTGGTTGTCACAGGTGTTTTTCGTTGTAAGAGGAAGAGAAGGAGATAAATAACGGGGAATGTTAAAGAAAGAGACAAGAAGAGAAGTAGATTGTTTCAATTGTTGCAACGTCATCGTTATACACAAATACACACAACGGATAGTGGATAGATAATGAGAGACAAACAAAGGAACAACGATAGCAATAATAATTTGAGTGAAGAAGGAAGACAGGGGTGTGAAACGCGTCTCGTTGTCAGCCGGATCATGCAGCCGCCAAGGGACATTGGCAAATTGGGATACTGTTATTCTTGCAGAGCACCGGCAACACAATGTAAACATCAACAGATTTCGCCTGCAATTGAGATTGGTGTCAGCAATAAGACGCCGCAAGTTCCAACCCGTGTTTCCAGATAGGGTTTCGAGCGACGACAATTGATTTCCAGAAGGTTTCTGATCTCAATATTAGAGCGAATCGAGATTTGATTGAATCTTCGATTATCTATTGCTACAATAAAAAGGAAAATTAATAGAGCGTTGCAGGATTTGAAAGAATAAAAAAGCAGGTTGTTAATGGAACTTTCTATTACACAACACTACAGGAGTCCTTAAAACCACTACGAAATCATTCAAATGTAAATGGCTAATGGGGTAGTTCTACTGCATAAAAAGCGAAATAATATGAACCTTAATAGAATTGTGCTATATTTGATTGAAACCATTTTCAAAGTAAAAAAAGAGGATAAAGTATTTAAATGACAAGTAAACTCCACCTAGATGTGAGTGGATATAATAATTATATAATATGCAAAAACGAATGTGAATTTTCCCCGGAAACTAGTCTTGAATCATAAAAATGGTAATTTTTGCATTTACGGTAGAAGAGAAAAATTATTTAAAGTTATGGATGATAGATCTTCACTGAAATGTGATGATTAATAAATTATGTACAAAAATTATGCTTAACCAAAGTGGACTTGAATGAGTGTGATGAGTTCTTGAGTGAGTGTTGCTGTTAAAACATTTTAAACCTTTAAATTATCGCTCAGGAACTTATAAAATCGTTTGAAATGGTTCTCAAACATAAATATTCTAACTGTAACATTTTACTTGATTAAATGAAAAATATTGAAGAAAAACTACACAATAATAATAATAAGGTAAATAAAATTCGTAATGGTGAAAAACGTAGATTCTAGAGTGAGTTTATAAGTACAAGATCTTTGTTTTTTATAGGGCCTATAATAAGATTTTGGGATACCGACAAGCAATTGTGCAATCGGTAGATCTCAGTCGATAAATCAATTTATAAAGACATGAAAAGCCGCACTGCAATGTGATCACTCACTATAAAGTTGATAAATTTAGCAATAATTTTTTGATTCTCAATTTGTAAGTTTGAAGAATGTGATCGTCAATGATTAGGCGAGGGGTCAAACAATGCAGTTAATAAATCACTGACTGGACCATAATAACTAATATATACATCAATTTATGTTACTGCAACTCACGCCTATAGTGATCCAGATTTAGATTTCAATTACTTGATGTCAAGATTCATTACCATTGATGGAATGCATTTCCCATTAACATTCAATTGCTTGATGCATTACTGAATTGCCCCCTCGTTGTGAAACTATTGGCTATCACTAAGATGATATAAATAATTGCAACTGGTTTCAAACCAGTAGTTGATAAAAATAGTTCTTGTCTGGATGAATTTTAATCACTCATTGCAATAAAATCTTGTAATACAGACATATTACGATAATATTAATTAGATTAATTAGGATAAGGCATAGAAAAAGATCTTTCCTCTAGAGAGCTGGTATCTTACTTGATTTTTCAAAGTTTCTAATATTTCCTCCACTAAACATTAATTCAATTCACTATTCTATAATTATTTTTTATTTGTTTGCAAAGTATTTTATTTGTATTTTGTATTTCCAAAAGGACAATAATTATTCTTCCATCATAAACCAGTAAGTCAATGGCAATTATCAAGAAACATGCTAAGACGTTAACTTCTCAATTATAATAGCCAACAACCTCAAATTGGGGGACTAACCGGAACTTGTCTTGAAAGATTTTAATTGGTGTAGAGTTGCGAACTAATAACTTGTCCCGAGATTGGTTGACTGGCCGGACATTGTTATCTCTAACCTGCTGTAGTAGGCGTTTTCGAGCTAGGCAAGCATGATGGTAGTTAGTCTAGTAAGTTTCAAGATGCGGTAGGTCATCTCATATATCTTACCCAACACACTATAGTTCTAGTTATAATTATTAATGAACTTCATACATAATGTAGTAACTAATAACCGAAGTTTCTTGTGCCAATAAATTAACTTTGTTGTCTCAATGATTATGAGGGTTTCTTCTATCCTATATCATGACTTCTTAAACTGATTGTGAAATGAATTGTTAATATTTCACAAGAAAAAACCACAAAGATCAGTATTGTGAACAGCATTCATTCGCAATCCAGTTAATTCGACACAGTTGAACACAGCACCTTGTTGAATAAGCTTCATGCTGCTGGTGTCCGTGGTGTTACCAACATGTGGTTAAAATCATACTTGATGGATAGAAAGCAGTATGTGTCTATTTCGGGTTGTGATAGTGAGCTGACAACACTTAAATACGGCGTTCCACAAGGATCCGTTTTGGGCCCTATATTGTTTTTAGTCTACATAAATGATTTGTTTTCCCACACATTTTTTGGATCAATTACATCTTTTGCCGATGACACAGCCCTAGCGTATTCTGCTAAAAATGAAGAAGAACTGCATGAAAAGATGCAGCTGGATTTGTTTGATTTGCGATGCTGGTTCAGCTGTAACAAACTAGCACTAAATGCGAGCAAGACTTCCTATTTAAACTTTTCATTATCATCACCATTTAGTTTCACTGATCCTGTCAGGTATCATCAGGTCGGTTGCAGATCTGTGAGTTGTGACTGTGAGGTAATTCAACAATCTGACTCTATTAAATATCTTGGGCTAATATTGGATCAAAGTCTAAATTGGGATTTGCATGTGAATAAAGTAAAAGGGTACCTCTTATACTTGGTTAGGACTTTCTATCAACTGCGTCAATTCTTCCCTGTAAATATTCTTCGTGTAATGTATTTCTCTTTCTTCAATAGTAGGCTGGAATACGGAATCTCATGTTATGCATCTACCTTCATGTCTCATTTTAAAAATCTTATAATCCTACAAAAATCAATTGTTAGAATAATGTTTGGAGCTAATAGACGAACGCATACTTTCCCAATATTCAGGTTTTTTGGAATTCTACCTTTCAGATACATGTATGTACTGAAATTTTTAGCTTATTGAATTCAAATTAAAAATTATGTATGAATACAAAATTGGGTAATTGTATCAATGAAATTTACAAATATCTGTAACTGAGTAACAGCACGTAGCCTATATATGGTATTCGGATATACGACAAACCATTTGTAAATTATCGAAACCAAATTCCAATTCAAACAGATTACATAATGAATGCTAGTTACCGAGTTTACTCAAGCTAATCAAACAATGCTCACTTTCAATTTAACTTTGTTTATTCTCTCTCAATTTTGAAGTATAATCTGCCATAGTGTACATATAATTCTTAAATTATTCACTGGAGGTCACGATAGTTGAATGAACAGTGTTTTATTTCGAAATTATTTACTTTCTTCGACACATATATGTTTAATTTCTACTGCGCAGGCGCCATGTTTGCTCAGTTGTCTTTATTGTTGGCGTGTAATCAAATAAACACGACTCGTATTCCATTAAAGGAGAAAGAAGAAAAAGGGGAAGAGGAGAGCTGTTCAAATTCGATTTTGTGCCAAGGTCGGGCTGGTGATGCTCCTCTATGCTGGTGCATGTGTGTGTGTTTACATAAACTCAGTGTGAGTAGTGCAATTTGTTGCAGTGCTGTGTCAACTGGCATTACCATGACAGAATTGTAATTCTGCTTGAGCCAATTTTGTTGCAAAAATAGACATCATTACAGATGCAAACATTGTGTACAATGAGATTGTATTAGATGGGCATTATTACCTGGCGTGATGCACTTAGCCAATAACTATCACCCTTAAAAGTGCCATTATGATAAAATCGATTGAATGTTATCATAATGGAAGTGGCATCTCAATCAAATTGATTGTATCATAATCACATTGCATTGATTGTATAGATTGAACATCATAATAGGTACATTTCAAAAGGACAGGAGACTACCGTTTTAATTGTTCAATTCAAACGACATATACCTGCAAAATGATGTTAACAAATTAAAAACTGAATAGATTCCAATTCTCCAATAATGGATAGCCAATGATCACAGCTTTGTAAAGAATAGTACCACAGATACTAACTTATATAGCGATAACACTAGTCTGTGTTTTAGTACCCTTGTCTTTGTGTTGTATTTTATACCAATGTACCTAGAATGTATTCTAGGTACCTTGTTTGATACTATGCTGATACCCATTGTAATTACATTTCACATTGGGCTACACTACATCACATCAAGTTCCCAAATTTCCACATAATTGAAAATTCCACTTACTATGTAAACATTATGTCAAATATTTGTATTACAGTATAGTATGTTAATATCTGGAGAGCACTGAATTTAATAAAAATAGATGAATGCATCGGAAAGGGGTTTGTTCAAAACAGAATAAAGCTACAATACTGTTGAGAAAATGGATGTGTATGAAACATGAAGATGGGATGAATCAATGAATAGAACTGTATAGGAAGAACCTCAATAGACAAATACATTTAACATTATCCTTCATCCAATCAACACATATTGGAAACAACAGGGATGCTTGTATTCATTCCAATAAGATAGATATCTATATACGTTATGTGTTGCAATTCTCATCGAATAGGAGTTTGAAGATCTCCTATGATTTGAAGAAACTGCTGATAAACCTCAATAGATTTGAGTCGGAAAATGTTCTCAGTGAAAAAATAACTAAACAAAAATTTCCTTCATTTTATGATCGAAAAACATTTAGATTGAAAACGAGTTGATGTTGTATAGAGGAATGTTGAACAATCAAATAAAGCTCCTTCTGACACTAATTTCGAACATGGGAAGGCTTGATTTACAATCAATCAGAAAACAATCAGCTCAGTAAAATAATAGCTCAGTTACTGTGATGATGTCAGAATGTAGGCCACAGCAACAATAACTCAACATCAACCAGTGATTGGCCACACGAATAGAGATGATTTAGAAGTGGGGCAACCTTTTTATAGAGCCGCGACTATTACAATGAAAATATTTATTATAGTAGAGTATTCTCTCAACTAATCATTCGGATTGTGTGCGTTGTCGGCCTGAACAATGAGCACCACTCGGAGGAAACCGCCGCAATCTACAACTTTACAAATTGAAGTTCAGTGTGTTAGAAGAGCACAGTTGGGCCTTTGCTGGTTGGTGATTGAGACAATACAATAGGAATAATAGATCGGCCAATCAAGAATACTTAACACTGGGTGGTATCCATTTATTATTCACCACGCGATTGCTATCTACTAACCGACTAAAAACATGCTTTGTTTCTGTTATCAGAGAGAGAGATACGAGAGGAGAGAGTGAGAGGTTACATAAATGCTTCCATAGTCGTACTTCGTACTCATTCATTATTGTACTATGCAGACATAGTAGATGAGCCTTGAATTAATTTGCTTGGGGTACATAAATTGTTTACAAATTGTACATTACAGAAGGTCCATTGCTACTTTGATCACATAAACTGACCTTCTTTGTAACCGGCATCGTTTGGATTCATCCAAGTCTGATTATTGGATTTTCAAAAAATAGCTCAACATTTTTTTGAAAAGTATACCATGTTGCCAATTGGACTTATTCTACTCTTTCTACTTACTCTTATTGTCATTTTTTCTAGTTTTCTTCGTATACTTTTTGCTTCTCCTCAAGTTATCCTCCTTCTTCCCCATCATCAGTTTCCTATTTTCCAGCATTCTAGTGTTCTAGTCATGTGGCTTATAGCTGCTCGTCTCTGTCATCACTACAACCTTCAACATTAGGTTTCTGTTAAACAAAAGCCGGTTAAATTTTAACCGTGATTAATTTCACGAGAACCAATCAGAGAAGGCCTTTAAGAAAAGACGGCTCCTCTGATTGGTTCTTGTGAAATTAATCACGGTAAAAATTTAAATGGTTAACCGGCACTTACAGAATTATATTGCAACAACTATTGCAGAAAAGGAACAGATCCAATGCATACTTTTTTCTTTGGGGAACGTTCTCGAACAAAACGCAGGAAAGGCAAGGAGCAATCACAAACAAATTAACATTCGTACAGTTGGATAAGAAGCCCTGGGCCGCCAAATCACCCAGATGCACAGATACGTTTCTCAGCCCGAGAAACGAATTATTAAAAGGAAAGTTTCCGTGGGGGGGGGTGGGGGTGCTGGTGTGTTTTTGGAAAGGAAACGCTAATCAAGTTACCGGGCCCGAATTTCTCCAATAATAATTAGTATGCCTGTTACCGTCCATTAATTTCCTATTCCAAGTTTTGCCAGCGCGGTCGACCGAAACTCATTCGCTTCCTCCTCCTCCTCCCACTCCCACTCCTCTTTCTTCTTCGTATTTTTTTATTATCTTTCATCTTCTTCTGCACTCCAGCATTATCTAACACTTGCCGTTTCTATTCCACCGACTATAAACTTTATAAATTGAAAAGTTAAGTAGGAGAGAAAGCAAGCAATGCGGCATTAGAAGATGGAGTGAGAGAGAAAGTATTGAGAGACAGAATAAGGGTAGTTGGTGAAAAACATAGGAACCCAAGAGAAATGGGAGATAGAAGCAGAAAGAAAATAGAACAATATCTTGGGTGTTCTAGACAGGGACACGATAATATAATGTTTTGGGTGCATTATAAAATAAAGAAATTAAATAATTTTGAAAGGCAACCACCACTTATAATTTATAAGTATAAGTATAATATACAAATATTAATATACTTATGATGAATAATAAGTAATAAGTATAAGTATAGTAATTATCTTCTATATAAAAGCGAAATGGCACTCACTCACTGACTGAATGACTGACTGACTCACTCACTCGCAAAACTAAAAATCTACCGAACCAAAAACGTTCAAATTTGGTAGGTATGTTCAGTTGGCCCTTTAGAGGTGCACTAAGAAATCTTTTGGCAATATTTTAACTATAAGGGTGGTTTTTAAGGGTTTAAAGTTCGTCTTTTAGCATGTATATTCTTCTTATTCCAATCTCTTAATTATAATTGAAAAATGTCCATATCATATGTTAATATAGAACTATAATCTAGAAAGAGTACCTCTTCGAAACAGTTGTTAACTAGTAACTAAATTAATAATTTTGTCAGGTTGGCATTAAGTTGAGTTGACTTTGTTAGGTTGGCACCAAGTTGAAGATTGAAATGCATTTATCGCGGAAAATTTGATTGGGCACCTGCTACTTCAATCAGAGCTATTCCTGGGAATATTATATCGCCCTATATGGCGAGCGAAGCGAGCCCGTTGATCTCATTTTCTTACGGGGGTCCAGGGGGCTGAGCCCCCTGGCTAGACGGATATGGCGAGCGAAGCGAGCCTGACGTCTAGTATACTTGTAATTATTATAATTAACACCACTGATATGAGTGTTTGGAAAGAGATAAAAATACTACACTTATATGAGAGTGAGAGAGAAGGGTGAGTGAGATCGCATAGCCCGCACACTCATCTGAAACTTTGCTGCAGTAGTCGTTATAACTTTGCTATAAGTTGTGAGGCTGCTCCAAAACTCACAACAGAGACAATTTGCGAAAAAATTCACTGTGATCAAGAACAGCTGTTGGTATTGTAACAGCCCAATATAAACTTTTATCACACTTTCAATATTGAAATATTTTTCACTCAAGTAATCTTGGAAGTGGTCAGAGCTTTCTGCTATTATTGAGAAATTAATGGATATTCACATTGAGAGAATGTAGTATTTAATTTCAACAACCACTAACTAATATTCCTTCTCATTAAATAAAAACGAGTTCAAATTGTCAAAACCACTGATTAATTAAACAATTAGGTATACTGAATTTGATTGTTACGCCATTATCAATCTCTGGTCAACTGAAAGCCTAAACATCGAGCAACAGAATATTATAGTGTAGGTGAAGCCTTACGAATAGCCGTTAGTTGTCGACTAATATAATAGTTAAGCTTTGTCATTGGCCGAGACACGCCTACAATTTTCCAAATATGGCCCTAATATAAAAATATGGATATAATATGAATCAATATGCGCATGACCGTTGGTCAACAACAACAAATAAAAAATTACTAAGTAACTGAAAAACCAAAAATAGAGATTATAAGTGAGGATGGATCTCCCTCCTTTTGAGAAACAATCACAAACTTGAATTTGCTTCAAGTCTCCTCGCTCAGTTGCCATCCATGGGGTGAACTACATACTTAGTGAACATCTATCCACATCCAGTATATTTTTCACTAGAGCTTTGATCTACTGCACAAACTAAGCCAGTTAACACGACCAAGTTGAGAATTGAAAGTTTCAATATTTCAAGCAGTCGAGTGTGATTCGACAGGGACGCAGCCCTTTTATCTCTCCTTCTGGAGTTACACAATTGAATTCTGGGGAATTGGGGGAAAACAGAGGAACACAGTGAGGACAAATTTCCATAAGGACAATATAACAGGCCGAATTACCCTTGCAAGCATGGCGGAAGAAAAAACTGGCTTGAATCTATTACCATTCCCCAGTGCGAAGAGGAATAGAATATTAATTCGACGAGAAAATGAAGGGTGGAGAGTGTGGGTGGTAGAATTTGAAGAGCAAGAAATAAAGAGAAAGAGGAGAGAAGGTGAAATTGGAGCAGAAAGAAGAGGAGGAACCGAGAGAGACGAAGACAGAATTGATGTGAAATGTTTGTGCAGCACAAAACTTCAAGGTAACGTACTCTATTTGAATTGCAAGTAGGCATTGTCGGGTTTCAAGTTTCCATGAAAAAGAATGTGACAGGTCCTAATTACTGTAGAAGAAATTTTTACAAATTTCTACAAAATTGTTTACAAAGGAAAGAAAATTAACACACCAGGTGATGTTGGATTCAGTTTCAACAGTGTCCATCAATATTAATAACAGGAAAATAACGTGTGAGCATGTAGGCTCCAACAGATAGGCAAGGAAACTCAAAAATTTGATTTTTCCAACCCATACAGACCCTGAATATCAATTGCCAGAATTCATTCATCACATAAGATTTATTGTAGATCACTACGGAATTGTATTTTCTTGACTTTATATAAACTTACCCTCATGGCGCTTCTTATTCATGGATTGAAGGAAATGAAAATACTTCTTCTCACCTGTAAGCAGAAAATGGATAATGAATTATTATCATAACCGTTTTATGATATTTATACAGTATAATTATTACATTGATTTCTTTAGTACTTTATGAGATTATGCCTAATTAGATGAAAATGGATTAGATTTATACGTTTCTCATTATCTTGTTCGTTATCGTTTATCATTATTAGTGTTTTATAACATTTATACAGTATAATAATATTATTACATTGATTTCTTTAGTACTTCACTTTATGAGATTATGCCTAATTAGATGAAAATAGATTGGATTTACATGTTTCTCATTATCGGAACCTCCTGTTCCCATTCTCAACATATTACATGTTTGATGATTTGTAGTTGAACATAATGTATTAATATGTTGGTGAATCATAGGCCTATATGTTTATAAACATAATATAGAAGTGCTTTACAACACTGATAATGAACAATTCTTGATGAAAATGTAAAGCTACGATATGTCAGCAACCTGACATTATTAATTAATATATCGAACACCACATTGACATGGCTCTAGATATTTACAATATTATGCTAATATGTAAATAACATAACATCAACATCCTTCACAAACCACCCACAAGCTCTCAGTGGAAGCGAATGATTTTTGTAAAGTATATCATTAGCAATCATTATCGGTAGGGAAGGATTACATAGCTTTGAGCGGTACAGCTATCAAAGCTTGATGATGCATTGTAAACTACATTTTTGAAGCGACGGAAACTGCTTGTTATACCCTATATAGAGGTAATGGACCATATTATTCACCGCCTACCTCTAGACTCGTGATGTATTCCAGCATTGAAATTCGATATTCAACAAATTGAAATGTTTATTCGATTACTATTATTGAATTTGAATGACCGCCTACCAGTGAAAACCTACTCGGGAACAGTTCCCATGTTTTATCACAAGTTATTAGTAGCCTTACGACGTCTACTTTCATGTAGTCCACCTACCAGTTTATTCATGAAATACATTGGAAAACAGATTTCACATCATCATTATATGGAAAAAATAATATCGATTACCATACATCACGAATCTATTAGAATAGAAAATCACCTCGGGGTTCTACCCATTTACTCATGGGACATTTATTATTCCTCATCAGATAACTTTTTATCTTTCTCCTCCACTCAATAAGTTGAGCTGTATTATCAATTCCAATATGAATTATCGTCAATTGACTCGTATAGTCAAGATCACTTTTCAAGAAGAGATTTACCTAAGGTATCATGTACAAGTTAAACCATATATTCTATCACTCCATATTGGATGATTCATTCTTAATCCGAGGTTTAAATACCACATCAAATCGTTCTTTCAGTAGTATTTTAATACTAGTACGACTCAGAAGTATTAAAACCTTAGAATCTAGAATATTGATCGTAGGAGATATGAATGTTTCTAGGCAACAAATTTGAGCAAAGCTATGTTTTGATCCATAAATTGTTAATTCATGAATACGCCAAGTATTTGAATACCAGACAATCAATAATTTCACTCATATGTCAGATGAAACAGCCATTTGTTGTTCTGTACATGGACTGGTGAGTGGTGAGTCCTATGAAACCAGCCTAACTGACCAGACTACAACCCAATTCACAGTATTACAAAGTAACCAACATAAGAAAAAACACTAGAAATTCTAACACACTGCTTTTTCTACGACATTTAACTCTGAACGCCTGCACTTTCATTCGTCCTCAGCAAATCACCAAGCCGCCACAACCACGAGGTCGACTAAAAGACGACCAATGGGGGTGGAGATTAGAAAACTAGGAGCGTTAGTTAGTGGTGGGGGGGGGAGTAGAAAGGGGTGGACAGCACAGCGTAAGTTAGTAGAACGACTGGTTAAGGGCAACTTTCAACTAATTAACTGAGAAGAGCTTTAACTGGGTTGAAGAGAATTTCCTCCGGATTGGGGGTGGAAAGAGGAGTAGGAGGGTTTCTGTCGACTTGGCCTGTGATTCATGGGTCTACCAGGGTCTCCACGTAAACTCTGTCACAGTAGCTAATATATCTATATTTTATACACTAGTAGATATTATACATGTAGATGGCAGACCTCTCATTGTAGAACATCGACTGCTGCCCCCCCCCCCGCCCCCTACGCAGCAGACAAACAACTTGCACCTCACAAATCCCATCTGCGATTTGCAACTAATTGCACTTGTAAGTTGCAGTTTGTCCAAGTGGCAGCAGAGAGACTGGTTGCATCATATTTGAGAACAGGGCAGATGAGCAATGCCAGTTCAATTGCATCACACTTGTTTGTAACTCAAAGTAGTTTGTTCATTTGTTGTTGTTTGATAGTTTCAACGATTTTGTGGCAATGCTTTGTGCTGTGTTCCATTCAGAGGTTGCTAGTCTAGTACAAAATAAGGTTCTTCAAGGATTAGCTCATCAAGTAGGACAATCTTTGCATTTGTGTGACATTATTCGAGGGATACATTGCACTTTAGCCAAGAAATTCAGGGTTCCGACTACTATGAGTTGCGCCCTTGACAACCTGTAACGACTTCTGCTCCTTTTTCTCCCGTCTGTTGCATTTTATCTCAATCAATTTCTTGTTTGGACGCAATACGCATTTCATAATTTCACGCAATACATTGTACTATACTCATGATATCTTCAACTTTGATGGTCATTAAAAATCAAATAAGATTTCATGCTTACTAAAGGCATTGTAGATGAATGAAGAATATAAATCTAAAAACTTGGGTGAAATAAATAGTGATTTTTGATCTCGTTCAATTGTAATTCATTCACACAAAAACTAGAACATAAAATCATCTAACTTTCTTCAAATGCAAATCAAGGAAATGTATTTCCCCACTTATACCCTAAATTATAGTACAGATGTTTCAAAAATGAACTACAATGGATGAATTCCCAGTATTTTGGTAACTCCGACGTGGATAAGTTTAGTCTTTGGAAAGTACTAGGATCATGGATAAGAGAGACCACTCACATTGACCGATTTAACCAGCAGCACGAAATCCATCCAACTTCACAGTGCAGTGAAACGGAATAACAGTTGAACCAACAATGAGAGTAATCGTAATGGAACATTGCATAGGTACTATTTATAAAGCTCTCTAACTATTTCAACGTAAAATACGAGCTGTCAACATTTGCCTGGGGCCAGGAGTTATTGCTTTGCGCAATGCTATTTGGGTCGGGCGCTGCCACCCTGCCTAAAGTAGTCTTGTTCTAACTGATCAACCAAAACGCAGCCTATCCTTTTCCAAAGGCATAGAAGAGACCGACAAACAAGGATCCATATCACGAGACATCACAGATTGCAATGCTTTGTTTGAAGTCATTTTGAATGATCAACAACATTGATTAATAATGTTTACCAATGATGTAGATACAGTAGTACGATTATGTAACTCTGCCTGCATTATCTTTTCTACCTGTATATATTTCTATCTCTTCTGTATTTTTATGATGTATTCTTGATCTTCTATGAATTCTCCAGAGATAAAAGAGTGAATTGAAGGTATGTACGATTGTATGGTAATTTACTTAATTATAATACTTGAAGCAAGACTTTGAGATAACCCACAATAATGATAAATAATTCATCCAACCCAACCCAAACGGTTTATCCTACAAAAAAATGAAATTCCAGCAATTATTTTACAATATTTCGCTTTCAAATTTCCACAATTCAATACAAAAATGTTGATTCCATGAATAAATGTCTACAATTCAATACAAAAATGTTGATCCCAAAACCAAATGAAAAATTCCACAGAAGACAGAAGATTCATTACTTCAACTGGTTAACAGGAGCTTTCCTTCTTTGGGCTCATAATTTCGATTAGTCATGAGAATCAGTGATATCATCCAAAATTGATGAGAAAATAGAACTACCAAAATTGATGATGAGTGAAAAACTATCGTAACCTGCTGCAATCTGTAATAGAATTCAAAATAGAAATCCTTCGTCAGAAAGTAATTTGTTGGTCTGATTTAACGTTCAAAACAGTTATGACTGAAAGAAAATTGGCCAAGATTAAAAGACAATGTGTTAATATGCAGGGATCTCTGCTTGCAGAGGCACAAGATTTAGTAGCTAATTCGGACTATGTTGAGATTCACTTGAAGCTGTCAGCATGCCATTCAACTGATGGTGACAATTTGAAGAGAATCAGACTATAGCCGGTTCATTAAGTCGTGAATGGGATGCAAGGCAAGGCAAGGTTCGCTGCTTGCCACTAACCAAACTAACCTACTTGTTTGCTTTCTTGTCCATAACTTTGCCAACTCCCTCACTCACTCACTCACTATCACTAGATCCTTCAATTCTCCTCTGCCTCGAACCCATTCCTCACTCATCAATGCACCTCTCTATTCAACACATAAGGTGTCCTTTGGATGTGGAGGAGCGGTAGTTGCAAATCTCATAAGTATCTTTATGGAGATTAAGTAAGTGCTATCTCGGTTATCATGATGAGTGAATACTATTCTTCACGAATTATTTTCATGGGATTGCTTCCAGAAAAGTTTACCTTGCAGTCCCTGCCACATCAACCATATAATATATAAGATAATATATTATTATAGTCCTAGGAATTGTCAAATTCGCATTTGAAAATACAACCAACATGTAAGTATTGCTGAACAATGTTTGTAGAGGATGACCCTAGATACATACTAAATCCACTTGTCACTTTGATCTCGATCAGCTGAAGTGAAGCAAGGATTAGTGAAAAGGAGGGCGCGGTTGAAGGAAACTCAATAAATACAGTTGATTTCTGCTATGACTGTAGCCGTGCAGCAATTCAATTAACGAGAGATGATTGATGAGAAACGAGGCGCCTAATCGAACTCAGCTCGGGATCTCGACGAAACATTGAAGCCATAATTGAAACAGAAGTGAAGCGCTGACTGAATTACCGGCGGAATTAACGTGCGGTTACAGAGAAAATTAAACCGAGACACGGATGACCGTTTGATCTTTTGGCCGGCTATTTGAAGTTGCAAGCGAGAATGTCTTAATTGCACTGGCAAGACGCCTGAGGGCAAACTGCGGTGCTGTGGTGAGTAAGTGAGGCTACCTCACAGGAGAGACTCACTCACAAGAAGGCAACTCACAAGGGTTGCCTCACTCAGTTGGAGAACAGTGCACACAAGCACACGCCGATCAAGGTGTTAGTGCAACAAACCTCAGTTCGAGTTCATGTGTGTGTTGCGGTCGCGTTTGATCGAACAAACTCAACTTCAGCAAAGACCTTAATTAGATAATGTTTGAGTCTGGAAATCAGCTAAGGAGTTTTGAAAGTTTATTTTCAAGAGAAGTATCACACGTGATTAAACACTTACTATTACAAGAATGATAGTAGATATCACCCAAAAACCTAATAGGAGTTTCTAGAGTTTGTTTTAAGTAAAGTATCAGATGTGGTAAAAGTATAAAGAGTAGTGGTGGAATGGTGGATCCCGCAATAGAGGTAAAAATGAGTAAACTCCTTTTTCTCATTCTTCAACTCCTTGATCTAGTTTAACAACTATATTTCTAACAAATGTCATTGCGAATAGTTGAATATGTGGAGATAAAATCCATAGAAGCGATGAGCTAATGTACATGGAGATATTATATGGGAACCCAGTGCCTGGTACCCTTTAGAACTGTACTATAATAGTTCTCACATCAAGCGTTCAATCAAGATCAATACAACCAAATTCGAATTTATCACATAAGTATATGGCAAAAGTATATTGGAAAATTGAAATTCTTAACAGGACAAACAAATTAATGAAAAGAGAGACGTTTCTAGCCTAATAAGTATTTAAACACAACAACCACTGAAAAAAGATATAAATAGAAATAAAAATCTCAGTACCCTTTTTTTGAATTATTTTATCACAACATGTTCCAGAATTCATGCCATTTTCAAGGGTACTAAGATTTTTATTTCTATTTATATTACAAGTATATGGCGCTAGTAGATAAAAGAGATTAGCGTAATAGAGAAAAGAGAATCGTCAAAAATTTCAACAAAAAGTGTCGTTTGGGATACAATATTCAAATTTCTCTTGGCGTTGATGGGGGAGGGTTGATTGTAAATTGAAACTGAAAGCCACAAAATGGCTCACCACAACGACACTAGACTCGAAGCCTTCCAAGTGCCTTTCAAAATCAATTCACCATCATCACAATGATAAAGCTTCAGTTCGATATCCGATGGAGATTTTACCAGAAACAAATTCTGGCGCTGAAAGCATTATTCAACCACGACCACGGCGAACTCACGATTCGGCTATTATTTATTCCGGCACATGATGGAGCGGAAAGTTATGGATGGAATATCAATGTTTACACGTGCATCATACCAAGAAAGCTTCGTACGTACGGAGGGTGGATCAGCAACTTTTTTAAAAAATCGTGAAAACGAAATTCTGTTCAAGACACCACCTGCTTTCACTGGCAACATTCCCGATATTGTGTTCCCAGTAGCTTTCCAACATGCTTTGCTATTCCACCAGTATGGTAGCTTTCGAAAAATGAACATTTACCAAACATAATGTAGACGACGACAGGTGTCATGTGAACAATTGAGCTGGGTGGTTTCAGTGAGGCATTTTTTCGCATGTAATCACTTGATTCACAGAATATATGAATTTAACCAAATTATCACTAAGCATTAATATCAATCAAAATTCGTGTACTGGATAATGCCACAGACGAATAATGTTTGATATTGATACTAATGGTTGAGTATACCGTGAATTATATAAAGATTTTACATTAACGGTATCTTATATCACTATATAAAGAGCTGGTTCACACTACTACTGTGCGTAACCATAGTAGTCCGCAGTAACCACAGTAAATCTCTGCATTGCCTACAACACCTCTTCAATGATAGTGTTAATTGTGATTTATATCTGAGTAATACAGTAGTTCATAATTTTTATTTTCATTCATTCCATTAGCAAAGAAGTTTCTGGAAACAGGAGAGTACATTCCATTTCACGATCAAGTAAGTAATTATAAACGGGATTTTAAATTCATTATAAAGTTGAGGATGCCAGTTGGGTCAAATTATTGATAGAATTAATAATTTTACTGGAGATTGATTACAATATAGAATCATAGAATAGAATGTTTTAAACCTCAGGAATGTCAAGACAAGCTAAGTCGCATGTCTTATACTCTTATACTCCTACATGAATTGTAGTGCCCTAGTGTTAGACAACGGACAGAAAACTGGCAAATATCATTGAACTGGAGGAATCTTCAAAAATAATTCATCAATCCAAAAAGTACTGAAAATTTCCAATATTTGTCAATCACTCTCTATCAATCAACCATAAATTGTCGATAAATATGCGTTATATCTGCATAACATGCGACACAAACAATGGAGAAATATGATTTGTAGATATTGTGAACCATTCACTTATTACAACGTTAGTACAGAAATATGCCTAGGAGGAGGGATAAGACAGCACTTCCCTTAGTACAGCAGCAAGCAGCATTCTACAATAAGTGAGTGCCTGAGCAAGTAAAACGAAATTACGCCTCCCAAGAAGCTCCTAACTATAGGTTGCATGACTAGAAACATTGGAAACCGTTTTCAAACTATAATTTACATTCCAAAGGAACTATTTTCTACTATACAGTCGTAACTATGCCATGAATTATAGTCTTCACAGTACTGTAGTAGCAAAAGAAGGAGTCAGAGTCACTGTTGAAGAGAGATATAGAATGGATAGGATCATAATACTGTATTATGATAAACGGAGAGTGTAAGAGAGAAAGTGTATTTGTCAGACAGGAAGAGAGAGTGAGGTGGTGATAGATAGTGAGAAAGGGAGAGAAAGAGGGCGAAGGGTGATTGTGAAGTAAGCTAGGAAGAGGAACAAAGATTGTGACTTCACGATAGTAGATTAGGCATTTGATGAAATTTATCTTTTCGGAGAGCAGAACAAATAATCTTGATCAATTACCTAACTGTGGTTTTCACTCATCAATATCAGAAGAGTTTATCTTTCCTAAGAAGTAAGAAATTATAGAAGTTATAAAGTAAGATGGTCATGGTGAAAGTTGATTGCATTTTACTGGATAGAGATAGAAGAGGATTATGGGTTCAGAAAGTCCGATACACCAAAGTGGCAATACAGATTGCAGACTCAAATTCAAAATAAGTAATACTGTTTACTGTACTGTAATGAACAAACAGTTAGGAGAATTACAGATCTGACTTCTTCTTGATTGTACAGACATGACAAATGGGAAGAATGAGATGATGAACTAAGAACGTAGGATGAAGAGAAGAAATATTAAGATAATTCAAGAGAACAATTCCAATTATGAATTCCGGGATATCTTTGATGAAATACACTTGAAGAAATTCACCAATACTCTACTAAAGTACAACACTCTCAAATGTAGGTACAGTAATTAGTTAAGGCTGAAGATTTGTGAGTCTAAACAGCAACGTTTTCTATTTTCACAATAAAAGCTGGTTGAAAATCTGAATACGCTCAACTTGTTCAATACGTTGAAAATGGTGGAGCTTCACATATCAAATCATTTTATTATATCTCACCTCTTATGCAATGTTTTACATTACAACACTGTAAAGGCAGAACAACACAGTATCTTTCAAGTAAATAAGATAGTAAAGTGTTTAATATAAAGAGCATCATTTACATTTGTAACACAACAATTACATGTTTAAAGTTTGTAAGATTATTTCAATGACTAGTACAATAACCCTGAACAATATCTTTATGAACGCTATTCACATAATTATTATGTGTCACTTTATCTAAAATATTTCGTCAACAGGTACGTTGTTCTATTGGGCAGGAAATGTAAAATGAAATTTCTATAGCCTATGTGCTATATGGATACACATTTAATCACTTTATTTACATTCATGCATTTATTAGGTCAAAACCTTACCATATTGAAAAGGAAAACAAGCGCAAGCACAAACATTCTCCTTTTTTTTGAATTTGGTTAATTAAATTGTCCAAAGTATTTCGGTTCTCTAGTGGCATTCAATACTATACTTTTCCTATTCCTATACTGACGACTTAAGTTGTTTATTTCAATTACATAGATCTTGGTCCGTTTTCATGTATTCTTCAAGTAGCTGGTCGCTCGATAACTAGAAGGTGCTTTGCAAAGAACGATCTAACGAATCGTGTGCTTTGCAAAGAACGATCTAACGAATCGTGTGCTTTGCAAAGAACAATCTAACGAGTCGTTTATAAATGCAGCCCTAAAATTTAACTAGAACATTTTACAGGAAAGCATGATTGGATTACTAGAAAGCTAGTCGATTAGGATATTTCCTAATACTATTTCATGATCCCATAAAACGAAAACATAACACTTCAATTGATCCATAAGAATACAATAGAATCTTGAAAATTCCTTCAAATTTCGTTATCCTATTTTATTCAGGTGAAGCAGAGCTTTATGGGAGGATGACGAGATTATACCGTGTTCCAACTATATGAGTATTCTTAATTTCAATAAAGTGCTTTATTTTATATGGAGTTGGACATTCTTTGAAAATGTAAAAACCAAACCATGTTCTTAAGTTCAAAAATGAACAGCCAACGCTGTTAGACGAGGGAATCAGCGCAGTACATTTCACAAATAACGACGAGAGAAGAGAATAAATTCCTGATTAACCAAGTGTGTGGAGGAGGGACAAGGGAAGGAGGAGAAGGGAGTTGAAAATTATCGGAAACCGATTCGCAGGGTCTAATTTTTATCAGATCCCGAGAAGGAAATGGCGAAGAAGAGACCGCTGGTGTAACCAGATCGAGGAGTGGAAACATGCAAGGGTCTCTCGCAAAGTGGAATTTCCCCCGCTCCTTCCCTCTCTTCGTAGAAGGAAAAAGGGCTCCAGGATCCCCCGGCAGGATGAAGGATAAGGCTCTCGATGAGAATTCTGAACGCATCCTGTGCTCTTCTCACCGCTGCCATCCCACCTATCCCACCTTCAACAGCCCCAAACCACCATTCTATTTATGTGGCAGTAGCGTTCTTGCCATCTTCGCCCCTAATGCCACAGTAATGAGTCCAAGTCAACCAGCATTCCTCCTCCTTCTCCTACTCCTCTTCATCCTCCATGTTCTCAATCTCTTCCCTTCTTGCAAAAAAAAAACCAACAACCAACATCGTAAACTTTGATCATCTGCCACAGTCAAAAATGAACTGGAAATGTTTCACTACCCTCTCCTAACGCGGAAGTACTTTTGACCTACTCTGATTAATTCTATTCTGATTTTCCAAGTGGTATCTGGAGTTGGATTCTGAATATTAAAAAACTCTCAATTTAGCAAATGGAATCAATGAGTTGGTTGAAAATTGGACCAAGAGTTTGATCTAAGAACTAACATGGATTTGTGGAGCGTGGAAGGGTTACAGCGAATGGCATTCTCAATAAGATTGAGAAATGTTCTTAGATGAATTTTTTGAGAATGTGTTTCACATAGTATGGAGAAGTGAGTGAACAAGGATATAATAATTAGTAGGACAGCCTAACGAGAATCAAGATTTGAGACTCCATTCTCAGTGCAATTTAAACTTGGGTAATTGTGATTGTCCCACCATTAAAAAAGTCAATAATACTAAGTATTTGGGAATTATAATTGATGGAAACCTTAAATGGGATGTTCATATTAAATACATATGTAGAAAAATTAGATATTTATCTTTTAAATTTTACCAAGTTAACAGATTTTTTAATAAGAACCACCTGAAAATGATGTATCATGCTCTAGTCGAGTCAATTCTGCAGTATGGCATAGTTGTTTGGGGAGGCTGTTTCAACTGTCATATTGCTGAATTATTTGTAGCACAAAAACTGATAATTAAAACTATATTAAGCAAACCCAGGCTCTATCCAACGGATATGGTTTTTAGTGATTTTGAGGTCATGACTATACGTCAACTATACATAAAAACCGTAATTGAGTACTAGATAAAATATAGATCCGATTTTCCTCTCACAATAAACTCTACTCTTAATTATTATAATCTAAGGGCCACTGCTAACAAATATGTAACCTATAACACTAATATTGAATGCATAAGGAGGCAATTAATTTACATAGGTACTAAAATAATAAACCTCATTCCAAATCACTTTCTCATGGACAATAAGATCAGCGGAAAAATTAAACTGGATATAAAAAACTGGACATACAGTAATTTCTTCTTCCATTTAGATAATATATGACTCGAGATTTCTGCTCCAGCATTTGTTTTTTCATTTTTCAGTGGACTCGCTTACCTTTATTTTGAGTACCTATTCCTATGTTTTCTTCCTTTCCCCCATTTCTCCCTTCCTTTTTTTCCTCATTACTTCTCTTCTCTTCTTTGCCTGCCTATTACATGGGAAACCATAGTTGGCTAGGTACCTTCCTCTCTTTTTTTTCTCTTCTCCAACACACCCAAACACTAAGCCCATTGTTTTTTATATTTGTAACATTTTATTGTGTTTTATTTGTTTCGTAAATCTTTGTAATTTTGTTTTGTCTTGTTTTGTGTGTTTTTAATAAATTGAAATTGAAAAATTGAAAATTGAATTGTGTCATGTACATGATTCCTCACAAACTATAATCTCCGTGAGAGAATATATTTTTTAATTCATTTCCAAAATTTATTATACAGTAGGCTATGTAGAGTACATTATTGCTCCGCTCATCATTGATTATCTCCCTTCAACAAGGGTGTAGATGGACTGATTATTCATTAGTAGGCTTACCTACTATCAACATATATACAGTGGTTTCGAGTCCTGGTAGAAGATAGAACTTCGGTAAAATGATGGTTTAGCAGAAAAAGCATAATATAGTAGTAGTTCGGTGAACAGTAAATCTCGCGCAGTTATAAGTCACAGCCTCCTCTTATATCGTATGTCGTATGTTATGATGAATATTCTATAGTCTGATTTTTGCGGTAATATTGGCGTTCCAGGGAGACTCCTTTTCCTTTTGTATTCTAATGCAAAATTTCAAAAAATATATATACTTCGATGAGAAATTCAAGAAGGAACATGCCTGTCAAAATTCATGATAATCTATTGCCGCGTTTCACCGTGAATGCGGAACATAAATATAAACATATAAACATAGAGAAATGCGAAAACCGTCGACTTGAATCTTAGATCTCACTTCCCTCAATTAATCGGTCAATTAGATCTGTAGGATGAGCAAATCACCTATCAATACAAAGGTTGCATTATATTAGTTGATATTATATGTAATACACGTATTAGGAGATTATATTAGTAATAGCTTTTCATGATACAGCTAGAACTCAGTCCAGCTCACATAACAAGTTTGAAGATTAATAATGTTTTATTCAAATAATATTACCCAAATTACTAAAATTTTGACAAGGCCTGACTTGGAATAATTCAAGGCTTTATTTTCTTCTGCTAGACCTATCATCAACCATATCAATACTACGAAAATCACTCGAAACATGTTAGAATGCCAGAGACTTGAACCAAAGCAAACTGTGGCCGCTGGAAAGGGTCAACCCACAAATCATGTTTGTCAACACATCACTTGTCCGTGCATACAGAGGCAGCAAACTGAGAACTGCACTGACAGGTGATTGGCGTCGAATTTACCATCAATGATGAGGAAGGGGGGGGACGAAAAGGCATCCCTCCAACAATCGACGTCGGTTATATTTGCTATTCGTGTCATGAATCGTCGAGCACCGGCGCCGCGACGGTACATTGCGGTAAAACGAATAAACAAACTCGAAAACTCAAAAAGAAATAAATTATACGTGTGCGGCTTGTCAATGATATTCAGTGCTATATGCCTTATAAACAATTCACACCATCCCCGCTACCCCAACCGATTCCAACCGCGCATCTATCATATTTGTTTTTCTCTTTTTAGTATTTGCAAATACATACAAAAACGTATTGGTGTTTTAGCTACTCCACAACGGTTTACTTTGTAATGTATATGGAGGCAATTTCGCATTCCTGAACTGGATTTAGTAAACAGCACTCTACATGAGAGACGGGAATTTCTGGAAATAGTTTTTAGTACTGTTCCATATCAGAGATCGCAGATGTTATTTTAATAATTGCCACCTACATGCATGTGAAAATGCATTATATATCTGATAATAATCTGCTTATTCAAATAACATTTCTATGATTTTCATCTTAGTAATATGAAGCACTGAACTCACGAAAGAAGAATATCCAATCAGAGTCCCCAAAATAAGTAACGCTAGAATCGTTGATTTCAAATGTCTTACATCCCTTATGATAGGATGCGGAGCTGATACAAAATGAGTCATGAGAAGTAGCCAAAACAGTAAATTTCACATATATATATATCATGATCATGTCAAGTATTTTGAGGCCAGATTGGAATAGCAACTAGAAGGAATTATGGACCTTGAGCTAAAATTTGAAATTTAGAAGAAGGGAAAATACATAAATCCGTGTTAAGATAGTATATTCTACTGCTGAAAATTTTCCATCTCTTTATTATACATTTCTTCATTCGTAAGAATGGTTTCGATAGTGAAAAGTGAATAGGCTACTCAATCTGAACAGTGTCATCTAGCAACTTTTCTTTAAAACGTAAGTCAATTGTATTATAATTACTCTTTAGTAAGATCATTCCGGAGAATTGAATCCTACCGTGATCAATATTAGCGAAAAGATTAATCGATAAGAGATAGACTGATAACTAATAATAGAGAGACGAGATAACAAATAAAGGAAGATGCAAAGCATTTTGACGAATGCTAATAGAAAGCCGATAGCCAAGTTCGCTCTCTGCCTGTGACCTCTTTCTCTCTCTTCGACTGACCTCGGGCTCCCGGCGATAGCCATAACTCATCATGCTCTTTCCATGCCTACCTCAGTAGATGTTCCGTAGTAGAGAACCACACCTCGTTTCCCAGTTAAATGTTTAGATATATTGTACAGAATGAGCTGTAACCCGTATTTATATACAACTGATCAGGGTTAGTATACCTTACAAGATCAATATTTTGTAGATCTCCCAAACTTCACGGATCTTTTGATAAAAATCCAGTTATTGCTTGCATTATTCAATATGCAATCACAGTTTTCTTCTACTTCTACCTTTCAGGGTTTAGGGATCTCTGCCTGTTCCGAACCTCATATAACTGCCAATCTTTTTCTTGGAAGCCCTCGGTCTCTCTTGCCTACTGGGTTGTAGTTGAGCACCAATTTTGGTAGCCTATCATCCTCTATTCTATTTACCATTTCTATCTACTCTGAGATATCTTTCGTTTATAGAAAAGACGTTAAGTTGTTTTTTTATTTTACAGTGAACTTGAAAAGTTTTCTTTTTAAAGTATATCTAATATAAATACAGTATAACATGTACGGTACTTAATTTGTCTTTTCCAGGAACATTCATCTGAAATTACAGTACATTTATTCCACCCTTTTTCTGCAGGCAATATTTTCCAGCACAATATCCGGCCTTTGAAAGCTCAAAGTATATGATCAAAGAATTTTCATTCTGTGTTTTGAGTGATGTTTCTATCAAACTGAAACCACGTGCGCTGAATCCACTGTAATACGCTTTTCCCAGCAGCATATACTGTTTATATTACAACATTTACAATCACATTCATATGGTAAATTTGCAATGTATATGCAATGCAATTCGTACATTGCACGTTCGACTGACAAGACATTTGATGGTGATACCTGTTTATTTATCTGGTTTTCGACGGGTAAGTTCCAAGAACTGTATGCTTCGTTCTTCTATTGATTCAATGAAACACTATGTATCTTGTTTTTATACAATGTTTCTTTTGAAGTAGTATTTTTTTCGTCGTGTATTCACGACATGTTCCTAGAAAATATATCCCAAAAGGAGCAAAACAGTTTGGATATAAATTTGAAATTCCCCGCAAATGAAGGAATAAATGGTGTAACACATTATTTTTTATCTACCTGTTAAGTGGAAATAGGACTTTAATCGGGTAAAGTATTGATTTTTGTAAGTAAAGTTTTTTTTCTGCTTTTCCTATTTAAAGTAAGAAATTTATAAGTTTATCTATTGCTTACTGGGGTATTATGGTATCTGGTCCATATGCAATATTTCTATTTTGTCTGCTTCATCTATTGATTGAAATGTTATGTAATGTACTGAACATTTGTTATACAATATGAGGCAATGGATTTGAGCTGTTTTAGAACCAATTTTGAATTGAGAAAAATAATAAAGTTTACGCTAGACATAGGTACTTCTAAACAGAATAGGCCATATATTTATAGTGAGGATCTCAACAAAATTTTGATGTTATTGGTAAACATTGTACTAGATTATAGACATCCCGCTAAACTGGTAACGAGACAGATAAAAGATCGTTTTTTAACTAGAGCAGGAAATGCGATTATAGTATTACTGTACCTTTGTTGCTATTGTTATCTAGTGGGAAATGAACAATAATTAGATGCACAACTCAATAGATTAATCACTCAATTATAATTTACAGAGGAAGGGTTCATTAGCAGAAATTATCAGTTCCCAACAACCCCTTCTCATATCCTGGACACAAGATCAATCAATAACTGATAAATATTCATGATGGGATAATTACAAATACCAACGATGCAGGTTTAAAACCAACGGATAATACGATTTTCCCACGTATATTTCATTATTCAATGAATAGTAATTTCATTTCAAGAGGATGATTGAGTGTTATCTCAGTGCGGATAAAATAAGTATTATATACAATGTTCATTTTGTTCTTGTACACAATAATAAGAGAATGGAAAATTCATGTGAGAATCAATCATGCTAGGTCAGGTTAATGCACATTTTAATCAACCAACTTGTACTTCGGCATTTGAAAGTCATATTTTTAAAGTATAAGCATTTCATTAATTAGGCAATTTTCGATACTGTTGATCTTTTATTGTCAAACCTTTGTGAAAAGTGGTGGAATGGAATGTATTTGCAATATATTATTATGTATAGAAATGGGCGCAATCAAATTCAACGAATTTTCCTATTATCTTAACTTAAATTGACGGATTGAAAAATAAGTCTCTTTGCAATGGGAAGGTGGGGAGTGTTAGATGTATAATTTATATAAATAGTAGTATAGTTGAATAAATCATTATATAAGGACACATTACTCAATTTTTCTACTCACATCTCTGAAGAAGAGGAAACCCAATTATTAAAGGTAATCGTGGGTAACATAGATTTTGCAGTCATCCGTACCTGTAAAAAATTGAATTAATCAAATTAGAATTATACTAAGATAAAACAATTAATCTACATAGAAGTGTATTATTCTAGAATCTTATTATATAAAAATATTCGTCATTTATGATTATGTTTAGAAATATTTCATTAATTAGAATAGGTACAAGGACAATCAAATAACATATATTTTATTAAAATGGTTGATATCAATAATTATTATTAATTAATATCATGGCTACAAATCCGAATACCAAATCTTTATCTAGTTTGATAAGAAAGCTCAAAGTTCTATTTCATACCATACACCCTTCACAGTTTCACATAAACAAAGGTTTACAAAAAAATCGATGAGTATATTACTGATATCGACCATTGCTGTGACAAGTATCGGGTATGATTTTCCAATATCGTGACCATATTTTTCGCCAGAAGAAAAACCTGTCAACTCATTCAAATTCCAATTGAGACTGCAGTCTGTTCCAATTTTTCCGATATTCAGTCTCTTGTGTCACGCTTAGCCTTAGTGACCAATCGTAGCAGCAGACACAAACCGACTGAAGGTCGGAAAATCCACTGGGAAAACTGCGTCGACCCGAATTCCCACTGCAGCACCTGGTGCGCCAATAATAGCGACAGAAAACTCAACTCGGAAAATTCACCTAGCCAAATTTAGATTCGTTAACGAGTTCCCCGGTAGATTTGCAATAGACATTGATTTCCAACCCGCAGCACTCCTACCATCAACTGATTCAACTATTCAAACACTAACAACGAGACTGGTTGGTTTGCGAATTCGGTAGTAGTTCAGTTGGATAGTATCCCATCATGACGAACTGAGCTCCATCCATGTTTTATTGAAATATTCTGTGGAGTGGATTGAAAATTCCAAATTAAGTTACAATTACAAACGCGTCTCTCCTAGTTTTTACAAGGAATTATTGATTGATGCAATGTGAATTTCAATTTATTTGCAACGAATTTACAAATTGGTATAAATATCAAATGTTTATGACTTGTGTTATTCAGTTTCAAATAACACCTTGATCATTGATCAGACCAAGAGCAATTTACGAACAGATTCCAATTAACGTAATTGATCCAGTGATTGGCGTTGTATCTAATTGCTCAACTAGTCAAAATTAAAACCTTTCCTGGATGGCTGGAAACCCAACACCCGAAACTGTAGGGTCCACCCTCCACATCAACTATATGCACAAACACAAGTTTGGACGATCATCATCAGTATGGACCATCCTCAGAATGGCCTATCTTAATTTAGCAAGTTCATTTTTACAATCTACCTTAACATAGCAAATTGTACTAGGCCTACTTTAATTTAACAAGTTCAATTTTGATTTGAAGGTATTTTATAGAACGAGTTACAAAGTTTTTATGAGATTGCACAAGAAGTGTTGCAATATTGCTAAGTAACATTGCATTGGTTCACATAATTCTTGGCGAACATTTTTTGAGGTTGTTTCACAGAAACGTACCCAGAATAGGAATTAATGTGTTTAATAATTATTATTATTTAGAAGAATTAGTATGAAAGTTAATTATTTTTTATTTCAATCAAACATCACAGATTCATATACTCAATAACATGATACTGAAGAAATAAAAAGCAGCATCGAATAGTGGAATGCTACGAAAAGTTTCAAAATTATACAGGGACAGCTCCTCGCTCCTCTCTGTCTTACTCAACCATCACATAATTTTTAACACAATTTGGAAAATAGTTGCAGTTTACAAAAACACATCAAAAGTGTGGTAGCAGGTAATGCGACTCAGGACGAACAACAAGCAATTGGAAAGTTCAAATAGAGGTCGAAAGACACAAGTAGTTCAGTTGAGTCGTAAACCTACAACAGTAGTAACGAGTACACAGTTGCGCCATAAACAAAACGACTGAAGATTGTAACAACCCACGAGTACCGACTGCACTGTAACTAACTATCAGTTATCTAGACAACCCATACAAGTCAAGTACAGCACTTCCCGAGAATTACTACTAGTTTCAAAAGAAATAAAGACATCGTATCGTGAATTTCTTTATGGACAGTACTTGATTTTGGGGAATACAAACAACTTTGTTGAAGAAATATCTCCATGAATGACTGCCAAAATGTTGATGAAATTCGGAGCACCAAATTTGCCAAGAGGAGCGGTATTATGTTCAAAAATATTATGAATGAGATGAGCAAATATAAAATAAATTGCAATACAGCTAAACCTGAGAGAATCCCTGAGAAACCCATTAATATGATAAATGCTCAATTCTACAGGCAATGAATATAGCAAAACAAACGATTATGAAGTAAATGAAACATTTTACAATAGCTCATAAAATTCAAATTATTAAATTAATGGGACGTTTCCTGAACCCAGGACATTTTTAATTCAAACTGAGGAAAATCCAGACACAGACACTGATCATTGTTCAGCCGCAGGCCGAATAATTACACATGTAATTTACGCTCAACTCTACGTTCTCTGTGATCATGCCTACATATTTCCAGGAATCTTGAGAAGAGACTACCCAAAGGAGTACTATTAAATGTTAATTATCACAATGGGGAGTTGTACAAATATATGC